>NW_008236478.1:431292-464510 GCF_000691975.1 Corvus brachyrhynchos
ATCTTGAACTCTCTATCTCCCATGTAATGAAAACATACTTATCAAAATTTAAAGTATGGGGTTCTATAAAAACTCCTTTTATAGACTACCCATCTTTCATTAATGGTCTGAAAATGGACTGCTTCTTTCATTTTAATGAAATAAACATGCACAACTCTCAGTATCTGTGGGATATCTAGGCTTTTACTGCAAACTAGAAACGTAAATAGGGTACAGTGCATAAGTGTATGACATTTAACCCGTATCTATGAACAAACGCCACCATTATCCTACTGCCAGACCAAAATTCTGCAACAGTTAAGGAATGAACTAAAACAGCCCAAAATAAATACAAGGATGATTTCAGACAGCTGGCAATACAAACTGTTATTAAAAACATTTAGAAAATAATTTGTATGAAGAATAAGCCTACACCCTCCATCTGTACCTCTCATCCTAAGCAGCAACACTGTCATCACAGCTTTATGCTCTTTCCTATAACTGACTGAAGTATCAGAGCTGCCACCTGACATCTGAAGCAGGAAGAATAAACAGGTGTCATTGGGTGACAAAACAGGCATTTTAGCAGCAGTTAAAAGCTGCAATTCTTGTTTCCATGTTTACCCTTACCATACTTAGCCAAGTAGTTGATGAGGGTGTCTGTCTCACAGTTCCGATAGAGGTCAGCCAGCTGCGTGCAGCAGTTTAAGGAGAGGTTGTGAATGCGGAGTCGTCGCTGTCCTGCACAACTTGTATACAACAGAGCACACTGCAGGAGACAAAAATGCCAGGAGACAGAGAAATAAGGTCCTGCTACAGTAAGAAGGGCAGGGTTAGAATATACTTCATTAAAAGCTAGGACTCAGATGCATAAGCAAACAAGGTAACTATGCAAAAGGCTTGGACAATAAGCTAAAAGCATTTGCTAACAATCAGGGTCAATGAAAGATAACAAGCAGCAATTTTAGCAGTTGTATTAAGGGACCTGGTCTTAGAAAATAGGGACTGTAGTTTAAGTCACCCTCAGAACAAGTATGCTGGAAGGTCAAGGGTATGGTAAGATGCAGAAAGAAAGAACAAATAATTCCTAGAAGAAGTGTCTAATAATTCAACTGTCAACTCACTTCTTCTACAAAGCCTCCCCCCTCACCTGAAGGAGTGCACCACTGTCTTCACTCAATTTATCATCATGCTTGAATTCCACTGTGATTGTTTTATCACAGTCCAAACCTGCCATCTCTACATCAGTTGTGTTGCTCATATAGAAAGCTCCAAAAAAGTCAGTTGCTCTAATACCTAAAAGAGGGAAAAACCCAACATCAACCACCATTTTGAACAGAACAACAAGACAGCCAGCCTTTGGACCCTGACACCAAGTTATCCTGACAGATTTCAGCAAAAACAGCAGGATCTTTGCAGTCTCAACAAAAGAGAATTCCAAAGCTTTAGCAGAGCTTTTGGGGTAGCCTAGTCACCACGTGTTTTAAATTATGGGAAAATCTCTTTCTTCCCATGAGACATGCTTGAAGTGGTCAATTTATGAAGATTCATCCATGCTAACACCCACCTGTGCTTGTACGCACTCTCATTACAGCATCAAATCCCACTTCTTTCTGGACATCTCTTCTCAAGTCATTCAGGAATCTGTACTGGTCTGTCTCCAGCTAGAAGGCAAGCAGTATTTGAAGTTTCACACTTCCATAAATCAGACCTGCTTCATAAACCATAAAGTAATTTAAAACCAGATGCTACCTCCTGCGGTCTTACTTTAAAAGTCAGCCATGATACCAGGCTCAGAGGCCTGCTAATAAAATATTGTGCTAAGAGGTAACAGCCTAACTCTTCCTGTTGGGTTTTGTTATTAACAGAGATGTTTCTATAAAGACACAAAGCTACCAAATCATTTTGCTGATTATCTTGAAATTTAAGTAGCCATTTACTTCCAAACAAGTACTTCTTCACTGTGGTTCCCACTATGAAAAAAAGAACTCTTAGCTAAACAATAATTCTTACTTGGATCAGATACCAGCCTGAGTCAATGTCACTCCTACCTGGAAATACGCATACTTATAAATGGAGCCTCCTGTCTGGTAAGGTACTACACCCAGTGTGGCCACATCCAGATACTGGTTTGGAAATAGGAATAGATCCACACAGCAGCCCTGGGCCACACAGTCCTTGGCCAAGTTGTTGTAAAAGCTTGTCTGTGGTTGAAACAAAGTCTAAGAAAGGAAATCAGAGATGACATCAGAAGTTTGTGCAGGAAAAGGAAAGCAAGATCCATCTTATAATCCCAGTCAATACACTTTCATATTTTAAGTCTTTCTTCAGGGAAATTAGAATAATCTAAATTCTCCCTGACTCTGCCTTTGAAGAACTGTTAATTATTATGAAAATTACTACATATTTTGCTTTAATTGTAAATTCAGCACATTTACTTTAACCCAGATTTGGTATTTTACCCTGTGTAATAATCTAGAGCTAAATCTTCTTGTTCTCATACTACAGCTGTCCTTATGATGTCAAGTCTCCATAGCCCTGCTTGGGAACAGAAGATAAAAGTGGAATGTTAAAAGGTATTAGCTGGGACAGTTGCAGAATGTGCTATCCGTGTAATTTTTAAAACACTGTTTCAGTTATTTTATTCCATAAAGAGCATAATATACACTCCTGTGTAAGGATCACGCAAATCATTATTACCTTCTCCTTATCTGTGTTGATCAGTTTCCTATCATCCCTGTTCTTTAACTTCCCTGGGGCCTCTGCAATGGGCAGAGAGGTGTGGAAAACGAAGAGCTTGCCAGCACACTCAGCTGCCTGCAGGAAAGTGAGTGCAATAACAGAGGTTAGAAACATTTACAAAAATTGTAAGGGAAGCAGTGATTCAAGAACAAACATTCAAGCAACCTCATCACTCTTTTTATGTCAGGATGACTCTACCAGACACACAGGCTCGCTGTCACTTGGTTACTTGACTGGTGTCCAATGGAGGGAGCATAAATTACTGGTCACTTACAGAAGAGCATGTTTGAGTTCTACTGGATTCGCGCTAGTTCCACAGCAGGGAGAAAAGAACTTTCTCCAAGGAGATAGAACAGTAAGCAGGACCCAGATACAAAAGATTTTGTGCAAACATGTTGCATTGCCTTCTTCCCTGATTTGCAGCTACTGAATTTGTGGAAAAAAGTCACAGAAATGGCAAAGAATTTTGTAATCTGAGCTTCAACAGACCAGTAATTTTAAATCAACACCCTATGCCAACACTAGCTAATGTTTAGTAGCTATTTTCTCTGACCCAGGCAGTATGTAAAAAGTCAATTAGCAATTTTTATTAGTTCTTGATTGAAAAATTGTAACGAAAACTGAGATTAAGAGAGACTATTAAGGATCATTCCCCCTGTACTCAGCACTGGTGAGGCTCCACCTTAACGTTTCAGGCCTTTCACTATGAGGGCATTGACGTGCTGTAGCATGTTCATGGAAGGGCTATGGAGCTGGTGAAGGGTCTGGAGCACAATTCTTGCTTGAGGAGTGAGTGAGGGAATTCAGGTTGTTCAGCCTGGAGAAGAGGAAGGCTCGGGGGAGCCATTGTTCTCTACAACTATCTGAAAGGAGGTTGTAGTCAGGTGGGAGTCAGCCTCTTCTCCCGTGTAATATGAGATAGGACAAGAGGAAATGGCTTCAAGTTGCACCAGGGGAGTTTTAGATTAGATTAGATATTGGGAAAAACTTCTTCATGGAAAGGGCTGTCAAGCACTGGAAGAGGCTGCCCAGGGAAGTGGTGGAGTCACCATCCCTGGAGGTATTTAAAAGATGCGTAGTTGCGGTACTTAGGAACATGGTTCAGTGGAGGACTTGGCAGGGCTGGGTTAAAAGCTGGGCTAATCGTGTAAGTCTTTTCCAACTAAAATGATTGGCTGGCTCACATGACAGACAAATAGAGCTGTGTCATCACTTTGGGGTGAAGTCATACAGGCATTCAATTTGAACAGCAGACAAGTTGGAGTTAAACCACACATGTAATTATGTCTGGATGAAGTACTAGAATGGAAGAACTTTAGGAAAGGTTTACTTGGTTAGCACATTGTTGCAGGCAACTTCAACAGATAGCATTCTCTCCTTTTGTTTAAGATTCTACCAGAGTACAGGATTAAAAAGACACCAAACTACAGAACACTTCCATGAGATTTAACAGACTTCAGCACTTGTTTTTTTAATGCTGGAGGCTCTTTTTTTTCCTGTAGGTTCTGTAAACTGTTTAAAGCAAAACCCAGTCAGACAACTGAGAGTAAGCCATGTTCTTACACTTTCAAAAAATTATTTAAAAAAGAATTGGGCAAAGTACATATAGATAGCTGCACAAAACAGAAGGTACATGCACTTCAAAAATGAGCCAAGTACGCCCTACATGCAATGCATCTACCACAAGGAGCTTACAAAATCTTTAGAATTGTCTTATTAGTGTGTGTTAGCAGAATATGAACTTGAGTAATTGGCTGAAAACAATTCGTCATAACAATTTACTAACCTTCAGTGCCTCCAGCCCTGCTTGAATCACAGGTGCAAAAACAGTTTCTGTTTCTCTGGTGTCTGCAAACATTTCTGGAATCTGATCCAGCAAACTAGCAAAGAACAAGAGAAAAAAAGAGGAATTCAAGATCCCATTTAATAGGAAAAGCAACACAGTTATAGCTGATGATCTAGAAGAGTGAGGTGGTTTAAACAGAAGTGGCTAACATGTCTGTAAATTCGTGTAACTTTTACAGTATTTGGCATCTCATCTGACAAAAATGCTGTCTTGTTCTTCATTGGCTTCTCTCGTCCATATCCTCAGTGCTTGCTGTATAGCCTCAACTGATATCTAGTCCACAGCTCTTCTGTATTTCTTCTAATATATTCCAAAATATACAGGTAAGTAAATTCTTAGGAAATACTAGTGACACTTGGCCTCTGTTTGCCAAGCATCTTGTGTACTATTCAAAGATCAATAGGTTTAATCCACAGTTTTGTATTTAGGCTTGTTTAATGCATTACAAAACAGGCTAGAAATTTTCTCTAAAAATATGCAATTCCACGTCTAGTTCCCAAAATGTAGTTAGCTACACACCATAGAATAATTATAGTTCAAATATCATGGTAAATAGTTTGCCAAAACTTCACTAACTTCTTTCTTTCCTTTCAGATTTTATCTTCTTATCCCACTTAGTCTATTTTCTCCACGGAACCAAAAGTGGACATCCCTATTGTCTCAGTTTGCAGTTATTTAAACAGTTGCCTTAAAGACAGTGATGCAGCATTCTTATAACTTTCCCTCTGCACCATCCTAGTTGTGTTTTGTTGTGGCTTGGTTTTAGTTTGTTTTTTTCTCTCCAGAAATGCCCTTCAGCTCTAAATCCCTTTATATACACTTTCTGCCAAGCTGGACTATGAGCCAAATAAACCTTTAGCCCTTGAATTTCCCCACCCTACTTTGCCAGCTTAATCTCAAACAGTATAGTAAGTTAAAACACATGGAGTGCTTTAACATGACAATTAAGCACACAACATTTGAATCTACCAAACAAAATTTTACTACACACACGGTAAACCAATTTCTATTACCTGGCAATAACTGTCCTGGACTCATTCACATTCACCAGAAAACCATCAAGGAGTGGCACAAACATATCTGCCACATCTGAGACCACCATCATTTGTGGCTGTGCCAGTGAGCTCTTCACGTTATAGAAGTGTAACACTTTGTTGTAGGTGACAAAGCCTACTCGAATGGCTGATTCCTCCATGTTGCCTTCCCTGTAAGAGACATACTTGCCTTCACATCCAAGAAGATAGGAAAACCATTACTCATAACCCAACACAATAAGGGAAAAATGAAAGGAAGTAAAATTTATTTTCACCTAGAAGGGTATCAAGAAATGTTCTGCTTGGCCTTTTTCTGAAGAAAAGCTTGACAGGATTATCAAATAATTTTTTAATTTCTAGCATTTTTAAAGAGAAAAAGTAACAGCATCTCCCATTTTAATTGACAACAGTAGTTCACAGTATACCTACCTGGGCAGGTAATCTAGGAGTGACTTTAATTCTTCACATATTAGCCTCACTAAGCCACTCTTCACAGCATTGTAAGACACATCAATCATAAAAATGAAAGCAGGTGGACTAGGAAACTTGTTATTCTGTGGAAGAGAGGGAAGAAATCACACTATTGCCACGTAATGCAGCTCACATAACAGCTCCCTAACACAGCTAAATCAGTGCTGGTCAAAACTTAGTTGCTTTCATGTACCTCTGTAAGCATGAGCAGCAGTTGTTTCTTCAGCTCATTCTCCTGTCCTTTTCCAACTAACAGACATGTAATCATATTATGTTTGAAATGGACTGGTATTAAATGCCCTAGACTGACTTTACCATTAATCAGAGAAGAACAGTTATAACTAAACAATCCCTTTACATCACTAGGATAGATTGAAAAAGTAGACAGGGAAGATTCCTGCCAGATCTCAAGACTTTGGAATCTGACCATACTTGTCATAGGTGATTTCACCTATATAAACTAAAAGATTTTCCTCTCCAAGGATGACAACTTTTTCCTTCTTAAAAATCTGGCTTTCTTTGGGAATGAAAAACTTGTTTTAGTCAATAGTTTACTGAAATCTATAGGTCATAATGGAACAAGCACTCAGAACAAAAGCAAAACAGAAGAACTTTCAAAAAAGCTAGGAAGATCGCATCTCATTTGATTTAAAGTTCTTAAGCTGTTAGAAAATAACTGAACCTTTTGTCTTAACTCAAAGTAAAACAGAGGCATTAGAAGGCAACCGGCATAAACTCACATTTAGACATCTATTTTCTCAGCATAATATTTCAGCAGAGATATAAGTTGCTTTAATAAATACCTTGCACATATTTTCCCTATTCCTTAGAAGTTAATTATTATTTAAATCTTTAATTTAAAAGCAAAACAGCTTTGAAAAGATACATTTCCACACTATTCTTGTGCTTTTAACCACTTTGGCTGTATTTGAAATTGAAGTTCAGTAGGTAAGGTCTGCCTTAGGTAACAGGTGGCACATTGCACAGTTACTATTGTACTTGTCTTGAACCTCTCCTACAATCCCCTTTTCTGCTAAGGACTACTGCACAAGAGTCCCTTCTGCAGAACTCCTAAGGTAAGCACAGCCATAGCTGCTTATATAGCTCCAGGAAAAAAAAAAATTACAGAGATAGCTATTAAATTATATTATGTCATGTGTGATCAGGACTTCCTCTAGTTTTGGAAGTAAGCAGACAGGCATGTTATTTTACGCAGTAAAGTGGGTTGGATTAATGCTGTTAATTATCTCTGCCAGCTAGAAATCAGCCCCAGACAATTCATGTCTTTCTTACTTTCAAGAAAATAGCTTTTTTACTTAAAAGCAAAATAAATAAAGCAATAAACACGTTCTACTGTACCTTGCAATAGTCAACTGTTGCTAGAAACTCGTACGACCCCAGTGATAACTCGGGTCGGTCATAGAAGTCTACTCGCTTTCCAGTATGATCCAAATGTTGGAAGTAGTGAGGTGGCACTGGGAAAGGAAAAATCATTACGCTCAGTGATATGCCCATAATAAACACTGTGACTAGAGAGTCAACATGACAACAGCTGTTTCAAAAAAAACTCCAGGAAAGTGAACTAGCACTCTGGGCTAGCACACAAGTACTGAAAATATTAATGCAATTTAAGAACATCATTAAAGCAAAAAAACCCAAACTTACTCCAGTTTGTCTCATGCACCAGACAGCACACTGTGTAGTTACTGTTGTACTTTTCTTGAATCTCCTTTCCATTCTCATTTTACATTTCATATCAGAAACATCACTACAATACACTTTTAGGATTATTCTGAAGGATTTAGTCCAAAGGAAAAATATAACGTCCCATATAAGTTGCAACAAATTATGTAAAACAGAGTTTGAGGCAAACTACAGGCTACGTCATTACTGACTCAAATCAGGCTTACTAAAACATTGAGCTCCTTATTCTGCTATTTGGGTTAGTTTTTCCTTCCCTTCCCATGCTGCACAAGAGTAAAGCCTCCAGGCACTCTTGCATGCAGAGACTCCCATAATCTTTTTATCAGAATAGACAGAGTACTTCTTACAGTGGGTTAAGAAGGAGGAACAGAAGTGTAACCACATGCCCAGCACCCAGTACTTCTGTGCTGGCATGAGGTATCAGAAAATAAAATGGGAGTTAAGCTAAATTTTTGCCTACAAAAGTCAGCTGCAGAAACAAGTATTTCCCTTGTGCCCCAAGAACTACCATGACAGACACTCCCTCCTGCAGAACTGCTCCGGTGACAAAACGCATTGCAGCTACAGCTGTCTATATAGCTCTATATAGCTGTCTATATAGCTCCAGGGGAGAATAAAATGAGATTACCTGGAATGACAGTATTCACCATATTTAAACTACTTTAAACATTTAAAGTTTAAAAAGTTCAAAAGAAAACAAAGTGATATCACTAAGACTATATATAAGCATCTATCACTCTTGTTCCCAAGTACACATCCCATATAAGATAATTGCCTGATGATTTTTGGAGAGAAAACAAAAATTGTTCTCAAGTTTTAGGTACAACTACATTGTGTTTTCAGAGTATTGCTTTCATCAGCTGTCTCTCAGCATCCCTCCCTTTTCTGCCTTTGCTCAGTTGTTAAAGGTACATACAGTTGCTGAGTGAGAAGGACCGGGAATGTATGCAGGCAGAAAATCACCAGACAAAATTGGTGTTTAAAGTTGGCCATTTCTAATTCCCATTTTGGTTAGTACAAACACTTGTACAGCAGAATTGAGGTGGTAAGAACAGTCCATTAAAAGCTACCAAATGGAACACTGAAAACGTCCTCATAAGGTTTGTTGTACCTTACATTCCACTGTGCTTTCAAAACAAATCTACAAATGTCATGCTATGAGCAGCCCATTGTGACTTCTGCTTAAAATGAAGCACGTTTTGTACTAATTTAGAAGAGCAACTAATATTAACTGGCCTGTACTGAAAACTCTTTTTCAGCTGTAGCAGATTTAACTGCAATCTCACCTCTAAGGAATGTTTGTGAGGCAAAAAAAGGCTTTGTGAGAAAAAAAATTCTAACACATGCTACAGACTAGATCTGTATCTCAGTCTGTTAAAAAATCCCGTACTTTTGAAATATCCTAAGAAAATACAACGGTCTTTCAAACCACCTGGCATTATGCTACAAATACATCGTATTAAAAATTTGCTACACTACTACAATGCATAAGCACCTATTTGAACACAATTTCAGAAATGAACACTGAACATGCCTTACAATAATTTTTTACAAGACTAGACACGTATTAAATCACAGTATTCCTTATAAATGATCGTAACTTGATAAAGACTTATTTGCCTGCATCTTGTTCAAAGACCTTTCCAGTAGAGCCCAAAGAGTGATTTCCAGAAGAAACCTTACCCTCAGTGACACAGCTGCAGAAACAACACTGGAACCTCCTTCCACCTTCAATGAATTGCATAAAAGGGCACATGTAAGCTTTGCACCTATTACATCGGACAGGACCGGATTCTCCATGGTCTACCAAATAAGGAAGGGTCTGTGGAAGCAAGAGAAAAAAACATGAAGAGAAAGGTCACACCATGATGAGAAAGTTTTAAGCTCTGCATTGTGTGGTCATTTCTATCTCCCTGTACATGGCATAAGATATAGCATTGTGGGAGAGAGTGCAGGGGAGGTGGGAAGCCTGAACAAGTATTTCGTAAGTGCTTTTCAATTCAAGCTCTAGCACAGCAGTACTCTGCACGCTAGAGTCATCAATGGGCTCTCCCACGTAGCAAGTAGCTTGAAGAACATGACCACAATGTACTGCCAGATATATCCGAAGTGAACATGGAAGACTGAAAGTGACTCTTCACCCTTCTCTCTTCCCCTTGTAAAAAGCAAGCTTTTTAACAAAAGCAAAGCCAGTCATTATATTCTTGACTATATGGAATGCACAGTATCTACTGTAAAAAATTCCATCTGGTAAGACTTACTTTTGAACTCTATCATGAAATGCATTATAACCACAAGTTCTTACTGTCTTGACCCCACTGTACAGCAAGTCCTCAAAACTGTTATATAGTGACACCATTTTTCAACTGTTACTTATAATATGTTCTTTCTGCACCCAAACCAGAATAAGATGCTTGGCAACTTCTCAACATCAGAACAAGCAGGAAGCACTTTAAAATTATTGAGACAGAACTCATGCAAGTTATAAGCTGCATTCATAGTTCAAAGCACTTTTTGTAACTAAAAACTTAGCTCAAAAATATAACTACTTGTTTTTAAATTTTCTGCCAATAAAGGTGTCTGGTCTTAACTCTCTGTTACCTTAAATCTATGCTCATTTTTAAGAGACAACATATTCACTGATCAGAAGATGAGCAAATGCTCCAGTCACTTTCCTCTTCATGCCACAGATGTGTTATGTCTTTTCATTCAACCCCACTAATCATTTAATGACAGTACAGTGGTTTTGCAGCCAGCATTTCTCATTTCCTATAGGCCAGGATGACCTCTTCAGAGGAAACAAATTTCCAACTTTTCTGACTGGCAGGAAATGTTGGTATTGTACTTCAACACAATTTTTTTTTTTCCTCAGCCTCCCCTCTGTAACATGCAAACAAACTACAAGGGTGCTGGAAACAGGCAGCACTATACATAACTTGTCATTAACCACTTAGTCCCAGAAGACAGATACTTCTTTCCAAAGCCTCAAGTTTGGTTTCCTGAACAGTGCATAACCTAAGGCAAAGGTCCTGGATTACGAAATATTGTAAATTTATCTGAATGCTATAGTTTCATAAGATATTATTTTCACGAAACATTCATCCTCTCATATGTGAAGCTTTAGTTCTATTTACAGTCTTATTGCTCTGAACAGCTGAGTCTTCATCTGTTGGAAGGGCCCCTCCACAGTGAGTCTTCCCTTGCCATAAAGAACTTCCAAATACTAGAAGCTGACTGGTCTCCAGGGCAATTTTCCAATCCTAGCCTTTTTTTTTTTGGACACCATAAGTGTTTGTTCAAAGCATAAACACATCAGGAGACCAAACAATTATTATTTGTAAAGTTTTGCTAAAAATGTGTAACTTCACAAGCCTCCAAGTTTCCCAAGTAAGACCTCATTCTCCTATTGTGTTTCTTTTAAACTTCAGCCACAGATCAGTTTTATCATAAACCACTTTTTAAAATTCAAACCATAGTTTAGGAACACTAATGAAATGGAACAGGAAAACCTTAAAAGAACCCTTAAACAGACCAGAGGAAATGGCTTTTCTCAGCAGATGCTACCCTTAGGTTTAGCAGGGCACAGAATACTGCAGACGTATGTATTCAAATTTAACAAGCCTGTTTGTCTTTATGTCACTGCTCCAAGCAGGCTAACACTACACAGTAGCCAGAGTATTTAGACTACTTAAAAAAATGTCAAACTCTGTAAAAGTTTCTGAGCTTTCAAATTCTCAGCAACCAAACATGAGTGGGTAAAAGGCTAAACAGCCACACACTACACCTAGAGAGAAGTAAGTGCTGCAGAGAGAAAGGGCAGAAATACAAGTGCAGCTCAGCAGTGCCCAGTACTCAGTGTTGTGCTGTCATCCCACACAGTGCTGTGCATGTACATCCATATTAAATAGCTTAACCAGTGCTGTTTCATAAATTCTCATCCAATTCCACAACTTGGCATTCTAGAAAAGATTTAATACCTGTGATCAGCAACCATTTAAATATTTTATACCAAGAAAGAAACTGAGATCAGCTGGAAGGGGATGCCTTTATGACCATCCTAGTGTTTTGGTCATTTAGTGACAGTGCTTGACAGCTACGGCAAAAAAGCTGAAATTATCATGGCCATCAAAATATTAAAAACTTTAAACACAACATTCTTCTGCTTTACAGATCTCTACTGCACACCTGTTGGAGAATCAATGTTTACCTGGTCTTCATTACCTAAAAATGCCTTCTAAACATATGTGTTAAATGTTGACACCTGAGAGCATTCTCCTGCTGAGCGTGCACAGGGCACACAACTCTACACACGGTTCTCACCTCTTCCGGTGGCAGAGTAGCCAGCGGCTTTATGATGGCAGCCAGGGGAACTTGGGATTGTTTGGCCATGTCAGAGGTGCAGGGAATATTGTAAGACGTGCATCTGATGTAGCGGGGGCTTGCATTACCTGGGGAACAAATAAAAAAACCCATAAATTTCAGAGCAAATTAAATTTATATTCAAGAACAGAAACAAAAATACCTTAAGTTGTGTTGTTAAGCCACAGACACTAAGAGCTTACCTAAACATTCAGGTTCAATCTATGGAAAACTTGAATTCCAAATAAAATACCTCTTCATGATTAACTACATAAAATAAAAGACCTTAAAATAAATGAACTTGACTCCCAGTCAACCTAAACCTATTAAAAGGCATTTCTGTTTCACTGTATTCACAGACTAAAATATAATGTAGACAGAAAACTCTACTCAAAACATTTCTACTATTCTGTTTTGTAATTTTGGCTGAAGAGTAAAATACTTAATCACAGAATCAGATTCTGAAGTTTTTTCCAGAACTTTAAAACTCAAAGTGTCAGAGATTAAAAGATGAAACATCTTTTCTCTATGGAGCTCTCAGACCAACTTACATCCCTCTTAATTTTAAAAAATACAGTTGTCAGTCCAATTCTAACAATGTTGCTAGTAGATTTCAGTTCTTAAAGTGTATTTTATAAAGTTCTAAAGAAGAGGCTTCATTTGCTGCTTTCTGATATCTCTGCTAATGCTGGTCCTAGGTATCTGCCTTGGAAAACATTTTTTACCTGCAAGTTGGTTATTAGCTACCACACAATCAGGATAATCTAAACTGACATCAAATCAACAGAGCACCTGAAACTAAGCCTCTTTCCTTTAAAGATATGGTTCTGTCACTGACTCTTTGGGATTTGTGTTTTGTTTGTTTGTTTAGGAAAAGAAAAATAGTTTACCTTGATCCTTGACCAAGAAATTTGTAGTTACAAGAGGTGGGACCTGCCCTCTCACTCCAGTGACAAATGGTTCTGACCCACGGTTATTTCTGTCATCTTCAATCACTTGAATCTGTGATGGAAAACACCATGCTATTATTTGGAGGCTTGATTTCCAAGTACTGCAAAATAAAAAATCTCTAACACAGTGAAAAGGGGACCTGAGGCAAACATTACTATCTCTAAAAATAAGAAGAGCAAGTAAATTTTGTCAAGCAGTCACCTCTCAGTTTGATTTCAAATAGTACTTAATGACTAACAATAAATTACAAGCTGCAAATAGTATATTTTCCCCAAGTGTTCTTAGTTGCAGCATATTTTGTGTTTTAAAGTCTGATCTGAACTCATAAAAGCCAAACTCAGATCAAGAAAGGAATTTTTGGTAGTATTCCCCTGTATGGTTCTAGTCAAATAGAATTGTAAGCTTCTATAATCCTCAAGCTGAAGTTCTAGAGGCAACCTGGCTTTTTCTTTCTCTTATGTTCCCACTGTTTTCATAGTATGCCTTTACTTCTAACCACTTCAACTCTGGCCTAAAGACATATGGCTTGCAAGCTCAGGTGGAAATCTTCATTACTTTGTGGTGCTCAAGGGTTTGCAATTTGAATTCTGGGAATGTGGAAATTGAAATTTCAATAGACTTGTCAATGAATCAAACTTCAAAGCCTATAAAAATCTTAAATTTCTTAGTATTTCAAATTCTTTACAACTGCAAATTTGCTTAAGATCATGGAAATGTATTGAATAGTTTTGCTTTACTAAAATATCCACTGACATTTGTACTCGTACACAGTTCAAACTACATTTCCACAGTGGTAACTGGATGAAAGAATTAAAGCTAGAAACCATTCTTCTACTCTTATTTGCCATCAAACACACCTGCCTTTGCCTAAATTCTGAAATGCAGAAGTTTGCATGGCAGAACTTCCACTCTCTCACTACAGATTGCAAGCTGCCAAGCAGAGAGCCTCCCATAGCTTCAGACAATGACTACTCTAGAATAAATCTAGTTCCGTTCAAAGGTCTACAGGCTGACTGATGTTGATCTCACCACTGGTACCTGTTAAATGATAAACTGTGACTACATGAAGAAGAAGTGACAAAGGGTAACAAAAAGCCAAAAGTTGTTTTTTTTCTTCTTCCAATCCAAAAGGTAGCTGCTTTTTTCTTTCTTTCTTTAGGTAAGATTCTCCAACATAAACATTAAATTTTCAAATTCAAAATTTAATGGTTATGCATGAGCACAGATAATGAGAGAATGTTTATAGCTCCCCATGCCTCATACCAAACTACTAAAAGATTTGTATCAGGAATTAACATTAAAAAAACTCCCATTCATCTGCAATTTTAGAACTCCAGAGCACTGGCCCAGTACTGGTATATCAACAATAACAGTAAGCAAATTCTGATCAAAACACGGTAGAAAACACGGCTACAACAGCTCATGCTGTGTGCATGCTGACATGAGACACACGTTGTATGGACAATTATACTACTAGCTTACACTGAAAATGCCAGTGGGAATCTGATGAAGGCAATATCCTAAAGATCAAAGAAAGTGAAGGGGAGACATTCTTCATGATCTGTTTCTGAAAACTGCTTTCTATTGTGCCACCATTCATCACAGAAGATTTTAACAACCTCATGTGGTGTAATGTTACTCATTTTGATCAGGCAAGCAGAAGACAGCAAGGAAAGGGTAAAAGATTAATGATGGAGGGTTAGCAAGGTGAAGTTCAGGTTTCAGGCATGCACAGATGGTCACCAACAAACAGACTACAATTGACATATATACAGCACTTACTGGACTAGGAATTGCATCTGGGTCTATTCTGTGTCTGGGTTTCTGCTGGGGTGGCAGCTCATTTAGTTGCTTTTTTTTTTTTAATAAGCAATAAGAGCGCCACAAAAAAAAAAAAAAGAAAAGAAAAGAAAGAAAAGAGAATAATAAACCAAAAGTAACAGTGTTACTTCTTTCTACCCAAACCTGTAGCACTGGAATTAGATACATTTAGATACTGTTTCATGCAACAGGACACATCAGCTTCTGCAGCATACATTGATTCCAAAACCAGTCTTGCCGGGATATTTGGCTTGGCTCTGGACACGTTGCTAATGGAGGCAGTGGCTCACCTGCTGCTCATTTTGGTTAGAAACTGGGGATTTTTATGCTCTAAGAACATGCTAACATGAAGGCAACTGACACAAGCCATTTGAGATTTCATTTAGTGGAAGAGAAGAGAGGCAGACAAGCAATTAAAGACTTATATTCTATGAAAAAAACACAGTAGTAAGCTTTACATAAACCTGGAATCTAAACAGGTAATCTTTTTTAAATACAAGTACCTTCTGAATAACATCAGTTCGGATCTAAGATATAACTCAAGACTACATTCTCTTCATAGTTTTGAAGTACAGAAACAGCAGCAGTGAAAGGAACAGCACAGTAGACTAGTGGCAATAAGACCACAAGGCTTAGTATTACTCATCGTTGCTAACCATTAGATACAACTGCTCATCCTGTTTCAGAACCTCCATTCTAAAAGACAATCCCAGTTTGAGAAGCTGTTCATATTTGACTGACGTAGCACCATGACTTCACGACCCAAAAAAAACCAAACCAGCTTTTTGACAGATTATAGGAAAAGCACTACAATCACCTCCTACTAACCATACTTTAAACATGGATCATACAGTTCACAGATTGTCACCTCAAAACCTGAAATCAATTCACCTTGGAAAGTCATTATGCAAGACTCCAAAAATGGAGAAACAAGTTTAATCAGAGCCCTCAAGGATTCTCAAAAGATAACACAGTACAGAAAAAGACTTGAGGAATTAGAGCAGTGATTTCCATATGCAGTGCCTTCCTTTAGTCACCAAGAAAAATACTGCCTCTGGGCTTATTCATCACGAAAGACTGAAGGTGGATAGAAGAGAAAAACGTAAGCAGGAAAACAGACTGATATTCCTTGGAATGAGAAACCTGTTTTCAGCTTTGGTCTTTGTCATTCTGTTTTATGCAAAGACACCATGGAAGAGTTGACACTGGTAAGAACAAGTAAGCTTACAGGGCTGGGAATGGAATCTGGATCCAAGCGTTTTGGTGGAGGTGGTGGTCCAGGCGGACTTCCATAATTTGGTGCTCCTGGATAGGCTCCTCCATAGTTTGGCTGGGGACCCCTCACCTGTCCAAAGGAACCTTAACAAGAAAAGAACATCAGAATCAAACAGCAGCTTAATATTAGGCATTTCCTCATTTGGCACTTCCCACATTTCCTGCCATCATTAAAAAAAAAAAAACCCTCCAGAAAAATAAAGTCATGTGCTTTTCAATTAATTACGATTAAACATATTTATCACAGTGTTTCAGCTTAGACTGGTACGTCTCTATCGACAATCCAATAAACTGATAGATACAATCCTCAAAACTAGACTTAAGGAAACAGGTTTTTAGGGTATTAGCTCTACCTCAGCCCAAACCAGCACACTACTGTAACTATTTTTAGAGTTTGTAATTGTTCATTACAATGCACATTAAGATCATGCACTATGAACATTTACCTGCAGAACTGTCTAACAGAAAGTGCACACAGAACAGCCAAATAAGCCAGTGGATGATCCCTAATTCTTTAAATTAAAGAACTGCAAGGAGTTCCCCTGGGCAGTTTTGGCTCGTCTGAAATTACAGTAATAGGCTAATGTGTGATTTTCGCTTTTGTTTTGTAACTACCTCAAGCTATTTCATATTATTTTAGACAATTCCAGTCACTTACAGAGTAAGAGCATGATTTAACCCATTAGTATTTTTACAGTTCATAGGAATTTGAACAGATATTTTTAAGCAATTTACCTGTCCAGCTGTGCAAAGCTGCACGATTACTTTATCCCAGCTATCTGTGTTATTGATTAAAAACCAGTGAAAACTGGTTTGAATACAGAAAGCTTAACTGGTCTTACTTTTAAGTACATTTAAGATGTGTAAGCTTCTACAAGGGAGAAAAATACGGTTATGCGAATTAAAGGAGAAAACACACAACTCCTTTTTCAATGTTTAACAACTCCTCCCATACACATTGCATATGCACAGTAGCCACAAATTTAAGAAGTATAAAATAAGGCTTTTCGGTATTTCTGATGTCTATTTTTGAACAGGTGAGGTTTCAGACATCAAATTAGAGTCCATAATAAAATTTTGATCACAAATTCTGGTAGTATTATGGCACTAATTGCTAAACACTTTTTTGCCCAAGTAAGCTAGAATTCCTTTAGTTAATCTTATTAACACCTGTATTATAAAATATCTTAGAATGACACATGATATTATCTTAGACATGAGCACAGGGAAACAAAATGGAAGCTCTGATGTGCAGCCAGGAGCCCACAAGTGACAACCCGAAATCTAGTTCTCAGTTTGCAGCATACAAAGAACACGTAACTTAAAATTCCTATACCAAGAATACTCACCATTCTGCTGCATTTGGTATCCTGGCTGAGGAGGATGAGTGGGAGGAGATGGTCCATGGAGACCACCCATGGGAGGCCCAGGGTGCAGCCCTGCCATAGTTGATGGAGGTGGTGGTGAGGATACATGATTAGGCTGGGATGATGGTGGTCCAGCAACTGTCTGCCCAGGCAGCGGTGGGCCTGGCATGGCAGGTGGCCTTGGAGCACCTGTGGTAGGAGGGTAAGAGGAAGGTCCAACCCCTGTAGAAGGGGGAGGTGGGGCAAAACCAGGAACTTGAGTAGGTAGGCGCTGAGTTGATACTGTCTGACCAGGAAACGGAGGCTGTGCCAAAGGAAGACCCTGAGACACACTGGTAGGAGGGGGTCCTTGGCTTGTACTATAAGGTGTGTAGAGACCAGATCCTGTTGCACTAAAGCTTCCTGAGACTGGGGGAACTGATGTTGGGGGACCTGGTAAGAAAAAAAAAGATATAACATCATTTTCTCCTATCCTCAAGACAATTAAGACGCAAGAAAAACCCATTTGCTCCACATCACCTGAGTAAGTCTACCACTTTCTCATCTTCAGGTGAACTTACCAGTACCAGCAGAGACAAATCCTAAGTAACCATCCTCCTAGATTGATCAGAGAGCTGAAACTCTTTCAGGGGACCTGAAACTTGATAGTTCTTTCATTGCCTTCTCTCTCTAAGTCTGAGCTGCTTATTTTACATAATCAGAATACATTTCAAGATTCAAGGCCAGTAAAAAAGGGCAAAGCCAGGAATAAGCAAAACATGAACCACCGCAAGTCTATCCATGAATTTCTTGAACTAAGTTTCTATCTTAAACCTCACACTCAGTTGGAGCCTGTATATCAATAATGGTTTTGAGCTTTGTGGTTTTAATAGCATGAAACTAGCAGCTCTGTACTCTTTCTGAGAATAATTTTTAACAAACACATTGCCAAAAGGCCAAGGAAATCTGCATCCCCTACCTACTTGTAATTTTCCTATAAAATCTGACTTATGAGATGCTTGTTAAAAAGTACTTTAGCAAAGCAATTTTTAAATAGTCAGACCAGCTTACACATAATAAGGACAAAACGCTAGTCTCCAATTTAAAAAGCCCTCGAATCTACAGCAGTGAGACTGTAGAACTAATACCATAGAAAAAAGTATCTAAATTCAGTTTCTACTGTAAATTCAGTTTCTACTGTAAATTCAGTTTCTACTGTTTAAGTAAGCTTTTTCTTGACTTCCAGCCAGCAGAACCCTTCACACAATCATTCAGAGTATTTTCAGCCCTTTGTGGGTTTACAGTTATGAGGCCCTTTTTCCTTTCTTTTTTTTTTTTTTACTGGGCTGCTGCACAACAGTGGCAAGACATGTAGACTCTCCAACAGACAACTTTGGGGTAGACCATTTTGTGTTTCTCAAGATTCACCTAGTTGAGGATCAATGTTGTTATCCTCCTTTGTTTTTCATGTCCAGCAGTGCCAGCACTGTCCCCTACAATAGTCTCAATTCTATTTTCCCCAATTATGACCTTTTTAGTTAAGAAAAGTACTGTTTACAATGGCAGATGTCAACACTCAGAGAACTCCCATAACCATATGGTAATGAATCACTGACAAGAAAAAATCTTTTATGAAATTACTAGCAAAAATAAAAATCAATAGCATATTTCTGTAGTCAGGAAACCTTACCATAGCCCAGTCCAGCTGGGGGAGGAGCAGAGGCTGCAGTGCTGCCAATTGTCATCCCTGCCATGTGATTGCTGAGTTGCTGCACACTGGCTGCGGGGGGCCCATATTGCTGGAACGTAGATGTCTGGCTGACAGGCGTGGGTGCTGAGCCTGGCAGAAATGGCTGAGAAGCAGGTGGCCTGAGAGGGAAGATGACAAACTTAACTGATTCTTCATTATAGAAGTTACAATTCCCTGCGCCTTTTAAAATTGTTCTACCACATAAATACTACCTGGGTCTCATATATTTACATGAAACACTGTAGCTCAGTTTTGGAAAAATAATTACATATCCTGCATGGATCTGAATCCTTTTCACCCCCCCAAAAAAATCCTACCAGCTCTTAAAATACAAATGCTATGTTTTTGTTAATTCCATCTCAGTTATCGCAACAAATCAGTCTATAGGGTGAGCAACAGTAAGGCCTGCATGGCTATGTAAGAATGCTCTGCCACCCAAAAGACTTGAACCCTCTGGGACTATTGCCACTTTCACCAGAGGTCATGGCAGTATCTTTCTGGAAAAGATGCTGAAGAGCCTTAGATGACAGTAACTCAGGGATCCATAAAGGACAGAAGAGAACCCAGAATCAATATGAAGACATTACCCAGTAAAGACAGCCACGTAGTCCAGAGATAATTTCACACTGCCAAGGAACAAATACTACAGTTGTGTGGATGCAATTGGTTTAAGACAAGACAGACCATGGGACAAATACTACAGTTGTGTGGACGCAATTGGTTTAAGACAAGACAGACCACGGGCATCAGATTTTTTTTAGGGGAAAATGACTACCACAAAGAATGTCTTAAGAGGAGAAGAGGTTTTCATCAGTCATTAACATCTGCTCATATCCTTCCTCAAGTTTTTTATCTCCATATATACTCACTAACAAATACCCCTGTGGCAAAATGTTTCTCCAAAACAATAACAAAGCAATGAAGAAAGTCAATGTCTACCACAAAACCCAAAAGTATTTAGTTTGACTTAGATCTAAAAAGTCTAGACCTAGCACAGGTCTACCAAGGCAGGATTTTGTTATAATTCACTCTTCTCATATGCACCTCTGCATCGGGGCTGCTGAGGCTGGAATCCCATTCTGCACATCTCCATGTTCAAACTGACTGTATGCCAGGTGGCCAGAAGGATGAGATGCTCCAGAGGTTGGAGGGGGAGCTCCAGATGTTGGCGCGGCTCTTAAGGAACCTACAAACATAAGGGAAAAAAAAATTAAAATATCACAAATTATAAAAACAAGGGCTTGAACCAACTACCATGAAAAATTCAAGTGCAGAATTGCTGTAACAATACTCCAAGAGCAACAAATAAGTTATGCACAAATAATTTTAGTCAGTGTCACTAGTTACTATCTCCACATAGATCAAGCAGAAAATATGTGCTGTGGAGGGTCTTCAAAAGACAACTTCACCTTTTATGCAGAAAAGAAAATTACCTTGTCAGTAAGATACCGAATCCTTTCCCCTCCAAGACCAATTATTTTTTTCTAAACCAAGAAGAGTATTCAATGTAATCTGGTGTTCATTACAGTCAGTTTTCCCTATCTCAAAGGTAAGCAGGCTATGCAAGCAGATTCAGTTTTCAAAAACTACATTATTTACTGCATTTATATATAACATTATGGGGGCCACCACAGACTGTTCTTTCCAGCCTCTCAGGGTTGAGACACAAATACTTTCCCATCTTTCAGACTGAGCTCGTTCAGTCACAGCCTAAACATATTTGCCTCAGAAACCAGTCTTTCCACAGACCACAAAATGTTGGATACAATACCAGCAGACAAACTGCAGTTTTTACTTCCAAAAAAGAGAATATAAACTTCTCTTTTAATAATACTATATTAACAATGCTGGTAATTAGAACAACTGTATGACCATGCCTGTTAACCACAAGGGAACCTATTTCATGTATGGGGTATCATTAAGTACAGATGGCTAAAACTGCCCCATGAGACCAGGGCCACACACACACACACACACACACTGTTGTGTCACTCTGACAGTGACCCGCATGGCAAATTTCAAAGGGATTCTGAAACCTTCTTGTGAGGAACCATTACAAAATAGGAAATAAGGGGAGCCATTTCTCAATTCTATAGTGTAATTTATACCCTAAAGCATGAGGTTTCAACTCATACATTTTATCTTAGCTGCTACATCCAATTCTTAGCAAACCTGGGGATGTAAAGTCAAGGAAGGAATTAACCAGACCTTGTATGAATAACTGATAATTTCTTGGGGTTTTTTCTTTATTACTAAACCTCCTGCTGCTCTTCATTTTTAAACAGGATTTAATCACTCCTAGAGACATTTATTATTTTTATATATTTTAATCTCATTAATCTTGTCTTTTCTAAACTACTGTTACAGCACCTTCATCTTACTGTTCCTCTGGCTAAGCACTTCCTGATCTCTAACTATTCGTAGGGTATTTCTTTTGTGATACCTGCCATCTACTTTGTACTTTCTTTCCTCTGATAGTACATGTAAATTGTTTGGCCTTCTTATCTTTTGTCTTTGAAGGCATATTTAATCCAGTTCCTGGAGGGATCCTACACACATTTTTTATATATATTAAGTCAAATTCCTCCACCCCCAAATTTAACAGGCATACCATTTGACAAATATTGTTTACTTCAGAAAAAGCTTTGGAAGTATTTTTTTTCTAGTTCTTATCACAAGTATACTTCTGGAACCCCAACCACAGACTGCTCAAATGGTCACTGAATAAGAAATCACTAGAACAGGTATAGGTATCTAGTGGTTTATTACCCTAATATTCATTTTTCTTGACAAATCCTCAAGTTCCCCTTCCAACATCTTTGAGATGTTCCTACTTATTAAAGACTTCAAAATGGAGGTAACTGACAGCAAAATGGGAAATGCCTATGATTTTCCTCAAAGCCCTGAGGTGGGCTTTGGTGGTCTTCTGACACCCTAATCTTCAAAAAAAAATTGACACCACTAAAAATAGTTCTTCCAAAATACCACTAGTTAGAAAAAAGGAAAAGTACAATATGGTTTCTTGCAGCATTTCTAATTCTTACATTTTGATTGCTAGTTGTGAAAAGACGTTTCCTATTTCAAGTCACAACTTTCGGAAAAGTAATTATTCCTAGCATGTATTTCGATTCTAAGTATAGCCAAGAAAGTCAAAAACTTGTTTTTTCCCTTAAACGAAAGCACAAGCTACACAAATCTCATGACTTCCAGTAACAATCTCCTGGTGGTTTGAGGAGATTTTTCACTTCTTTTCAATGCTATCCCTTCAAACCTCACTTTCCCTCTCAAGTGTGAGACCCAGTTCTTTTAAACTAAGGGTTGTACCTGACAGAACCTGAATGAGCCAATTCAGGTTTTGAAATCAGACTTCAGAAAACATTAGTCACAAGTCAAGTATTATCTATGAATCAGCATGCATAAGGGATTTCTACTAGGGTTATTTCTTCATATCCTATTTATGCTTTTGGAATGCTGCCTACAAATAGATTAGGAAATGCCCCACCCACCTCTGCCTAAACAATCAGGTACCCAACCTTTGAGATAGGTATCCATATTAAAGGCGAACTTGGCACAGAAGCAGTGACACAGCACAAACACTCCCACAGAAAGAACACCATTTACCTATGAAATTAGGTGCAAGAGAAGTGTCAGAGTTGAGAGATACAGGAGAACCCTTCGAAGGAAACCCCAAGGAAGGAAAGTAACCTGGAAAGACAGAATACACCAGTAAATCAAGCCTGAGAGAAAGCACTGAGAAACAGCCTTTCCAATGCTGAGAACAGCCTGCAGTCCAGAAAATACCATATACACAAAATTCATGTCATCTACCACCTTGTTCCTTAAGCTACACTTCCTCTCTTCTACCATGCATAACATATTACAAATATAGTCTTTACACTAACACAAATGTTAACAGTTTCATAAACTAAGCCTAATGTAAAATGATCCTGTCACAGACTAATTGTTAATGGTATTCAGATAATTGTGTTTGCATTTTAACCACATGACCTCATCTGAAGGAAACCAATAGACTGACTAAAGGACCAGGACAAAATTGTTCTGGTTTTTTCACTATTCTCGTAACAAGAAGCGACTATTTTCAGCTAGCATCACAGCACTCCACTTCTGGTCCCCAGAAAGATTATCATCACTGCCACAGCATTCCCATGATTCCATTTAGTTAGAGTCAGGGTTTGCCACATAAATCAGATGCAAAACTCTCCCTGACTAAGGATGGCACTGGCTCCCAACATTTCTTCACTCAGTCCTCCAAGCAATTTTACTGTTATTTTAAAAATAAATCCCTAAGACAACTATTTTGAGATTACAGAATAACACTGGCCGTTTTCCTTTTACCCCTCAGTGTTTCCTAAATTCCTGCCTCTGAAATTAATTCTCTCTCCTCTACATTATGCAGCTACAACAGGTCTTGCCACAAAGACTTGCAGTAAACATTATGTGTGGTGGTAGAAAGGATAACTGTCACTATGTTTACTATCACCTGTCTGCTGTTTCTCATACTGTGTTGCTCATTTTACTCCCTCTTCCACAGGGATTTCATACTCAGCAGCCACTGACAGGTCAACCTCTGGCTGTTGTGCTAGTGCTCTGAATTTTACATTACTTTCTTCTAAAGATAGGAATCCTAAACAGCAGGTCCAAAATGCACAGCCTGACAACTGAGATTTCCTTAATACAGTCTACTAAGTCCAGGAATGATGGGCTCAGAAAAAAAGATGGAAAAAAATTCCCCCAAACTGTGGATGGCCTTTGCCTGATAATAACAATAAAGTACATGAGACACCACCTGAGTAGTGCAAAACACTTTTGTTGTTCAAATGAGACCAGCTTGTTGCCCTCAGTGTCACATCACCTTTCAATCATTACTGGCACAAAATCTGCATTTTTAATCTGCACAAGTGTATATGAATGTTTTCAAGGTATCTAGGTATGTCATTACTGAGCTGTCATGAACCACACTTAATTTTGGAACCACTGTTCCAAAATTAAAAAAGGCAAACCAGAAATAATCCAGAAGAAAAAAGTTAATTCCCTTAAAAAGAGATGCTTGTCAGGCTTGTAAAGTCTGAAAATTCTTGAAGTAACTGATAGGAGATGCTCATCAGTTTCTTTTCACAAACACCCTAATCACTCTTCACACTGCTAACAGCCAAAACCTCTTTTATATAAATAGCTGCACTGATGCAACTTTTCCAAATCTGTGGTAATTTTTCTTCTTCTTGAATCCCCTTCTCTCCCTCACTAAAGCAAGTACAATTTCTCCCCATTCCTTCCATTGGACAGAAAACACAAGCTAGTCAATGGCTACAGTGAGCAGTCAAAAAGAGTGCTCAGTGGCTGAGCTCTGACTCTGTTTTCCCGGGAAGCAGGGTTTCTTTCCTCCACTTCGAGATGATTTTCATTACTTTTATAGAATTCAAACCCTTTGTGAAATTAATTCAAAATTCTCAGAAAGTGCTGTTAGAAGAGATTTATTGAAAGCATGGGAGGAAGAGGATTAAGGAAAGAAAAGGAAGATGAAGCAACTGAATAACCCATTCTTTACCACACCACACTCAACTCTTTTACTCCGCTACTCTACTAACTCTACACAAAAATCCAACAGTGCAATTATTCAGCACCCAAATTTCAGTCCCCCATTTCTGTTCATTTCAAGACAACTAGAGGCACTTTGGTTGTTCTATCCTCATTGAATCTGGGTTAAAATTCAAGAAGTTGCAAAAGACTGAAGATGTACTTGCAGGGGGAATAGTACGGAGACGATTAGCATGACCAGCATAGTCCTAATTACCTTAGAACACCCATCTGAAACCTAAACAAATATTTTTAAGTTCATGTTGTGCTAATTTCAGCAAAACTGAATTCATCCCTGCGATCTGAAAAGGCAGACATACTTGTATTCAAAGCTATAGTTATTTTCTACTCTACATTTCACACGTTAAAGTCACTATTGATTTCCCAAAGCATTTCAGGTACTTGAAAACCAAGACTCACAAAGTTCTTTATAAAAGTCAGCCTTCCTTTTGAAAACAGGAAATCAAAAGTTCAATTAATCTTTTTTTTTTTTTAACAGACAAAAATAACAAGGGATATGATCCTGCAGAATCAGTGAAATTCTGGAATACATTAGCTTGCCACATGTCTACAAACTTTTTATTGAATTTAAAGACATTAGAGAAAATAGCTCCAAATACGCTTTCTACCTAGAGTTGTATGTCTTAATCTTTCAGGATGGAGGGCAGATCTTTCTACACAATAATGTAAGGCAGGCTCAATTATAAATCTGTTACAGTCCCTAACTGCTGCCTCTCGACATAACCTCACCAGGAAGACTCTTCTAGTCAGGTGCTTCAGTAACATAGGGACATGGACATAGAGAAAAAAGCAGGCTGTTTCTCAACGCGTTAATTTTATGTACTACCAAAAGAAGAGTAAGCCCTATAAACTGGATAAGAGACAGCACAACAACTTCAGAATATGTGATGACATGATTCTTAGCATCATGCAAATTACATAGAGAAAAAAAGATAATCGCTATCACAAGAAAAAAGAAGACTTACAATAGGAAGTATACAGCAAAAATTCCATCCACGCCACAATTCACACATTCATTAAGTATTGACTGAGCAGTACCTTGTGGAGGGACTGGCTGTTGATATCCTGGCATCGGCCCATTATAAGCTCCATACTGCGACTGAGGAACCCCTGGCAATGACTGTGCTCCGTAGGCAGGCTGCTGGTATCCCTGATATCCAGGCTGAGGTTGCCCGTAAGGAGGCCCCGTGTGAGCTTGCTGGTTTACACTCATTGTATTCACATCCCCAAACTAATCTCACCTGCAAAAAGGGGGGAAAAATGACTTTTAGCAGATATAAAACCAAACTGGTCAGCATCCCTACTGTTTTCAAATAAGTGAGAGATCCTAAGATACTTGGGAAGCTAAGACATTAATGGTAACTTACACTTGCACAGCAATTTTTTCAAGTAATATAAATGCTTTACAAGAGCTATTTAAAACAGTATTTTCAGAAATTATGTTTTCTAATCAACTTAGTCAGCGTTTCATCCTCGTTAGACTTGTGATCATCATCTTCGACAGAAACACCATCATTTGCCATTCCATAGCAGATTATTATCAAGCTTCCTGAGAAACCTTAGGAACTACCTCCACCTCACAGAATCAGACCAACAGAAAATAGATTTCATTATATAGATGAGTGATTCCTTAATATTCCTTAACACTTCAATAACACTGAACAAGTTCAGCTGTCACCTCTGTGTTAGTTTACTTGATCATGTTTCCTTGTTACAAGCAACATTCTTCACCATCCACAAAGGCAGCTGCTTGAAGTGTTTGATAGAATCTAGAACAGGACTGGCATAGGGGGCTATAGTCTCTTCTTTTTTTTAGCAATAGATGATTTAAATTCCTTACTATGTACATACATTTCATAAAACAAAGATATTCCAAAAGCAGTATGTTCACCTAGGAAAGACGTTCAAAATGGAAAATTATCACAGGCAAAGATGGCACTAAAGGAGTTATACCAAAGTTAAGACCTGAAACAAGAGTGTCAGAGACAGGAGAGACATTTCTTAGCAAACTTTCACAAGAAATCTTGCTTAACAGACAGAGTCCCAATTCCCCTAACTAACTGTACAAAGAGACTGACTTGTTTTATAACAAGAAAAGCAGTAATGTTATTTAAGACCCCAAACCAAGCAGGCAATTCTCACAACAGCAAGCAGGCAGATAACCCATCGTGCCTTTCGTTTGTGGAGAGTCAAGGAGATGACTTTAGGGGCAGAAGATTCCCTCGTGGTGTGGTTCTCATAAGAATATTTTGCATCGCCTGTACTTCTTTGGACACTCCATGCCACTGTTATCCTCTTTAGCTAAGACTACCTACACTAACACTAAAGAAATGTGCTTAGGGCAACTAAATTATTTACCGAAAAACTTTATATAAAAAGTTTATATAAAAATGCAAAGTAAAAGTAAAATAAATAACTAATGTTGCCCTCGTATTTTTCTCCAAACCCTATGATGAACTTGTGCATTAAAGATACCAAGTAAATCGTAGCACAGAGGAGACAGAGGTGCAACAGCCACCAACCACTCGAGGCAAAGCCTGACCAGGAATCTGTAGCTTAACTCAATCAGGTAACAAATCCCCAAGATGGTTTGCCTACACTTTGATTAGCACATGCCAAACAACGTAAAAGTTGGTTCTTCCCATTACCAAAAATATAATGCCAAAGAATTATTTCAGCAGCTGACACCACAATTGTACAGCAAAGGTACTGGAAGAACTACAGCTCTGTAAGAATCATCCACATGAAGAAATTCTTTCATACATATAATAAAGGGAAAATACATATATCACAATAGAGAGATTGAATTACTTACAAAAGAAAGCTAGCACAATACATAAAAAATACATTTAACCTCCTACAGCTAGTAAACATGACAAATGTCAATACTAAAATTATTAATACCTACTCCAAAATTAGATTTTAAACTTTTATGAAAGGAAATAAATGAAGTTTTATATTTTTTTCTCCAAGCTGTATAAAGGCGAAGATAGGGCTTTTGTTTAGAAAAAGATCTCCTTGTAAATATTTAAAGGTAATTTGCTCTTCAAAGTTAACATGTCATTTGCAACAGCTTACAAGAGCGTGACAGAATTTTTCACCAGCCTGCAGTGGTTTTAAACATGGTTACTCTCTTGCTGTCATAACGTGTAATCTCTAAAAATTCTGGTTTCCCACACCACCTTTGACTTAGTTCTGCAAAACAGTCTAACCTGAGCAGCCATGTGGCGAGGAAGTCTGGACTTTGGGACCTGCTCCCTTCCCAAGTTCCCTGAAAGGTTAACCTCTTCCTGCCCAGGCAGGCAATCAGTGTCACCACACTGCAATCACAGACCTACTCTCAGCCACCTCCTGTTCTGTACAAACAGTAAAACAAGAAAGTGCCTCCTGCAAAGGTGGGGGTACAGGGAAGGAAGACCACTTTGAGAGGACTCCTCCACCTTCTCATCTTGGAACATCTGGGCAGGGCTTTCTGACAAGAAAGGAGGGCTGCTTTCCTCTTCCTGGCCCTGTTTTATTGGATCGCACACAAGGAACTTGGCTTCTAGTCACTGCCCCTGCAAACAGGTCCCTCCTCCAGAAGAGCTGCAGAGTAGCAGTATTCCACAGGATAACTCCTTTTAGACCTACAGAAATCCCTGAACAGATCCAATGTTCGAACAAGGAATTACTACAGGGCAGAAGACCAATCCTTCATGATTTTTCTCCTGTTTTTCTAAAGCATGATAGGACAAGAACTCAAGCATGTCCCTTGCAAACCACTTCTGATTTACTGCTGTGAGTGTATATCCAGTATGTGATCTTACCTGATGATCTTTTAATATTCCCTTCTCAGCCTTCCCTCCCTCACATGGATATCAGTATTTCCTGCCTGAGCAGGTGATATCTGTCAGCTTGTTGCTCTCCACAATACCAAAACTGAGAGGTAAGCTGATTTAATGCACATCTTACAGAGAAAAAGAGTTTTGAGATAATCTCCTAGTTTTGTGGAAAAAGTAGCTACACAAACAAGACGGTTCTAACTCAGCATCCCAGCTGAAAGGTAGATACACCTCAGACCTTTAGCTAGCCCATGTGCCAGCCAGCACAGGTTCATCTCCACCACACCACAAGTTGATACTTGCTCTACGCTGGCAGAGGGTCAAGAAAGGAGACTTAACAAGTCCAGTGCTGAAGTGCGGACAAGGCTGCTTCATTATTTTGGTGCTCGACTTTCTCTGAACATAAGGCTTGTGGCATGCTTGTTCATCACTGATGTGAAATACCATAAGGCAGGACCAAGAGTATCTGCCTCTGAGAAGGTGGAAGACAATTGTCACTGAGTCTGTTTTCCTTCTTCCCCAGTACAAGTTATTTGTATCAAACGTTCATTTTGTCTCCACTCAAAAAACATCTCTGCGTAAATTAGAACCTGCTCACTTGAAGAGATATGGAGAAGGGGAGAATTTTGTGCTCTGTCTTATGACACGAAGGGTGGGTGGGATTTGGAGAATGATAGAATACATATACCAGAGAGGGAGAAATGGAGATAACAGGCCATTTCACTGGATAAAAATGCTGAGGATTCCTTTGCACATAGTAACATTACCAAAACTAAGCCAAACAATACTGACACATGGTGTTGAACATATTACTTACTAGTCAGCAGTTACGATACACAAGGCTCAAACAAGCAGGACTGATGCTACACAAAAAAATCTGTGACAAGTGGTCATTACCATAAAAAACAATTTTCCTGTAAAGCAGGAAGCAGTCACTCTGTGCCATTTTCAATTCCTCTGTATAAAGGCAGCTGACCATGAAGTTTTGGTCAAAACATTTACAAAGCTACAATTACACTAGAAGGCTGCTGTACTAGACAGACAACCAGTGAAGATCAGTAATAAACCGATGGGAGGAAAATACACAGGAATAATGTGGGGGGTATGGAGTACCTACATTTTTACAATAGCTTCAAGATTCCTCAGTATCCACACAAATCAGACCACAGTGAAGTTTTTATGACATGCTTAAAAAAAACCTAGTGATTCATATGAGCTCATTTCAATGAGCAAACCTCCCAGATCACTGAAAACTTCATATTCATCATTTTTTATAGTCTGTATTCACTGTTAACTCCCTTTTGAAACTGAAAAGCTTGATCTCATCAGTTCTTGTTCATTTTCTAAAGGAAAGGCATACAGCAAAATTACTTTCCTTCAGAAAGATGCTAGTGCCTTTTTTTACTGGTCCCAGAGAAGGAAAAGACTTGTTTCAACTTCCAAGGAGATGAATACTTTAAAAAAAAAACAAACCCCAAACCCATAACAACAAAAAAATCCCACACACAACCCAAGACAACAACATGGCCGCCTATGTTATCCTGAAACTGAAGGAAATATGTCTATTTACTTTAACACAAAAATCAAAACTATTTCCAAAAGATGGGATAGAAGGAGAGCACCAGCAATTTAGAATATTGCCTACAGTGCTTTTAATGTTTCTGCTCTGGAAGCAGCACGGTTTTGCTACTCTTACAAAGACCTAGACTCTGGAGCTAAGAACACTCTTTGGAAAGGCAGATGTCCTTGCTTTTGTTTCATTGACAGCTTGACTATGTCTTCTACGAGCACTCATGGAACACTTAGTTCTTTTCAGATATAAAAAATTCCTCAGTTTTTTTTCTATAGAAAATCCTGGAAAAGAAACTCATGTCCTAGAAGTCAGAAACTGCCGACTAATCTGTAAGCCCACAGGCCATTGTAACAAATGCTTCCCACACATTTGTCCAAATCAACCCAATGGCAACATTGGAACCAACTCCAATCTGGTTGTAATATATGGCACTCTGTCTTCCTGCTTGTGCGGATTCTCAACTTGTTACACCACAGGGAACATTTTCTTCATCTATGCATTTTGAGTTACTGCCAGAAACGTTTAACAGTTCATGAAAGGTATAAGACACAGTTTTCAAAGTCAATCTAAGGCGTGATCACTTCTATACTCTTCTAAAGAAGGACCACACTAAACCCGGTTTTGTTAGGCTGATTCATCATCCTGGGCAAGGTACAATACAGTATACAAGTTACAAGAGTGAAAGTGATTAAAAACTGACTACAAAAAACCCCATCTTAGTCTTGACCTATCCTTAAAACTACCACTGCTTCCAACCCCTGCCATCACCACCAGATTTCTACTTCAGTAACATTTTATACTTTGTTGACTCAAGTCTCCTGGTGGGACTGATTCACATCTCTATCACTCTAATAAAGCTCCAGGAAAAGATTTGAAAAACGCTCTGTTATGATCATGGCTTCTGAAGAGCAACCCTGTCACTGACAAAGTCACTGACAATACAGCACCAACAAAATCACAGTGAAAGATCTATTTCTTAGCTACCTCCACATACATGCAGCCATATATACGCTACAATGAGTGAAGTAATCAGAATCATTTCTGTGAACCTTGCATAAGCATAATTGATTAGAAAAAGTTACGTGGGCAGTTTCAAATTTAGAGAATAGGCCAGAAGGAAGAAAGTAAGAATGGGAATATATAGAATAAGACTAAAAAACAAGTTTTCTTCACATACATTGTAACACTGGCCATCTTTCATCCACAATTTCTGTGCTCTGACTACCTCTACACAAATATACATTACACGATTTCCATCACTTGCAAGAAACAAAAAAAGGTCAGAATTAGCTTTTCCTAATACATACTGCCATTTTATACTGTCTTTTAGTGCTTTCTAAGTTAACAATGAATCTTGCTGAACATGTATAAACAAGCTCTCTCTTCACAATTTATCCCTAACACAGCTTTCCAAACCTAAAGAACAAGAAACATCCACCTTCTCTCTTCTGAAGAGACCTTGTTGTTGACTCTTTGTACCTTGCCCTTCCTTAGCCAACCATCAATTCTTCCTTTGATTTTTGACCCTCCTTCTGGTAATAACTGTTACAGGAAGATAACATAGTCCTACCATAGCAGGAAAAAACATTCAAAGAGGTACAAGCACCAAACCAGTCATCAAAGAAATAATCCTTTAAATAGCTGTTCACTGCTATAAACCAGGTTTCAGTGATGAAATTAGAACCTGGAATGAGTGCTGCAGCATATTAAGAAGCAATTATATATTTTTTATATTGATGTCCACTTCACAGTCTGTCTACAGCAATAAAAAGAATCCTGAACGGCACGGCTTCAAGACAAAAAGGGTAGTTCCATTAGCAGGAACTAGTTCCACAAAAAAATGGATAGAAATGTTTACGTTTTCACAGAGTGTATGTATACACGTGATTGAAAGTAAGTCTCCTTTAAAGAAGAAAGCTTGGAAGTTTTAGGCTACATATATTTCTATCCATCCCATAACTGGAACACCTACTCTAGGAGAAGGTTGGGGGAAAGAAAAAAACAATATTAAAGCCAGAGTTCCCTAAATTTACTCAGGAAAACTTCCTAGTAATAAACAGTAAAAACTTTAGTACAAAATCAGCAGTCACCTCCCATTCCAGTGATGTGATTTTATACTGCTTATATAAAACAACAAAAAAGAATTTGCATGTTATGTCTCAGATGGTGATTTCTATCCAACATTCCTCGCAACATTTGGTAAAGTTAACTACAGAATCCTGTAACAGAAATACCTAGAAATACTTTTAAGGAACTATCACATTAATAGCTAACAATCAACTGAGTACCAAACTGCAAAAATCTGTATTTTCAATGACAGTACAAACATTAATTCCTGTGGATAACTTATGACATAGGCATAAGCAATTCTCTTATGTTCCAGCAAGCACTTCCATTAGCCAGTAAGTTTAAAAAGAACTTAAACTACAGGCCAGTTTGGATGGTTTTGCAAAGTCTCTCTCAGAGCTCAGTACACTAAAAAAAAAAAAGGGAACTAAGCTTCACTGTACTCCATCAAAAGCGTTTCCTCAGAAGGAGTGAAAGCAAACTCCAACAACAAAAAATAAACACATTTCAAGCACCATCTACATGGAAAGCAAGAGTCCCATCTTGCATAACCACCTTTTCAAGACTACACTTGCATTTCGATCATGCCATCTCCTTTACTTTCCTTCTTCCTTTTTTCAAAGCCACAGACAAGCAACCACTAAGTTTTACTACCAAATCCAACCAATCTCAGCCGCCGGATCTCCGCAAGAGACGACCATCCTTTACAAAGCTCGAATGAATGAAAGCTTGAACAGCCCAGCACAAACGCCAGGGGAAAGATCCGCGGATTACAGGAGATTAGGGAGGTTGGAAAGGGGGGTATTTGACTCGCGGCGCACCCCGGCCAAAAAGAAGCACTCGGTTCTCCGGACGGGACCGAC
>NW_008236478.1:465058-468366 GCF_000691975.1 Corvus brachyrhynchos
TGAGGCCGAAGCAGGGCACGGCCGAACGCTGCTGAGCCGCGGACACCACTGACCACGGTGCCCTTGGCCGCCTGTCCCATCAGTGGCCTGTGGGAGACCGTGACAGGGGAGTAACTAGGGCCAGTTCTGCACCGAGGTGCAAAAAGTTGTTCACTCCCTACTAAAAACAGGGAAGTGATCGTCCCTCCCTTCTGGGCACTGGTGAGGCCACACCTCAATTACTGCCTTCAGTAGGCCCTACTGGCCTCCTCACTTCAGAAAGGACATTGAGGTTCTGGAGTGTGTCCGGGGAAGGGCAAGAAGGCTCGTGAAAGGTCTAGAAAATTTGTCTTACACGAATGGGTGAGGGATCTGGGATTGTTTAGTCTCGAGAAGAGGAGGCTCATGGGGGATCTCATTGCCCTCCACAACTGCCTGAAAGGAGATTGCAATGAGGGTGGAACTCATCTCTTTGGCTACAGAGAGGACAAGAGGAAATGGCCTAAAGCTGAGACAGGGGAGACTCCGATTAGATATTAGAAACATTTTCACTGTTAAGGCGGTCAAGCATTGCAATAGGTTGCCCAGGAGTGTGGTGGAGTCACCATCCCTGGAGGTACATAAGAGGCATCAGGATCTGGTGCTGGGTGATGTGATTTAGTGGTTACAGTGGTAGTGGTGGGTGGATGGTTGGACTTGATGATCTCAAAGGTGTCTTCCAACCTTGATGATTCTATGATTCTATGATTGTGTTGGTGTGTGCCCACCAGCAATATACAATGGTACTGGATGAGTGATGCTATAGTACTGGCAATGGAGTAGTCAACCAAGCAATGGCATCACAGCAAAAGTACATGCTCTGGATCTTACGGTATAAGGATACTAGTCACTGAGAGCTAAGCACATGGCAGAATAAGGAAGAGGTAAGGGTAAGCTTGTCCTCAGGACCTTAACAGAAAATTATGTTTTAAGTCTTGTAACAAAGGGGGAACATGGACTTTAATTCTTCTATAATTCCCTGGCTTGGGATGGCTAGGAGGTCTTAGTCCTAAAGAAAAAAATACTGAAGAACTCCACTCTAGTGAGACCTCACCTGGAGACTTGCATCCAGCTCTGGGGTCCTGAGCACAGGAAAGTCATAAACCCATTGGAGCAGGTCCAGAGGAAGGCCAAGAAAATGATCAGAGGGGTGAAGACCTCTCTTACTAAGAGAGGCTGAGAGAGTTGGGGTTGTTCAGCCTGAAGAAGGTTTTGAGGAGAGCCTCTTAAAGGAGGCTTATGAGAAAGATGGAGACAGACTTTTTAGTAGGGTTTATAGTTATAAGACAAGGGGTAATGGTTTTAAATGAAAAGAGGGTAGATTTAGACTAGATAGAAGGAAAAAAAATTGTACTATGAGGCTATGAAGCACTGTAACAGGTTGCCCAGAGAGGTGGCAGTTGCCCCATCCCTGGAAACACTCAAGGTCACATTGGACAGGGCTCTGAGCAATCTGATATAGTTGAAAACGTCCCTGCTCATTGCAGGTGGGTTGGGCTAGATGATCCTTAAAAGTTCTTTTTTAAATGAACCCAAACTGTTCTCTGATTCTATGACCTGGGTACAAAGCTGCTCTTGGCCATTGAGTCTATGTAAGCAGTGCCCTGCAGAGAACTGTTTGAATCCCATGTGTGTAGCTAATCCCAGCTATTCTGGTCCCAGTGTCTAATATTACGAGTGGATGTAGGGGATGCCAGGGAGCAGCACACTGCAGAGGGAGCACAGTACATCTATAGTCTGCCCATAGCTTTTGGGGCAGGCACATAGTGCTACTGAGTAATAACACTAGCTGCATGAAGAAAATAGAAGTGGAGAGCACATTAATTTCAAGCTGGTTTTGTTCAATTCATAGGGTCAGGTGCTATCACCTGATCTTGTTCAAGTTTCTGCCAGTGACATGTCCTTGCCTGAAACTCATACTAATGAATCCTGAGTACTGAGTGACTCTAAGATTTGCATTTGGAATGCAAAGTGGAAATAAAATTTTTACTGAAATGCTTCCAGCTTTAAGAGTGTCAGACAAAGCTCTGGAGAGACAGGAGGTGTGCTATTTTCAGCCACGTTCCGGTGAGAGATCCATCGGGGGGGGGGGGCACAGAGGGTGAGATTGACATGACACGTGTGTAGGACAACTCTGCAACTCTGGCCCCTTACCAAGGGCAGAATCAAATGTCTAATCATAGGCAGAGCAGCAGCTGAGAGTCCAGAAGAACGGTGAAGGCTGGGCTTGACAGTCTCAACTCCTCTGTGTGTGTGTGTGAACTCCAAGGAGAAAGCAGAGGGCCTTGTGGGGACTGGAGAGTGGTAGTGTGAGTTGTGAATATGGGAATAGAAGATTCTGCCTGTTAAGAACTGGACCCTGTACTGAAGTTGTGAAGACAAAATATCTAAAGCACAGAAATCATGGGAGCTGAAGAAGAAATGCTCATCACTCTGTCTGGAGGTGCCCCCTGGGGCTTCCGCCTGCAAGGGGGTTCAGAGCAGAAAAGACCCCTTCAAGTGTCAAAGGTAGGACCTTGAGATGTGAACTGTGGGAGCAAAGTTATTCTGCTGAACTAAGATATCCCTACTGAGTTGGGCATCTTTAACTACTGTTAAGGAATACAGGAACTCCTTACCATGGCAGCAGATCTTAAAAGGAAAACTTGGGTGGTGTGCTCAAGCAGGGTGTGAGGTGGGCTGCAGGTCCTGGAATAGATGCTGTTGAGGTAGAGACAAGTGTCAGGTGAAGATCTGCTTCAGTACAAGCTCAGAAACTTCGTAAGCTGTACAACTCTCCAGAGTTGTCAGCAGAGCTATAACCATAGTGACAGTGCAGGGAAAAGGGCTCAAATATGGAAACTTCAATACTCATGTAAGACATCCAACTAAAGAACAAGTAACTTAAATTGAAGCAGTAAAAGCTGTATTTTTAGTTCATCTGTCTGTAACACTTCATTACTTCATTCCAGCTTTCAAAATAGATGCACATTTCTTAGTGCCTCTTCTGTTGGTGAAAGTTTCTCATACTGTCTTAAGTGAGTATTTATGATGCTCTAAGCAGCAAATACTGGTTTAATTTCAAGAATTAAAGAAAAACAGTTGTTTGGATGGGAGATGAAATAAAAATAATTGAATAAACATAAATCTTGTGTTGCCCTACTTTTGATAAACAGCTGTTACTGTTGCCTTTTCAGAAAGACTACTAAATAGCTTAAAAATTAGTGGGGAAAAAAGGTCTTCTTTATTAAGCTGCATTAGCCTTGACACAATGATACCTTGGGATGTGTCACTGGAAGGCAGCCAGCAGC
>NW_008236478.1:468409-480232 GCF_000691975.1 Corvus brachyrhynchos
AAATGCTATGCCCAGCTCCTTCTGTTTCCTTAAGCAGACCATGCCCCTGAGAGAATTTTGAAGTTAAATGTTCTGTGTCACTTGGCTCACCCCAGATCATGGAGTGTTTGTCTGTAACTTCTGCCACATTGTTTGGAATCCCATAGCTTGGCCTTGAAGTGAATATTTCTTATCTTAGAGAAAGATGATTTTTCTCCAGAAAAACAACTTCTGCACATACTCATAGAGCTTCAGGTGCTAAAAAGAAAGAATCAATATCCTTGAAACAGGTGTCTGGCATCAGTGGTTCTTAGTAAAATGGAATTTTCAGGGGCTACATTAACTCTGGATGGTCTAAGGTTATTTTGACTCTTGTTTTTTGCTCAGTAGACAAGAAACTGGGACTGAACAGGGAGGAGATTCTGAGTGTCTATAAAGATTACTCAGGATTGAACGGTGTCAAGAACTAGCCATTACCCAGGCTAAGTTGCACATTAGGGTGAATGGAATATTGCTCAAGGATTAGTAGCACTTGCAGGAAGGTATTTACTAGAAGCAGCTCTCACCCAGATCTGGGTGCTGTACTTTTAGTCTAGTAACACAAATATATATATAATTTTACAATACTTGGATATTGCATTAAGAATAATTATGGAAAATATAATTGATACAAATCCATTTGAGGCTCAAAGTATAGATCATTCTTCAAGCAGGATTTTCATTTTATAATTATCTTTCTTTTCTATTATCACCCAGAATTTAATAGCATCCAGTGACCCTACATACTGTCTTAAAGGCAATGCCATCTAAATAGTCTCCAAAGAATGGATTTGTACGTCCTTACCAGGTACCCAGGAAGATCATATCTGAATGTAACCTGCTTAAAAGAGAATAAACTGCCAGGTGTCATGTGATAGAACATACAGACATGAATAGCTGATAGGTGCCAGGAGATAACTGAGTGGATACAGTTTGTGTCTCAGAGATTCCAGTGCTGTCATTTTAGACAATTCCAACTTATAGGCTAGAAAAGTCATAGTAATAACACTAAGGAAAGATGCTTACCCTTGGATGCTGAGTCAAATGTACTTTTCTAGATGAATTAGCGATAAAAAGTTAATTTGGGAAATTAATCAAGTATAAAAAATACATTATATATAAATGATACATGTTGTACTTTGGTAGAGATGCTGGAATTGCTAAGTCAGACTAGTTTAAGAGTCACTCCTTGTCCTGCTTCCTGCTTCCTTTGTGTTTCCTGCAAGGATTTCAGAGGAAGTTGTAAATTTCACCAATGCATCTAATTTTTGAGTAATGCAATGTGGAGGGAAATCCTTTCCCCTCATGTAGTTATCGGCATGCCCTGGGAAGTATCTAAGAATTAGTAGTCTTAGTAGTTTACCCTATACATAAACAGAAAATTGTTTCTCAACAACTAGTACCTTACTTGTCTAAGTCTCACATGATTTCCTAAATAAGATTTGATAACATCAAGCAACCAGGCATTGCAAAGACTAAATGTTGCACTAAGTGGGATTTCCTGCTTGAGTCGCTCTTGTCAAAGCCCTTCACAATTCCTCATCTTATGTGATCAGTGTACACAGTTCACAGTCTTCTTGCCTTTATGCTTTCTAAAGTTTACATCACCATCATCTTTTTATTGTTTCTCTTTATGGAGATTATGATAAAATTAATCACTGATTGCTGTTCTTGGTATCTTTGTTTTGTTTTCCTGAAAATTCTTTGGGTGTACTGTATGCTTCCTCACATACCTAGAGAAAGACACTGGAATTACATACCTGTGGACAGTCTCTTGGTTTGCACATAACTGGGCATGAGCCAGCAGTGTGCCCTGACAGCCCAGAAGGCCAACAGCATCCTGAGCTGCATCAAAAGAGGAGTGGCCAGCAGGTGGAGGGAGGTGATTCTGCCCCTCTGCCCACTTGGAGCACTTGCATAAAGCTCTGGGATCCCCAGTGCAGGAAAGATGTGGACCTCCTAGGGTTTAGAGGATCTAAATGATCCAAGGGATGGAGCATCCTCTCCTATGAAGACAGGCTGAGAGAGTTGGGATTGTTCAGCCTGGAGAAGAGAAGGCTCTGGGGAGACCCCACTGCAGCCTTCCAGTACCTAAAGGGAACTTATAAAAGAGAGAGAGAGAGATGTTTTAGATGCATAGAGAGTGATAGGATAAGGAGGAATTACCTTAAACTAAAAGAGGAGAGATTTAGATTAGATGTAGGGAGGCACTGGAACAGGTTGCCCAGAGAAACTGTGGGTGCCCCATCCCTGGAAGTGTTCAAGGCCAGGTTGGATGGGGCTCTGAGCAACCTGGTCTAGTGGAAGGTGTCCCTGCCCATGGCAGGGTGGTTGGAACTAGGTGACCTTTAAGATGCCTTCCAACCATTTTATGATTCTATGATAACTAATTTTGTGTTCAAGTAAACTTACGGTGCCAAACCAGCTGTGCCTGCCTTGGGATCAGAACATTGCTTCTTCCAGCAGTGAGAAGTGGATACTGAGGAAAAAGCGCAAATTTAAATAACACGAGCAAGATTGAAATGCTAGCATTAACACTAACTGGTTTTATGGTTCCAGATTTGCCTATCTTAAACTTGCCTACAAGAGCACATACTGACTCTTTTGTTCCACCCAAACAATCATTTGCTGTGTCCAGGTGCTAAAATTGTCTAATGTGAATCTGAAGGCTGCCGTACTGATGTGTATTTGAAAGGCGTACCATTAATAATTCATCTCATAAAAACAGACACTATAAGAGTAGAGAGTGAGACCAAAAAATAAACAAAAAACTTTTAAGTTTTTAGAGTTTTAAGAGCCTTCAGTGAGAAAGAATAGATGATTTTTCAATGAGGGTTGTATTAAAGTATCATGCTGTAATAAGTAAGCTGAAAGAAAGGCAGACATTGATATGCTCAGCAGGCAGATACACAGCATGATCAAACATCAACAGAGGACATTAATCATTCTGCAGAAATTACAAAGGTTAGGAATATCAAGAATTAGAGAAACAAAGAGGGAAATAAAGACTGAAGAACACAAAAAGCAAAGGACAATCTTCATTTTGTTCTTAGTTACAGCTATGTCCTTTAAAGTGAAATCAGTTGAACTACTCTGGATTCATACTGGCTTATTGTGATTCCTAATGAAGCTTTTACCTCTTACCTAATGAAGCAGATAAAGTCTAGTGGGAGTTTACAATACCCCTCAACAAAATAAAGCTGATTTGGTGTAGCTCAGTAGCTGTGGTGCACATGACAACACAACACAAGACATCTTGGACCAGAAACAGTCATCAGGAAAGAAAGAGAACAAACATAAACACAAGATGCAAAAAGGATCCACAGATGGCAAGATTTTTATTTTAGAAAGGCTGAGGGAAAGTACATGGTCCTCAGATGTAGCTGTAACTGATGAGAAGGTTCATGCATTCTGAAAAGAGAGTAAGAAGAACAATACCATCAAGTTCCTGGAGGATTTCTTTGCAGTAAGGATCTGTGCATCAAATGCATTTGAAACAAAACAAAATGTAAAATAGCTAGTCTGAGAAAAGCTGTAAGCACTAATGCCATTAATCAACCAAAGTAGAAACCTAACATGAAATTATATTATGGAAATAATTTTTATGAAGATGAACAAGACAAACCTGCCTTTAGGGATCCTGCTACAAAACAAGATTTATTCAATGAGGGGGAAATTTGGTTACTTTCTATAAAAAGCAAGGAAGGCACTTCTACCTCCAGCACAAGTGAAAGTAATACTGACAAAATAGAGGAAACTGAGTCTTTACAGCTGGTACTGATGATAGAGGCAAAGGACCTGGGCATATTAGTGCATCACTAATGATAAGCCAGCAAAATTATGTGTCTCTGAAAAAAAAGAGGCAAACATAAACAAATGAGCCTCAGGTAGCCATGTCTAACAGAGGTAGGAAGACATTGATGTTACTGACTAATGCACATGGGGGAATTCAATGGAAATACCATAGTTACAGAATCAGCCACTTTCAAGGAAAAGAGATGTAATGTAAAGCAGCCATAGAAAAGGAGGGGAGGAGAGAAGGCTTCTTTCACCTAGCAAAGTATTGAAAGAGGTGACTGCAATCTACAAATAGATGTTGAGCAAATATCAGCAACACTATTCAAATATAGGTGACAGCACTGACAGCACAGAACAACTAACCAGGGAAGTTCAGCAATGATTTTCCAATCTAGAAAAAGAATTGAAAACCTTTTGAGTCAGTTTATGAGCTGGAGTAAACAATATGGCCTCTGAAAACGACAGAGGATTGGCCCTGGTAGCTCAAGAGACTCCTTTCAGTTGGCTGTTCTGTACAAATACTCTGCAACTGTGTTAGAGGAAATGTTAGGGGAAGCAGTAACACAGGATTGTATTGGTTCTAAAACCAAAAATTGTTTTGTTGTTTAAGAGCAGTTCATCACAACCTCCTTTTTAGCTCTTTCCCACATTTTCCCACTTTTTCCTGTATGGTTCTGTGCTGATAATTCACTGTTTCTATTATGTCCTCTGCAAGATACCCTTGCTGCCTGCTTGCCATGTCACTGCTCCCTGTGACACACAGCCTGGCTGCTCTGTGCCATTCTCCTTTGCTCACGTGACGTTATTACTGCTGGAGGTGCCAGCTCTAACCCAATAGGCCTGATGGCTTCCAGATTTGCGAGCACCTTCTCTTCCACTCCCCTTTTCAGTGGGTAGCCTGTTCTTTATCTGGTTTTGCAAATGTTTACTGTCACACCTAAAAGAGCACTGCTGGTGGCCTAATATGTAGCAGTCACTAATGCTGGTTTTGGAATGCCTCAAGCTGCTTTGGGAGTGCTCCTGGACATATTTTATGGCCTGTCGGCACTTAGGCAGGTGCTACACTTGGCTGCTAGTGAGGGAGTGCATGCTGTGGCACCAGTGGAACTTTCCAACAACCTGGAAGAATCTCTTGATGAGAAGTTGCAGTGAAACCATACATGCTCCATCTATACCTGGTGCATTAAATGTACCTGGGACCATTCTCTGGCACTTATGCCAGCTGCTACAGAGTGTAATGCAGCCCAGCAATTAACATTTTCTATTCTTCCAAACAAAATGACCACATGCCCACAGGCAGTGGCTCTGGGAATGGTCTGTTCTAGCTCCCAAACTGTGCCTGGGAATTGTTCAGGACAGCAATAGCTGATCTGAGCCAAAGATGTACCAAGGATCATTTCAACAGTTTGATGCTAGAGTAGTTGCGGCCCAGAGCTCAGGTTCATTTGCTGACATTATTCAGCCTGCTACTGGCTAGAACTACTGAATACATCTATGGAGGGCGAGCCTGGTCTGTGATGTACATTCATACCTACAAGATGACTAAAAGATGCTGCAAGTCACAGGAAGGTCTCTGTACTGAAGTGCCCTGGATCCTTCAGGTGAATGGGGTACTTCTCTAATCCATACTTGTGGCTGATCCTGTCCTCACTGCCGCAGAACAACGGTGCTTGTCCTCCTCAGACTACTGCTGAAAGGCTGCCTTTGGGTTAGTGAGTGCTGTCTTTTGGTGCAGTAATTCTTGCAATATGAATGCTGTGTCCAGTATTTTTTTTCAAATAAAAGTGGCCCTCCTTCTACTGAAACAATAGTAGGTATGTCATCTTCTAATTTGCCCTCTCTCAGCATAAATATTGTGGAGGCCTATTATACGTAAGACTGCTGCTGTTCAACAATTAGTAGCAGCTGACAAGAGTCTTCTGTTTTGATAAGGGTTTTCATTCAGGGCTTGCAAATGTTCATGGCCCCTTAGAGCGCAGTATGAGCATGCAGTGTGAAGGTTGAGAACACCTTGTTCTGGAGGACTGAAGCCATGTCTCTGGATTACTCTGCCCCATGTTGAAGAGTCTTTCCCTCCTTCCGTCCCAGTTCAGTGCCTGTACCTGTAAAAAGACGTTTTGGTTGCTAGATTTGCTTATGAGCTCCAATTCCCTTAGGTTTAGATTCTAAAATCTTTTGTGGCCCAGGAGCCAGGTTGAGCCTCTGGAAAAAGGACTTACATGGGACATGTATAAGCATGTTTTTTCTGAACATTTAGTTGCTTTTCTCACAGCTCCTAGATGTGGGACGTGGTGCAAATAGTTGACAAATATATCTGTTCCTTCTAAATCCTTGCTTCATATAAAAAATGCTTGATATCCTGCTGCTTACTCTGTTGAGGGTAAAATGCTTATCAAGTACTTTTAGTATCTATTACAGTACATGTGGCATTATTCTTTCTCATTGATGTTACATTTCAATCACTTTTCAGCTCATCTACCATGAAGTAACAAATAGCTAAGGAGATAAAGCTTCTTTTTATCTACCTAGGGCCACCTCTGCCTAGAAACTTGCTCTCAGCAATGAGACCTGTGCTAAATTTTTTGCTTAGGAAAAAAAAGTGGATTGTTTGAGGTTGTTTTTCTCTTCCCTCTCTTGTATTATCACAACAAAAAACTCATTTTAAGGCACTTCGTTTAAGTAACAGAAAACCAACAGAGAGAGAAAACCAACAATCCCTGATTGTTTGTGTTTGTTTTATATCAGCTGGTACAAGTCAGAATTAAATCTAGCGCATCTAAGAAGTCGTTCTCTCTTTCCTGCACCAGCACACTCTAGGCAGTAACATATTTAACAGTAGTCTGACATGTACTTAACCAATTGACGGGCACCAGCATTCTCTTCCACTACCAGCTCTCATCGCTAAACCCCTTGCCCAGAAGCCACCCAAGTGTGTCCTGCCACTTAAGATACGCCTTTTCACCACTCTCCCTTGCTGTGTCCATCCCACAAAGTATGTGTTCTCTTCCCTCTTTCTTTATATAAAGACTCCCTAATTAAGCTTCACCATGGATGCCTGTGAAGTAGGTCTGCAGAGGCACTGGATCTACTTTACCAACAGGCAAGTCATCCAGTGTCACCTCTTAAGAAGGAATACGATTTTTCGTCAGGAAGTTACCAGAACTAATTTCCTGTGTAGCTGTAATGCTTAGTGTAATTATAACAGATTAAAGTAAATATTCTCCTGTAAAATAGCTTCCAGGAAAAACATGGCATTGCCATGAGGATGTGATGTTATTTGCTACTTAACAGATAAGGCATAGGAAAAGTATCTCACTGAATCTCTGTGTTCAGGTGGGCAACTGAGATAAAGAAAGACTGCTGAAAAATGTCCTGGTTTCCAGGCTCCTGCCTTTTATGGCTCCCAGTCTGAGTGTTTTCTCCAAGGTCACACAAAAAATCATCCAGGTCTTCTGAATCCCACTCTAGCCATCTACCCACTCTAGCCATTTCCTCACTCTAGCCACAGGGGTATCCTTCCTTGCACAAAAAAGATTAGGCCCTGGCCTTGGAAGAAAACTAAACTGTTCCAATAACCAAAATGATATCAACACACATCTTCAGAAAGAAGGAAGAGATGGAGGGTGTTTGTTTCTGCTTTTGCATCTAGCAACTGCTCTGTTTGTGGTTCAGCTGAGCAGGAAGTTCTAGGAGGAGCAGACCCACATGCTGGTTGGCTCTTGCTTGAGTCATTCCATTTTGGTAATGATTTATACCACAACAAGTCAGGTCTTACCTCTCCATGAGAACCCTATGACAGGATTACATTTCACATAAGGCTGGGAATGAAATTTAAACACTGCCAGGTTGTATGGAGTGTTGGATCCCATGGCATTGTAGCTTCTGGGGGAAGGGGACAGCTGTGTGTTGAGAGATGCAATCAGAGAGTGGAAGGGCCTTGGATGGGAAGATGAATTGTATTCACTAGACAACTCTGACTTGGACTGAGGTTGCTAGGTTTCTGCTGGAAAGACTGTAGGAGATTAGGGGAAGACTGATAATGTAATTTGTCTTCCTACCTTATAGTCTGAGCTTTCCCAATGAGAGGAAGCAGGAGGTGGCTTGGGGAGGCTAGGGGAGAGATGGATGGCATGAACCTACACTGCAAACCATTTCTATTTACCCACAGCCTATTTCCTTAGAAAGAAGCGGTGCTGGCCAGCAGGGAGAGTGGTTGCAAAGTTTTAAGACAGGTTCTCTGGGCTGTACTGAGGCAAGATGTGAAGCCACTGAGTTACTATCAGGATTCCTCTATTCTTAGCATCCCAGCATGTGTTCAGCCCCCACATACCACTATCTAAATATAGTCCCTACTGAAGGACAGATGCTGCCAAGTTGCATCTGACCCCCTCCTCTCTTGCATTCTGTTCCTGAAAGCCAGGCTGAATTCCCCAAGACACGTCCAATAGTCAGCATGTCCTTTTGTCTGCCTAGGGCTGTACAAGGAAACTTGTACTGTACTGTTAAAGCCTGATCTCAGCCCTGGCCTTCCTGGTCTCTCTTAGCACTGACCTTCCTTTCAACAATTCTTATTCCTTTCCTCCTCAATTGTTGCCTTACTCTTTTCCATATGTTTGCTCCCAGCTGCCTCTGTCCTTTCCCTTCTGTCTGACTGAACACAATCGATGGGAGGAAGCAGGCAAAGTAATGAAAGAAAACATGTGTCTGTGTGTGCATGTACCTAGGTGCTGCAAATACCCAAACCCCTTTGACAAGAGTTCTTTTGTCACTACAGAACTCCTGCAGAGAGGGCAGGGAGATGGATAGTTTTCTGAGTAAATGTATTCCAGTTCTGCACACTGATTTGTTTTTCCAGTAGCATAAATCTGTAAAATTCTGAAACTGGGATTTCCTAAACCCATCTGAAATCTAAACAGGACATGAGTCCTCTCCCATGAGTCAAGGTATGCCGTGGCAGGGCGTATCCACTGAGGCATGGAGTGGAAAGTGTAACAGTCAGTTAGGAGAGGCTCACAGAATTTGTGGGTGTCCCCACAGGAAAGGAGAGGTCAATCCTCGCCAGTATGTGCTAGAAGGTCTGATAGTGCAATCCCCCAGGGCCAGGTCTGGGGCCAGCCCATACCACTTGTCAGAATCTGTCAGTGCTGCTTCTCATTTGTACAAGAAAGCTCTCCAGATACGTGTTACAGAAAACAGAGAGGTTTTCTCTTTGAAAAGCCACTTTTCCCAACTTTTCCTACCTCTTCAGAACAGCTGTTGGGTGACACCTTCCAAGCTTTCTGCAGCTTAAGCAGAAGCTCCCTGTTAGTGACACTTCATGTGGCTCACTGGGTGCCCAGGAGAGGGCATCTTTTGGACATGGGGAGCAAGTGGCTGAGCCTGAGGGCAGCTTGACCTTCAGGATGGGCAGAGAAGCCTGGCTTTTGGACTGGGCAGCCACCCTGGCCTGGGGCCTCAAAGGCTCAGTGCTGCCCTCGCTGTACACAAGACGTGCAGGCTACACGTTGTCATTAAAGTCTCTACAGCACAGAGCTGGCAGTCACATCAAAACTGCCAGGCTTGTATTGGTCTCTGTCCAGAGGCTCTGCAGGCTCCAGCACACTGCACTCTGCTGTCATGGCTGTGGATTAAGTCCTGTACTGTCCTTCTTTCTCTGCACAATCCTCTTCTGCGTTTAACTCCTTTGCTTTCCTCCCTGGCAAATGCAGTGGGGTAGGGGTTTGGCATAAAAATGAAGCTGTGGATAGGTCATTTCCCTCTGATCCCAGGAAGCAAATTCATAAACTTCCAGGGAGGGTTTATAAATCTGTGGAAGACTGAGCCAGACACATGTTATTTTCAGACTCTATAGGTCTCTTCCTGTGCTAGAAGAGACCTAGTCCTGTTTTTCCAGAAAGGAATGGAGACGTGGAAAAGTGCCTGCTGGATTGTAGAGTACCTCGGTACCAATAGTTGCTTTAGTGCATGTGCTTCCTGTCAGTTCAGTAAAATCTGAGCACAGACCAAGCCAGACCCAGCATCCTCACTAACCATGAGAAAAATGCATTGCCTGCTCATGATTATCAGCCCACACGGACTGCTTGTGTCCCACCAGCCTTCTCTGATATAAAGGTACCTGAAACAGCATCAGGCAGTGTTGGGAGCAGAGCCTGATCCTTCCTGCGTGGGAATCCCAAACAGTTGCCTGCAAAGACTTGCAGTACTGAAGGACCAGAGAATTGCAGGGAGCTTACTGTTGCTGTTCTGGCTGGTCACCAGCCCACATCCAGTTGGTTTCAGTGAGCAGGGAGGAATACCATGGGATGTGAGGAATGCTCAGTGCACCTGCTGACAGCCTTTAACCCCCAGTCCCCTCGCTTCACAACTGGGAGAAATACTCAGCAAGTATGTTCCCATCAAGTGCTAAGCACCAAGTACTTGGCTATGGAGCAGCGTTGGCCTTTTGGGGAATACTAGGAAACCTTCCTTTTAACCTCTTTTCATTAGCTGTTGTGTCAGTAGGCAGCACTGGAAGATGTGTGTGCTATACCTTCTCAGTTAACAGCTGCATCTGAAGGAAGTATCACGAAGCAGCATTTATACTGTAATAGCAGAAAAGTCATTCCTCAGCAGTAGTTCACTACAGACCTACACATGCTCATTCCAGGCTTATATTAACAAGGAGGGAGATAAAGGACTAAAATGACAGAGGCTGATGGATGTGGCAGCTGGGATGAGCCAGTCCCTATTTTAAGCATGCAGGCAAGATTTGGGGTCAAGTTGGAAAGGCTACAGTGTGATAAAGTGCCACTGAATACAAAAACAACTTGAAGCATAGCCCTCTTCTTTCCATCTTCTTCCCCAACACCTCTCAGTCCTGCTGACAGGCTGACCTGGGAGGAGTGTTGCTCTTGTCTGCTCAAAACAGGCCAGGAGGGTCGAGCCCAGGGCACTCACACACCCCATGAGTGCAGAGGGCCTGGGCCCTAAGACTGGCCAGCCATACCATGAGACTTCCTTAGCTCCTCCAGCTCTCTCCTCTCCTGCTCCCTGCTGCTCCTGCAAGAACAATGTCAGGGCAGCAATCTTCCCACATTAATTTCTCTTTCTTGAAGCTGCCATGGGACTGTGGGCAAAGTAGCTTTATGATGTTATAGATGAGTCTGGTGGCTCGAGCAGCAAGGCTCTGAGATGTGGGTGAAGGTGCCCTGTTGGGTATTACTTCTCTGCAGGGATCTGACACAGTTTGTTCACTGCACCCTCTGTTCAACAGCTCTGCACTGATTTGTCTTTCACTTAACTGCAAGAGCTGAAGAAATATTCTAGAAGACTCTACAAATATAGTGTAATACTACCTTAGTCCTGAGTTGCCTGACCCAGTGATTTTACTTGGCTATTCTTTTATGTGCAAAATGAGTACATTATGGGTGCCAAGCTGTCCTACAAGACTGTCTCCATTGTTTGCCTGTATGGGAGAGGTCTGTGATTTTTGGCTGAGTGGGCATTTGGTTTGCTTGCTTGCTTGCTCTAGCAGAAGGGCTACTGTGAGTTGGTAAGAAGTTTAACTGATGGATGATGGAAGGAAAGGGAGAGGAAACGCTTGGTGGAAGATGGGCATGAGAGGCCAGATCTAGGAGCTAGCCTGGAACTAGTGACTCCAACTCCCTTCTCAGATATAGCAATGCATATCTTGCACAACTCCTGTTAAGGCTAAAGATTTATTCCAAGTTTACACTTGTGTAACAGGACACCATATGGCCTGATGCAGATGTCCAGAAATACACTGACCAAAGCCATTGGAGCAGAAATGCTTAACAACAGAACATGCCTTGGAACCACCACCTCTCCCCTGTGTCAGCTTCCCTGAGGATGGTACTTGCAGAGGTTCTGCATGAGTCAGGGATCATACCAAGGAAGTACAGTAGGAGCATGCAGAACGACACACGGTCATGTGCAGGCATAGTCTGTTCCCTCTCTGAAACACAGACTCCCTAACCAACTTAGGAGACAGGGAACAAGAGGGAAAGA
>NW_008236478.1:480401-496041 GCF_000691975.1 Corvus brachyrhynchos
GAGCATGTATATATTCTTGAGTCTTTCATCTGCACTAAAGGACTGGGTTGGTGATCGGGTCAGGCCTATGCTCAGCAGAGTGATTCTTGGAATTAACAGGAATACAGAGACCAAAAGGCACAGCCAGGGCTCATCCAAGAGGATTAGTGCTCCACTCTGGCAGCACAGTAGCCTTAGGCCTTATTTTACTCTGTGAGGAATGGAGCAATAAAAGGGCCAGCAAGAGACAAGCAACTGAACTAAACAGCTGCTCTTCTTCCCTTCATCCCTATCTTCTCTCCTGCTTTTTCAGATTCGAAAGAGAAGCAAAGCATGCCGTGGAGGCCTGTGGGAAAATGATGTTCTAGTATCTATCAATGGGAAGTCATGTGCTGGCCTGTCCCATGCTAATGCCATGCAGATCATCGATTCGTCCAACGGCATGCTCAACATCCGCGTGAAAAGGTAACCTGCTCCCAAGTGCCAGTGCTGTGACAGTGCAGACAGTAGGGTGGTTTCATCCAGCACAGCAGCTATCCACATCCAGCAGAAAGAAGGCACGCAGGAAGCCTTTGGTTTCGCCATACTGCAAGGTGTACTAGGAGGACTTACCCATGCCCTAACATGGCTAACATGTGGCATCTCAATGTTTTGCCCTGTCTCTGTGCTGTTCTCCAGAATGCCTGGCCCTGGGGCTGAACTGAGCCCAGACATCCCTGTCCCTCAGGCTGAAGGGAAATGTTTGCAGTGTGAAGGCTATGCTGCAAAGAATGAGCTATTTAGTAACCAAGCAAGTAGATGCCAAAGAGGCAGTTCATCTCAGCAAGCAACAAGACACTCAGGTTCATTCTGGGTAAATAACTGTTCTCTAGAAATTGATTTGACTACACATTGAATAGTTAAGGCAAGACAAGATTACTGAAGTATTTATTACGGTGGGCTGTTGTAGTCCAACAGTCTGTAAACTGAGTGCCACAAAGATTAGAGGTGTGTGGCTGAGCCCCCTTTTTATGGGAAGAAATATCTGTGCCAGCCTCTCATTCAGGAGAATACTGGAGATCAGGCTCAAATTTAAGGACAAAAAATAGTCCCAGTAATGTTCCTCATCGTCCCTGTGCTAAGTTAACCCAGTGCGTCAGTGCATGCTGGATGCGGCCCAAGCTATAAATGAATAATCCTATAAAGATGAAGGCAGCAAAGCTGTATGAGGTCCTAGCTAGTCCACACTACTGCCTAAACAGAAGTCACCCTCAGAAAATCAGGCCCTGGTGAAGGGGGCTGGAAGATATGATTTTTCTACGGTCCTGAAAAAATAGAGAGAGCACTGTGAGCAGTGGGGAGGGACAGCCATGCTGGTTGCTGTCATCTCTAAAGCAGGAGCAGGGGTGGGCAGTGCTCAGAGAAGGAAAGCCTGAGCATGTAGGATCTTCCTCTTGGCTTCAGAGAAAGTACCGGTGCCTTCTGATGTGCTTGCTCTATACCGTAGCTGTGATTAAGTGGGATGAGTAAGTTTTATACGAGCTGTCCAGAATAGCTCCTGGTCCCTTGCCAAAGCCTTATCTCACACCACTGGAGCCTATCTGCAGCCAACAGGTGCCTGGGCAAATTCTAATGGGTCAAATTCAGCACACTTTGAATTAATAAAGTGACAAAGGCAGGCTTCTCACAGCCCTCTGGATGGAGCCAACACTGGATGGTTTGGAAAGAATGTAATCAGTTGGCTCCCCTGGAGTAGTGGAGAAATCATCAAATATTGCTTTCTTGATCACATGTCTATTCCCACTTCATATTTATGTTCCCAGAGAAAACACCAATCTTTCCTGTTCCGAAAGGAGAGGTAGCTGGATGACTCTGGAGTATCTGTATTTCAGAAAAAGAGGAAGGGACAGACACTGACCTGACAGTAGAGAACAAGAGAAACTGGCTTACAAGCAGTAATGCTTTTCAGTTACCTGGTCAAGTGTTTAAAGAAGAGGAGGGACTGTTCTGTTTTGCTTGTGGAACATTGAGGGTGCTACCCAGTGAGATTTCATAATGGCAAATAGTATTAAAAAAATAAACCACCAGAGAAATTCTCCCACCCTAAGCTTCCACAAAGGTTTGCATTTGACATAGATTTTTCACAGTTTAGAATTGGGATACAAGTAATGAGTTCCACAGCTTTACAGAGGCAATGCTGTCTGCTTGGCTTCATGGTATGCATATTCAGAAGGCAAATACTTAGGACTCCTTTATAGCTCTTATAAGCCTTGGTGACCCTGACAAGAGAAGGAACAAGTTCCCTGCTCCATCTGTGTGGGCTGGAGTCAAACTGCCATTGAAATCCAGACTCACTCTTGAGGAGAGGGAAGACAGAGTAGGCTCTTTTCCTGTTAGCACAGCCAATTCTGCTTCCCTCTGGAAGCCAGCAGTAGGGTTGACTGCACCAGTCTGCCTGCACCTACTCCAGTCATCCTTCCAGATGTCTTAGAGGCTTGAAGTTGGTATGTCTAAGCCAAAGGCAAATGCCACCATGGATTGGGCTCGCCAGCATGACTGCATATGGTAATCAAAACCCAGGCACTGGTAGCTAGCTTGTGAAGCAGTCCAACAGGGAGCAGGCTAAATATTAGAGTGGTCTCCTACCACTGGATACCAGAGTCCTATCCCCAAAAAACACTTGGGCCTTCATATCCTAAGTATTTTCTATTTACTCCCATGCAGAGGTCAGGGCAAACAAATAGCACTGACTTCTTTGGTGCCCAGTCTGAACTAAAGCAGTTTGGGAGTGCCAAGATCTGCAGGGCTGACACAGTCTCAGCTGCAGGAGCAGCTGGAGTGCAGTGTGATAGCTGAGCCCCAGCCGTTCTCTGCTGACAAGCTGCAGGCTGAGGGGTAGTCACACTGTCCTGGGGAATGCTTGCTATGCAGGAATTCATCTCTCCAGGAGAAATGCCTGGGGAGCTGATTAAGCTTGGTAGATTTTTTATGGTTTTAGAGCATTCTGACTTTTGAGTGCTTAACACCTAGTTTCCATAGAGTCATGAAGCAGAAAATCAGAATGAGAGCATGTAGCTGATGTCAGAGATGAGTCTGTCCTTGGCACCTACACTTCAGGTGTCTGTACCACCTGAAAAACACCTGTAACACCATCTCAATCCATAGCCCTCTCTCATGTCAGGGTTTCTTTCCAGCTTAGCCACACAAACCAGACCTCGCTCACCACTTTTCCTTTTCCCCACAGGATAGTTGGTGGGGACCAGACTGGTCCAAGGCTCCAGCGTTCCCCTTCTCCAGGGCAGCATGTGCTCTCTCCACCATCCCTGCTCAGCCCCCCGGCACAGTTACTCAGCTCTGAACCAGCAGGAGCCCCAGCCACTGCACGGCCCTCACAGCCACGGAGGTCACAGAGGCACCTGGAGAGCCTCACGTCCCCACCGGACAGTGAGGCCTACTATGGTGAGACAGACAGTGATGCTGACAACGTGGCACAGGAGAAGCACCGCCGGGCTCGCAAGAAGAGCCCACGCTCGCCACCTGACAGCACCACCAGCAGGGCAGATGCACCTCAGGACGAGGTGTCCCTGTCCGAACAGAGTGGCTACGAGAGCATGCCGGAGGCTGCTGCGCAGGGGGGAGCAGAGCTGGCCAGCTCCAGCGGGGTGGCCAAGAGGGAGATTGTCTGCCTGCCTGGCAGTCGCACAGACACTCCATTCTCAGACAGCGAGGGACAGTTGCGGCCACCGTCAACAGAGGGACGGGAGCCTTCTCCAGAGGCGATGCTCCTGCCCCATGCCACCAAGGCTATTCAAGCAGAACGCCATCTCATCCCCATGGTGGGGCCAGTGGAACATCCGGTTGATGAAGACCTAACCACCACGTATGCAGAGAAAGCCAAGCAGGCCAGTAAGTCCTCTAAACTGCCATTCACCCATGCCTTTTTCTTGTGCTGGATCTCCTTCCAAAAGCCTTATTTCTGCAAATATAATGTGGGTTAGCTCCTCTAGCTTGCAAAGGAGCAGAGTCACATCAGACCTGCAGAGACCAGGGCTTCCTACTGCAGCTTTGGCACTGGGGTCTACCTCACCCAAGACATCCTAAGAAACAGATAAGAGAAAGTGTCTGGGGTCAGGAGTCTGGGAGTCACTCATAGAGGCTGCAGCCATACAACCAGCTGTGCTGTAGCACCTCTATGTCCTGGAAAAAGGATGGAGGTCATTGTTTTCTTCAGCACTTTGGGCTAAGAAGACTCAGATGACATGATGGTGTCAGGAAAGAACTTGGAGGTTAAATTTCCCTGGCTTTACAGAAGTCTTATGGCAGCTCAGTTTGTTCCTTAGCTACCTGTGTGTCAAGCACAGAACTCTCATTTCAAGAGGCTCCCAAGGAGTGCTCTGTTCAGTGTAGCTCTCCATGGGCACAGAGGCATGCAGTATTACATAATTAAGGACTGATGAAAGATAATTTGCAGACAGCAATACCCGCAAAAGAGTCTTGTCAGTAACAGATTTATTTCTCTCACCCTGTCCAGCTCAAGGAGGGACTCCTCTGCATCAATTTTCCCTGCAGGTACTCAGTCCAACAAGGGTGCCCATGTCTGGCAGAAGCTGGTGAGTTCAGGTAGAATTTATAACTTTTTAGGTGTTGGCAGTGGAGGGTTGCCAGCAAGGACAGGCAGGAGTTGGTAAATCAGCTCTTGAAACAGTTCCTTGTAGTGCCATCCCTGACAGTCAAGACCTTGCCATGTGGAATAAAGTACTGAAAAATGTAGTGTAGTATATGGGTGATGGACCTGAAGTGACCTTAATTGTGAATATCTTTCCTGGTTTCTGCTACACATGGAGTATTTCAAGCCCAGATATGAGCGTAGAACAAGGTATTATCTGATTTCAGAGTTGTGATCTATCTCATAATATTAAAAACAAGGTAATCATAAACTTATTTTCATATACGTACCTCAGTGTGTAGTATGACAGACTACTTTACATTACTCTGAGCCTAGAAATAAAGCAGGTTTTTAAAAAATGGCTTAGGGACAGAACGGAAAATGGAGAGACACAGAAAAGTTACTAGACTGAATCAGAAAGAAAACGTGGATTCTAATTTCTGATCTTCTGCTTCAAATGCAAAAACATTTTACCCAGGCCAGATAATACTGCAAGGCAATTATTAAACCTCTCTTTTCCTTGGGCTAAATATTCTTTTATCTGTTCTGCCTAAGGACTCCTTTAGAGGTAACTTTCAAACCTAGGTGCTTCCTTCAGACAGGGCACTGTCCTACTTCTCTTTCCAGTCTTAAGAGGAGAGGCTCAGTTGGGTCCCTTAGGTCTTGCTCTGCTGGGCACTGGACCTGACCTGATGCCTTGTTCTACTTCTTCCTAGTCTTTAGCACTCATTTTCCTTAGGACAGGAAAGAAATCAGTAATTTCAGCCTCCCTGAAGATGAAGCTATTTTTTCTCCCTTTGAATAATGTGCAAGCATGAGCTGAATGTTGAGAAAGGCATGTTCAGCTGCTCCCTGCCACCTGATAGTTCTAGCAGTGGAAGAGCAATTGCTTTACATCAAGACTTATTTCCATGGACGGCATCACTACAGAGGGATCCCAGGAAAGCTACGTATTTAATTCAGAGCATTTCTGATGGCTAGATAATATCCCATGGCAGGAGATGATGCAACAATATTGCCAGCTGGAGTTAGGGTTCCCAGAAGCACTGCAGAATGAGGTAGTATTTTATTCTCCTATTACTCCTTCACTGCTCACCCTCTTTTTGGTTTATGTTTGGCCATGGGTGTCTTTCTGTAGGAGTTACTCTGCCAGGGATGGTAACTCACATCACATCATCTTTTCTTGGGTTAGGGATCTTGTCAGTAAATGAGAAGGCAAAATTCTGCATCCTGATCATGCTGCAGCACAGCAACCATAAAAACAAAAGTCGGTTTCAGCAGCCAGTGACTGTGAAGGAAGGAAGCAAGTGAGGAGGGAGGGAAGGTGTTCATTACATGGTCAACAGAGCTAAAGAACACCCCTACCTAGAATAAACACAGGAATAAACACAGGTGGATGGGAGACTGCTGAGCTCCACTGGCTTCATGGGAGGCTGCTTGCAGAGAAGCTGTGGACTGGAATGGGAGGACACCCAAGTGCAGGGGAACTTGCCCTACAAGTAAAAAACTTTAGTCTGTATCACTACCCAGTGGCTTCTATGCACCCTGGTGTTTTGCTCAGTGGGGTAAGAGAACAGCCAGTAAACAGGGACTCTGCTGTATTTTAAATGAACTATCGAACAGTGATGTTTGTGAACAGCCAATATTTTGCCTAATCTGTAGAAACAAAAGTATGAATTTGTTTTCTTCCCACTAAAACTGTAACTTGCTCTTTTTAGAGAGATGATTAATCCCTGGGGAAACTGGGGATCTTTAGGCCCTCAGTTTGTCATCACTATAAAGGGCCAAGCTAAGTCCCTTTCTGAGATCATTTAAGTGCCACTTGCACAGAGCAGAAGAAGAGGAAGAGATAGAAAGACAAAAAATACAAATTAAAATATATGTCAGTTTCAGGAGTTTAGCAGAAAGCGGGAGCTTGTGGCAGGGAGAATCAGACTGTAGTTGTCACAAGTAATTGCAAGTGAGGTTTTTTGGTTCTCCATAGGTCCTGCAGTGTCCTTCTCTTCTCACCCCACTATCAGAGGCTTGGGATCCATCTGTAGCCAGGGTTGCTTCTTCTCAGCCACCTGTGCTCTCTGAGGTTCACTGTATTTTCACCCCCATCCTAAACCATCTCACAGGACAAAAGGCTCAGCATTTCTCACAACTGGAAATACAAATTGTTAGCAGAGGATAGACATACCAGGATAGCAGTCTATTCCTAACTTGCTATCACACTGTGTCAGTGCAAGAAGTGCTTCAAAATATCTTAATTTAAACTTATCTGCTGGACTATTTTTAGTTCGTAGGATTCAAGAGCCTCTCCATGTATGGTAGAGGAAGGGAGGGAAAACTGGGTGGGGAAATTTCCTCCTCTGCTTTATATGGGCCTGGCTGCCTGTGCAGAGTCATCAAAGTCACTACATTCCATATCAGAAAAGGAAATCCTTCTTGTTTAAAGCGGATGTACAGCAGCATCATTTGAAAAGATAGGATGCTTATAAATAAGTGGCCTATTCATTGGCAGGTCATAGAGATTACCTTCTCTAAGAGTGACTGCAGTCACATTTCTCTGCAGAGAGGGTGAGTGCAGCAAGCCATCTCTCAGCCTGTTACAACTGGTATAGGCCACAGGAGCTGTGAAGAAGATGAAGTATCTGAATGGTAGTTTGAACTTATTGCACCACATTTTCTATTTGGCTTTCAGCCTTGACAGTTGTAACTCTAATGATCACAGTTATGCGACTGTTAGCCTAACTTACCGGTTTTGTCATTCACTGCAGTCTAGGAGACCAAAAAGTTTAGGATAGTAGCCTTCTACTACTACATCCTACGTGCCTTAAAGTAAAATAGAAAACAATTCTGCTTAGACCAGGAGATTAAAATTAATTGCCTGAACTATTGATCTTACAGGAAGTCTGTATGAAGCAATGCTGAATCACCCTTGGCCCTTGCTACTCAGTGAGCAGCCAGCCATTAGGAAAACAAGGACAACAGCTTCCATGATTGAATCACAGATGGAGAGACTGATTTCATTTCAGCACATGAAACTGGAAATTGGCATCCGCTTGGGAAATCAGTTTCCATACACTCCAGTAGCAGTCCAGTTATATATGTTCGTTTAAGAAACCCCCTTAATAACTCACATTCAGCTTTGAATTCTGTGCCGCTTGAAAGGCATTTATTAAAGACTACCATGAGATAAACACCAGGTATCTAGAGCCCTCTTTCTCCATCTTTAGGCTTGAGTTTGACATTTGATCTTACTCCTTTGGTTTATGTCCTCTATGGAAAGCAGAGGTGATATTTTCAGGCTGATATATTAATTGGGCAGAAGACAGCGATTATAAACTACTGTTGTCTGTATTAGCTAGTGTGGATGAATTTTTCCCTCTTTCTCAAGTCATCTCAACAATTGTAACAAGTAATTGGCCATCTTCCTCAGGTATTCTTACTGGAGACCTCCAGTATCGTTCCCTCAGGCATCACCCTTGTCCAGCATTTCAATGAGGACGTTGTGGGTTGCAGCACTGGAAGTAAGGCTGATAGAGCTCTGCTCTGCTCCACCTTTGTACCTCACTGCAATCCTGCTGCCCCAGAGCCTGACAGAGACACAACTTTAGCTGAATGTGTGCTAGCTCAAGATAAATCTAGCTGCAGATAATATTCTCTGGGAGGGGAAAGATCTTTAGCATTTGAAGATGGATGGAGCAAAACTATGGGATCCCTAAAATGAAAAGCTATATACTCTCATTTGTCCTAGTATTTCTACTATATGAGAGATCATTTGAAGCATCTTTTTTTAAACTATCAGTTACTCAGACATTACTTCTATGTTATTATTGTCAGCACAGGGACTCTGACTCTGGGTCACAGTTCCTCAGACATGATCAGAGGTCATTTATCCTCCTGCTGCTGCTGAAGCAGTGTCAGAGTTCACTTCCAAGTGAACTGGGGCTTGCAGAGCCCCAGTTAGTGATTTTTTAAAACATGTTGTCACATATATTAATATAGCCTGTCCTTGCACATGCACTTCTACTCTGACTTAGGATGTGTAAAGCTGATGGGGAACAATGGGTTTAAACCAAAATTTTGCCAATAGTTCAGATCACAAAGGTGATTACAGCAATAATCACACTGAAACAACTACACATATAACTCCACAGACTATTTTAACCAAGCTGGTAGTTTTAGATTCCAGGGTTTTGAGAGCTGAGTTGAAAGAAAATGTAATGATGAAAGTGATGTGGGACAAGGCTGCTTACAAGGTTGGGACAAGTCTTCTCAGGGACAACACTGAAATTGTTTTGAGACAAAGTGATAGTGATGGACAAGGGAGAGGCATATAAGGACTTTGACAAGGAGTGATTAAACAACAGTCATTACTCAAGAGAAGTGAGAGAAAATTATAGCTAGGAAGGAGAAAACTGTCAACCTGGTAAATACTTGTTCTTCAGTTTCACTTAAACCCATCATAGGAAGGGACTGTAGTTTGCTGGGAAATGTGTAAAGCTTTACTGTCATCAGTATCTACCACTTATGTTAACTAAGAATCTAGCTCTTTGGTGAAAGAAACAGGAGCAGAAATGGGGGCGAGTAGATTCAGCATATCTTGATACACTGACTGTACTGAAAGGACAAGGCTGAGTCAGCTTCTCTGTAGAGGTCAAATGTAAGGAATTAATGAAAATCGTATCAGAATGGTCCCCAGTCCTTGCCAAGAACCTTGGAATAATGAAAAGGGTCTCAGGGAAAAAGACCAAGAACATACCCTTCTAATAGACATAGGCTCTGAGGATAAGAAAAAAAAAATCATTTAGCTTCAGTTAGTTGAATGAAGTAGTTCTTTTGTGCGTATTTGTAGAAATCAAAATGAACAGTAAAATCAATGTGGACTAATAAAAAGTAGAAAGAATCATTGACCTGCTCAGTAAGATAAGACTTCATGGCTGAAGGAATAATGTGAACACAGTATATATTGGCTTCTGTAAGATACCCGATACAGTTCCACATGACTTTTCCAATGAGAGAAATATGGATGAGATAGGACTGCCGTAAGGTGACCGCACAATTGGCTAAGAATAGAACAGAAAACATAACTATTAATGGTTCATGATGTCAGATGAGCTAACTGGCTAAGTTGGTAGTAGTGTTTCACTGGGCTTCTGAATCTAACAGGACTACCTCTATATTTTCACCCACAGAGCTTTAAACACTAATGTCAATCAAAGATCCTCTCCACCTCAATGTTATATGACTGGCAAGGAGACAGATGATAAAAAATCCCAACCCTCTTCTCTTCTGTCAGTGGATCTTGTCCTCTGGCTGCATCTAGACAGAACAAGCGATATGTGCTGTGGGGCACACCACAGCCCCAAAACTGCTATTATTCAAATCTGGAACCTAGCTGAGACACCTTGCAGCTTTTGTCTGGTTTTTCTTCCCAGAGAAACCCAGGTGTGTGGGGGACACAGGGGAGGGAGGGGGGTTACCTGGACTAAGGAGCTCAAAAATGATGCCAGGTACACTGCTATTGTCTTCCTATCTGCTTTTTCAGATACAGATTTCTGCTAGTGAAGCTTTGTAAATGTGGCTTGTTTCTCTGGGGTGTTGTACCTAGCAAGCAGTAACAGGAAATAGCAATAATACCATTTTCAATGGGTGTCCTGGGGATTCAGTGGAGATTGCTGTGTATTAATTGGCAGATGACATGACACATGGAAGGTATATAGTTGTCTCATGAATGGCTAGAAGTTTTAATGTAGTAGGAGCTTGAACTGTTGTAGAAAAGGACTAAAATCAACTGGTTAATGAGACCGTACAGCAACTGCTAGAGGATTAATCAAGTCCACATACTGAGATGGTGAGCATATACTTGTCTGTATTACTGGAGTAGATGTTGGATACACTGAAAGACAAAGAGATGATCAGTCAGTGGTATCCTGCTGTCAGACATCAAGAAATTTGGTAAGCAGCAGAATTAGCAGATCCTGGCATCCTTTATGTTTTGTATGTTATATCTCATTCTCTCATGTCTAGTAAATGCAAATCTGTCTGATGTCTGTCTCTCACATTCAAAATGAGAAAGCATGTGTGTATGTTCTCCAGTTTTGGATGCCTAATTAAGACTGCACTCGGGCTTCTCGCTTCTTACGGTGGGGTCTCTCTCCTCTGTTGAGCCTCTTATTTCCAAGTAAACTTTTAGGAGCATTGTATCTTTGTGACTTCAGACTCTTAAAATTAGCAAATGGACTCAAAAGCTATTAGCATGAAATGGGTAAGATCAAAAGATGTGCAGCATTGACTGCATAAACCTTTCATAGGGAATTGGGCTAAAACCGCAAAAGACAGATTCACTAATGGATTCAACAGGTGCTGTCCTGGCAAAAGAAAGTTCTCCTTTGGGAGAAGACTATGTAGGGAATATCCAGGGCCAAAGTGTGAGCTGTCAGCCCAGAAAAACTGGCCTTGTGTGCTACCTTTTGCACTGAGGACACTTCCATCCAGCTCAGAAAGAAAGGAAAACTGTCACCCAAGTGAGGGAGATTTTTTCAAGTGAACAAGCTATTCAAGTCTCCAGAAGGATACCATGAGACTAAGATATTGCAGCCATGCACAGGTAGGTCTCCACACCCTCTCTGCCTAACAGAGCTCTCCAATAGCAGTATGGTTAAAAATGGTCAAAAATCTACAAAATGACTGGGCATGTTTTTTCACCTGGGCTGTCAACTCACCTTCAGAAAAGCCTGATTTGTGTTTTTCCAAAACCAGGAGATTACAGTGGGGCAGTGTCTCACTGGCACACTTAAAATCACTAGCCATTCAAGAAGAAACAGTGGTTTGACAAGTATTTAGCTATTTAACCTCGGATACATGCTAAAGTGTTGCAGACTTGAGTAGGACTGTAGCATTTGTCTGTAGCATCCTAAATTGGAGCTGAAGCCATATCTGTGTTGTATATTATGCACAGGTTATGTGATGGAAGTGTGCAAATATCCAAGAATGAGAAATTTCCTATCCCAAGAGTTTTACCTTTACTTTGAAGTAAAAGAATATATATGCCTCTGCTTAACTGTTTGCAATTTAAATACTGATCAAAGTTTTAAAGGTTGAAACTTTCAACAGGGAAATACTTAGAAGGTCAATATAACCCACCCAAATCTCATTTGAAAGGACTTCAGGTATGTAAAGTATGAGACGTCTGTAGCCTCTTATGACTTACTGAGATATTTGCAACATTAGCCATGGAAAAATGACCTTGTCTAACATAAATAGCTGGAAGAACAAAATTCGAGGTGACCCCATCTGAAAAAAGCAGTTGACAAGTAGCATTTCATCACAGAGGAACAGGCTCTTTATCTATGGAAGTAGCAGAGTTCTTATTTTCTATAGTAATCGCTTTTCTAGAATTTGATCTTGGTAATAAAATTACCATTGTTTGTTTCCTAGAGAACAAGAACAGTATCTGACATCATGGAAGCCTGCTTGTTCAGTAGCTTGCCTGGGCATACATTAAAATGCTTTCTTTTAATAAGGCCTGATCTTGAGAAGATTTATACTTTTTACACTTCTCTTTACTGTAATTAGTAACAAAAATAATTTCACTTCAGTGAAACTTAGTTAAGAGGAAAATCTTCGTAGGCTTTGCTTAATAGAAATTTTTCCTTTTTGTAGATTTTTTTCCAACAGAATTCAGTGTGAACATGAAATAAGTGCTTTAGAAGTTAACAAAAAGTCTTCTATAGAAGTTATTCAACACACCAACAGAATTTATGAGAATTTTATAACCCTTCCTTTTACTCTTTTATCTATTCCATTTGAATGTTCTCACTAGAGACAGAGCTGTATTTTCATTCCAAAGGTATGTATCAATATTACAAGCCTTCCCCAAAGAGACATATATATACATATATCCCTATATGTGTAAATGTTCATCATGAAAGAGACTGAACCACTTTCATTGCTCTTGCTCTAAGAACCTCTGCATGAGGCATGACAGGTCTCTCTACAGCAATGTTGCCTTGCGGGAGTTGTCTTCTTGGCATGCAGCGATGGCTACTGGATTTCAGGAGGTATGGCCAGACCTTCATTTTTCCAGACTCTCTAACACTGGAGATAATCTGCCAAGGCTACACAGTTGCTAAGGCTGGGGCTGCTGGGAGGGAGAATCATGGGACAGTATCCCTTGGCTACAGCTCTGGGATTGTCTGACAGGAGCTATTGCTTGAGTACAGAAAGGAGCAGTAAGACAGGACCTAGATAAAGTGTGAAGAGATGCTGAGCAGGCCACACCAGCAGAGATTTGCAGACTCCCAGCACCATCTATTCCCTTCCTTCCCATCCACCACAGTCCTCACTATCAGCATCTCATCTTTCAACACCTCTCAGTCTCCAGTGCTGGAGCTCCAAATGGTGCTGCCAAAACACCACTCCCTGGTTTTCAAACACTCCATCACCCTCCCTGGGCACAGCCATGTTTTCAGTGTAGGTAACAGCCTCTGCTGTTTTAATTCAGCTAAACAACTTCACTGCAGGCATCCAGGATCCCGATGCTCCTCTGTTAAATGTTGCTCAGTCTTGTACACAACAGAAGTCTAAATCATGGACTGGTTCTCTTCAGACGTGGAAGAAAGTTGATATACACAGGAAATTAAAGCCTCTGCTGTCTCTTTTCTTCCTAATGTTTACCTACCTGGAGCTGAGTGCTCTCTGAGGTTTTCAGGCAACTAAAGTTATTTTCCTCCTGTGCAGGTTTCTTCTGCCTGTCAATGTTGGACATGCACACTGTGTTAGCTTCATCTCTTTGAAGGGCTCTTTGGCACAGAAATGCTGGACATCAGGGTATTGGTAGCACTAACTTGAAGCTTGTACCTTTCTAACCTGAAGCTTGCATCACAGAAGCTGTGAGAATATAGAGTAGATTTTCTTTTCTTAAAATAAAAAAGGGGAGTTTCTCCTTACAGGGAGTACAGGGTGGGGGAAAGAATAAGGGTGTTTAAGTGCCAGGTGACAATGTCCATCACACTGCTCAGTGATGAAGCTATGAAGACAAAAATAGACAGAGTGACCTCATGGCTTTCAGCAGCAATGCCTACGAGACAAAAGAGAGGCTTTAAAAGGCTTGTGGACTGATAGCAAAGAGCTTGGACATCTCAGAGTTTTGGTTCTGCTCCAGGAGGAGACTGCTCTGCTCCTCTCTCATTGCCTCTCTTTCTGTTTATGGGGAGTTGTGAATTAAACGGGCTTTGTGACATGCCCAGTTCTCCAGGTCTGGACTCTACTTTCTCAAGCTTGGATCAGCCTTATGCAGGTACAGATGTCTCTTTTCTTTTCTTTTCTTTTCTTTTCTTTTCTTTTCTTTTCTTTTCTTTTCTTTTCTTTTCTTTTCTTTTCTTTTCTTTTCTTTTCTTTTCTTTTCTTTTCTTTTCTTTTCTTTTCTTTTCTTTTCTTTTCTTTTCTTTTCTTTTCTTTTCTTTTCTTTTCTTTTCTTTTCTTTTCTTTTCTTTTCTTTTCTTTTCTTTTCTTTTCTTTTCTTTTCTTTTCTTTTCTTTTCTTTTCTTTTCTTTTCTTTTCTTTTCTTTTCTTTTCTTTTCTTTTCTCCTCTTCTCTTCTCTTCTCTTCTCTTCTCTTCTCTTCTCTTCTGCTCTTTACCTTCTACAAGTCATCTTAGGAATATTTCTCTTTCTGTTTTTTCTTAATATGTTGTGGAAGATTGTAACTTGACTAGCATGACCATTTTTCTGTTGGGAGGACTGGTGTAATTAATCATGTGCTTTAGCCTTTGATGGGGAGAAAAGTAGGAAGAAGAGAAGAGGAAGGTGAGAAGCAGGTCCCAGAGGGCCCTACTTGCCAGCTCCTTCAGAGCACAGGTCAGTTCAGAGAAACTTTCTAGGGAAGTTGTACATGGATCCTAATGCTGAGCCAGGACTACAAGCTGGTGGAGTTAAAGCCAAGACCATCTACTGTTATGTTTTCTCTGACAGTATTTGCTAGCCCAGACTTTAGAGTTGGCACTTCCATGGTACTCTGCTGTCAGAAAGGGCTCTGCAGACATCACTTTGGATGGTGTAGCTCCCTAGCTGTTAGCTCCTGACACTAGAAATCCTCCTGTGAGTCACTCAGGCCAGAGTTTAAATATTCTGCATTTGACTAAGATTCTGTGGTGCTGCTCTTTCTCCTTATAAATTTGGAAGCAAAATACCACCAGGTGAGGTGTAGTAGCTTGTAGCAAGGTTGTTTGTAGCAACTTCCCTTATTTCTTCCATTGTCAACAACCTCTAGAGACACAGGTATGCAGATTTGTAAATGAAGTGGGCAGACCTTCTGGGACGGTAGTTTGTTTCCATCATGGAGAGCAGGTCTTTGAGGGCAAGTCTGTGACAGCCCTGAAGAACACTAAATCTACACAAAAACCTGAACACTACTTCAGCGTTGGTTCAGCAAGGTGGAGTCATTCTGTAAGGAAAGTTTTGCAGAGAGCCTTCACTTTGCAAATGCAAGTACAAATAGTGAGCAATTTCAGCATTGCTTTTCCTGTTTCCAGTTCTGGGTGCAAAGGAGAGGAATGGACTGTGCATCCACATGAGGTGATCTCAAACTGCAGAAGGCCCCTTGCTGAAATCCCAAAGCAGTAGCATGTGCTATGGAATGGCTGCAAACTTTGAGAGCTTCATGGAAGGATGACTGCTTTGCAAATCAACATTTGATTTTCAGCCTGGGCTGGGAGAGAGAAGCTCTTTCTGCTGTGGTCACACTGATGCAACAACTGTCTAGCCTAGAAAGGTTTTGGGAGACTGTATCCCTCAGGAAAACTAGTAAACTTCTTAACAAAGCTCCCTGTGCCCCACTGTAGGTGACTTTGCCACATTAGCAGGTTCCCACTGAATGAATGCTTTGTGATAGAATGATCAGAAGTGGCATCCTGAGAGGACTGAGCAGCTTCCATCATCTCTTGAGCTAATGCCATCCCTCAGCACTGCCTTGCACCTCTCCTCTCCTCTCCTCTCCTCTCCTCTCCTCTCCTCTCCTCTCCTCTCC
>NW_008236478.1:496114-532248 GCF_000691975.1 Corvus brachyrhynchos
CTCCTCTCCCCTCTCCGCTCCGCTCCTCTCCTCTCCTCTCCTCTCCTTTCTCTTCCTTCAGCAGAACATAATTTATTACCTCTTGGGAATGTCAGGGCTGGACAAGATGTTTTTTTTGATAAATTATTAGATGCTTACAGTGGATGGTTGTTTCATCTATACTATGATGCAATGGAAAAGGATGAAATGAAAGACATCACAAATTAGTCTGTGGTTTAGGTATGTGGGGCTTTTCTTCTGTGTAAGGTTAGTGCTGACTTCCGCCACTTCAACAGTGATTCAAGGCATGTCTATACTTCCCTTAGGGCAAACAAGTTTCGTTTTACTATTGAATCTTGTTCACCACCTGCTTTCCCTGCACACAGAGGATACAATGTGCCTCCCATGGGCTTTACTGACCACAGAGCAGGTGGAAAATGATTATCCCACACTTTCATGACAGTGTCCCAACAGGTGTTGTCTTTTCCAAGCAAGCCTGTCTGAGTGGATGTCCTTCTGGCCTGACTGATCAGTTGTAGGGATCTGGGATTCTTGCTCAGGAGCAAATACTCTTCTTCCTTGCCAGGCATGGGGCACAGGGAAGGGACTGCAGCAAGGGTGAAATCATGCTTTCTTTGCCTCCTGCAGCGACAGGGCTGCTGCAGAGCAGCAAACAGCCCTACACACAATGCTGCTGCACAACACTCTGACTGTAGCTGACGTTGCAGGGCTCAGATCAGGAGCAGCCCTGCTGTACCTGCAGAGCACCTCTCCTTTTGCACACATGCAATCCTCTATATGGTAGGATCTCTACAGAAAGCAGGGCTCCACCTTCAGGGTGATAAATAAATGGTAAAAATTCCCACAAGCAAGGGCATGCACTGTAAAAAAAACATCAGGGACTCTTGGCCACATGCTTCAGAAATAGGGAAATCCCAGGTCTGATGAGGAGACTTAGACCGGCCATCAGAGTGGGAGGAGTTCCTTCCCACACCTGCATCGACTTCTATTGTGTTTGCCGGGAAAGAGGAAACTGCTCCAGAATTTCTGCCAACAGTTTATAAAGACACTATCATCAGCAAAAGTAGGAAAGAAAAAGAAGGGCAGGGGTGTGTTTCCTCCTGTGTGCACTAGAATGCCTAAAGCCATTTCACTTTACACCTTTGCCCACCCAACCTTTTCTGAGCTCTGAGACTGCCTCTTTCTATCTCTTTCAGAGCTCCACCGTCACGAGAGCATCCAGGAGAAGAACGTGAAAGAAGCCAAAACCAAGTGCAGAACCATTGCATCCCTGCTGACAGATGCACCCAACCCCCACTCCAAGGGGGTGCTGATGTTTAAGAAACGCAGGCAGAGGGCTAAGAAGTATACACTGGTAAGCTTTGGCAGTGTTGATGAAGACCGCTCCTACGAGGAGGAAGACGGAGTTTTTCCAACTAGTGAATCTGAATTTGATGAGGAAGGTTTCTCTGATGCCCGAAGCCTAACTAATCACTCAGACTGGGACAACACTTACCTAGACATTGAAAAGTACAAATCTGACTCTGAACAGAAGGAAAAGAAGCAAAAAGGTTTGAGTGAAGCCTCAGGTAAAGGAGCACGATTATTTGAGCAGCAGAGGGAACGGGCTGGGAAGTACATAGTTGAGAAAACTCCAGTGCAGAAGAGCCCAGAGCTTGCCCCAGCTGCCCAGCCAAAGCAGGGCACAGTGAACAGAGATATGCCTGTGCCAGAGAAGGCAGACAACATGCCCCTCAGCATCCACCTGGAAGGTGTGCAAGTGCCCAGCAAGCAGCCAGCCACTGACCTCACTCAGCTCCTGACTGCCCCCAGCCCCACTTTCTTCCCGCCTCCCCCAAGCACCCCTGACCCCTTCTCTGCAAGTTCAACAAGCATGTTCAACAGGTCTGCACGGCCCTTTACTCCTGGCTTTTCTGGCCAACGGCCAGCAACATCCTCTGTCATCTTTAGGCCATCTGCACCCAAAAAACCCACTGAAAGTCTGGGTGGACAAAGCACAGTGGTTCCCCCTTTCTCACCTCTGGCTCCAGGAGCACCTGCCAATGCACCAGTGCCAACACAGCGTGGTCCAGTCAGCTCCTCCACATCTCTGTATATTCCTGCACCAGGAAGACCAACATCACCACTGGAGTCACAGCCAAAAGGGGGAGGAAGTGCTCCAGAGATTAAACCTTCTGCCAACACTTCCCGGACATCCACCACCTCTATCTTTCTGTCAACTCCCTCAAAGCCAGGAGGGGATATGGCCTCCACAGCATCCCAGCCACGAGTCCCTGGAACAGCCTCTTCTTCATTGTATATTAGTCCAGCACCATCACAGCACATGAGAAGCAGTTCCCCTGTGCCAAAACAGCCTTCTCCTGCCATCACTCCAGCAATACCACGACCTCCTTCTGAGCCCTTAACGTCCAGGGAGCAGAGGATTGCTGTGCCAGCTCCCCGCACAGGCATCCTGCAGGAGGCTCGCCGACGGGGCAACAAGAAACCCATGTTCAGTAAGATTGAGGAGAAGAAGAAGAATTCGCCCAACCCTGAGCTCCTGTCTCTGGTGCAGAACCTGGATGAGAAGCCAAAAGGTGACCATCCTGGGGCAGGCTTTGAGTCTGGGCCTGAGGAGGATTTCCTCAGCCTCGGTGCTGAGGCCTGCAACTTCCTGCAGTCCTCGGGCCGCAAGTTCAAGACCCCACCTCCAGTGGCTCCCAAGCCTCAGCAAGATTCTGGATTGGTAAATGGGGCCCAGGACATGCCTCAGCTTAAAGGCAAGGGGGCAGAGCTCTTTGCCAAACGCCAGAGCCGCATGGACAAATTTGTGGTGGAAACAACACCAAAGCCAGAGTACCAGCCCAGGACCCCCTCTCCATCCCCTTCTCTACCCTCATGCTGGAAATACTCACCCAACATCCGGGCTCCCCCTCCAATAGCTTACAACCCAATGCATTCCCCTTTCTATCCCCTGGCAGCCAGCAAATCTCAGGCTAGCAAAGCAGAAAGCAAAGTGAAAAAGGCACCTGGCCAGAAATCAGGGATAAAGGTTATTGATTTAATGCGCCACCAGCCCTATCAATTAAAGTCAGCCATGTTCTGTTTTGGGGATCCCCCAAGCTCCAGCACTCAGAATACTCCTGGTCAGCCAACCCTGCAGGCTAGCTCATCCTTCATGGCAGCCAAGCAGGTCCCTGTGAAAATAGCCAAGACCCAGGAGATTCGTCGCTTCTCCACTCCGGCTCCCATGCCAGCCTCAAGCAGCCTGGCACCCACTGTGCTTGTGCCCCGCTCAGCCACCACACTGGATGAGCCGTTGTGGAGAACAGAAATGGCCTCTTCTGCCCCTGCTACACCGGCACCCTTCCAGGTGGAGCTCAGCCCCTCCCCTAAGCCATATCAGAGCTCTCCAGAGCCTGGACAGGTGGGACCTTCTCCAAACTCAGCCTCTGCCTCTCGGTTTCAGGTGGCCAGGCCCAAATTCTCAGCAGCAAGAACAGGGATGCAGGCCAATGTGTGGAGGCCAAGTTTTGGCCATCACTGAGGCAGGCACCCCTCCCATCCTGTCTGTGGCCCCGCAGAGATAGCGCTTGTTTTGTCTTTCATGTCAGCTCAGTACATTGGGATGAGTGACACAAAATGAAGAAAAAAACCTCAAAAAATTACTGCCTTTCTGCACCACCCCCTTTCCCAGCCTTCCCTTGGTCTCAGATGGGATACTTCATGAAAAGGCTTAGTGGCTGTGGCTACAGCAGGAGGAAGAATGTGAAGAGAGGGCATCCGTGTGGTACACAAAGACTGAGAACTTGTACACAGCAACAAAACACACCTCCAGAGGGGGTGAATGGCAGGGGTTGTCTCACATGGAGACACACAGGAAGCAGTAGTTTTCCTTTTCCAAGGGCTTTGGAGTCACCCCTGAATGGAAGGAAATTAGGAGACAAGAGCTTTCCAGGAAGAAAGGGTGAGAGATGGGTTTACAGGACAGAAGCCCCAGCTTTCCCATTAGACTGCTCTTCTCTGATCCTCCCAATCTGTACACGTTCACTTGTGTGCACACACACATGCACACAGCAACACTCAGCAGGGAGTGAAAGGACAAGTGGGGCTTCACCTGGGACATTTCTCCCAGACTTCCCTCTGTGGGGGCATGGGAAAGAAAGCAAGAGAGCAGAGTGAGCAGGGGTGTTTGCCCATGCACATGTGGGCAGTGTGCCCAGCAGCCAAGAGTGGCCATGTGTGCCTGTTCCTCCAGTCACTAGGGCTGGGGGTGACAGGAGAGTCATCCTAGCTGCTACTAAATACCACTATCAGGTCTGGAAGTAGTTTTCCAAAGAGGGGCTTTGAGGAGACTTGGTGGGGCTATTACCAGCTGTGGGAACTGCGGAAGGAAGTGTCCATTTTTGAGGATACAGAAAGTCAAAGCTAAGCTCAGACAGTGGCACAAAGAAAGGCCCTGCAGCATTAGTTCCACTGAACAGGATATGGATGCTGTAAGTACAAAGGTGCATTGCATGGGAGAAGGTACAGTTGGCTTTAAAAGGAGGCAGGACTGAATATGCATTTGCACATGATCTTTTTGTTTCGTTTAGGATGGATGTGGGGCTAGATTAGAAATGGGTCATGGCATAAAACTTGCTTTGTGATGAGTGGAAAACGGAGGGCCTTAAAAGACATTCTCAGCATGGAAGTGGAGGTCAGGAAAACAGAAAGGCACAAGTAAAACTTCATACTAAATGCCTTAGGTATTCTTGTGGGGCCTATTTGGTAAAAACTGAAGTGCTCTGAGAATCCCAGAGGATCTGCACTCACATATACAGAGCTCAGTTTGCTGGTGATGCTGAGGTATAAACAATACTAGTTACTCCTTGAATGTCCCAGGCTAGCCTCCAGCTTAATCCCTACACTACAGGCATACAGGAAGAAAGCACTGCCTTCCCAAGGAAGAATTTAGCATATTAGTAGGGACTCTGCATGTGTGTGTGCATGTCATCTATACTCTGGTTTACACACCCCCCTGCCATTTACTTTCTGTTTGTGGTCCTCCTTTGCCAGCAGCCACTTTTCCAGCGTGATCCCACAAGTACACCAAGAAAGCATTGCTCCTGAAACATTGGCTCCAAACACAGCAGATGCCCCAGCTGCAGGGAAGGAGATTGCCACCTCTTTCTGGGTCAGGGTTGCCTAGCCTTTAGCTAAACCCTTAGGAATGTGTACAGGAGGCAGAATGAGGATCTCATAGCCCTCTCCCCTTGAGACAAGTCTCCACTTCATTAGGCTGGCTCCTCTCCTTCAAGCAGTAGCCGTTCTCTGACTGGACTGAGCACAAACTTTGGGTAGTCAAAAGTGTAGGTTCTGGGGAGAAAAAAAGGCATGCAATTTGGTCTGAAGCAGTCTGTATGCAGTGCAGCTAGTGTTGTTTCACACTAAATCTAAGCCAACCTTCCTCTGCACAGCAGGAGCTAGTGATGTGTAGCTTTTTCATGATAGCTGGGACTCTACTTTCTCTTGGAGGCTCTAAAGTCTTTCTTTATGAGCACCTGGAGATTTTTCACGTGTGCTCTCCCATGAAGAAAAAGAAGGCTGGAGAACCCAGCTCTCATCATGGACAAGCTTGGGAGGGAGAGAATGAGAGTAAAGGAGAAGTAATACACAATTCTGCCTTTGAATCCTTCACACTCTGGCTGGACATTTTTGCAGGCCTGTGTTTGCAGTGCACATTCCTGGGGCCCCTGAAACATATAAAGAGCATGCTGGGGAGAGAGGAGGATGGAACTTACACCTCACTTGGCACACTATCAGCCATGGGAGAGGATTGTAAGAAAAGCCGTGGTAATACCTTGAGTTAATGGACAAAGGTGTGGCTGAGCCAGAAGAGGTGCTGCACCTGGTTGTATGACATAGGAGCAGCCAATCTGAACTGATGAGGAGATTGTTTGTGTCCCTGAAAAGCCCCAGAGAGGATGTCTTAGGAGAAATCATCACCACAGAGTTAATTCAGATCACCGGAATCCACTTAGCTCCAGTGAAGGGGAGCAACCATGCTACAAAACCTCTCAGATGATTGCTTTCTCACTCATCCTGTACTGCATTGCATTGCCAACATTTCTGAAAAAAACCCAGACCTGTGTGCAAACTGAATCTCTGTGACCCCTTCCAAATGTAGAGGGAGGAATCTTCTATTTTATCTAGGAAAGCTGTACGAAGGAACTCAAGGAGTAGCAGTGCTCCAAAAGCTTTGTCTCTCATCTCCTTGGTGAGTGTTGTCTGTAACTGGCTAGTGATTTAAGCCATTAGCCTTAGACAGGCAAGCTAGCCCAGACTGAAAGCATTACTGAACTCAGGTGTAGAGAGGGGTTGTGTGGACCAGAGAAAGGGTGCTCAACATAATTCTGCAGTCAAGAAATAACCTCAGAAAGTCTGAATCTTACTCCCGTATCCCTTTCCCTCAGGCCCCTAAAGTTAAGTGCTCTCAGGGCATGAAAGTCTCAGGAAATTCATTTTGCCACTGGAAAAATAGAGAAGTCTGGCCTTCGTATGTAAGGGAGATTGCATGGGTTTAGTATTTTGGTGATCCCACTCCAGATTTCTGGGAGACAATGATTTCTGCTGAGGAGTGATTGCCAAACACCATTCAATGTTAGATGTCATGATCCAAGTGAGTGGAATAACTGCATTTGCCCCATCATTTCTGATAATGTAATGGGCAGGAGACAAAAAAAGTTAGGTTTGATTGGAGAAGAAATATTAAATGTAAGAGCAAGGAAAAGAACCAGGAGGCTGGGAATCCTGCATTTTACTTACATCCTTGGTTCAAAGCTATGTTTAGAAGCAAAACCAAAGTAGTTTAATGGATTTCAGCCCCTCACAAACTTTTCTGGATACTATGCTGACACAGGACTTGATCTGCAGAAGCAGAGGGTGTTGCAGATGAAGCCTACAGTGCTCATGGTGTATCCCAAATAAGGCCTGTAGCTGCAAGTAGCATGAGATGAGAAATAATACTGAGATGCATCTGTTAAGTTGTAAGGAAGAAGCCTGAACTTCTGCTGGCTTTAAGCAGCTCTGCTAATGTCTGCTCATGAAAATATTGTGGCTGGCCTGTGAGAAAGGTCACAGGTGAGGTTACAAGGAATACTTTTGAAACATGTAAGCTTGTCTTGAGCCTCCCCAAATGTCTAATTCCTCAGCTGTTGAACAAGCACAGACGTAAACAGTTGTTTGACAAGTTTTAGCTCCCACCTGCTAAGTTATAAGCTGCAGTGGTAGGCCAAACCCCAGTGTTCCCTTGTTAAACATTTGAAGATGTCTTCATGGGCTCTGATTTAAAACTGCCTATCATCCCTCCTCTCTAGCATGCTGCAGGCTACATATTGCAGCTATGGCAATTCTGGGGTTTTATCTTTTGCTTCAGAAGTAACAGTCCTTTCCCTCTCAATATATGGGAACACTTACCAGAGATAACCTCAAGATCCTGCAGCACCTGCGAGGAAGCATCTCAGAAGAGACTGGTGTGATGAGGAGTCACTGATCACCAGACATGAGCACAGTGTGAGGCAAGATTGTTCCTTGTAAAGAACATGCTCCCTTTCTGCTATAATATCCAGCACCCCCTACTAGACCCTTTTCCTAGAAGAGACCCATCAGTGCTCTGAAAATGGGAGCCCAGCAGCAGTGCTCTGTCTGGTGAAAGACGTGACCCCAGATGAACAGAGCTGGCATCTTTGTTTATGGAAATACCTTTTTTCCTTTTCTGTTTTGTCTTTTTTTTTTTTTTTCAATTTACAATCACTTTCTATTTGTTTGTGCAGAAAAATAAACTTGTGATATGCACTTTACATGCGGCATTTTGTCACTTTCTTTGTTTGGCACCCAGGAGGAGTTGCTATGTGTACATCACATGCATTTAGCACTACCAACAAACTGCTAAGGACAAGAGAATATAAGGAGTTCAAAAAAGGATGGGATGTCTCAGCAATAAAAACACCTAAGTTGGACTTAAAGCCCCTATACATTAAAAAAGCCCCATGCAAGCAAAAACTTAAGTGAGATCAAAAACTTTGGTACTACAGACTATAAAACACTCACTCACTGACAGGTTGAAGAAATTTGTGGACTAGCCTGAGATGTCCTACCCCATCAATGTCCCTCAGCCTATTCTAACCTAAACCCTACGCTCTGCTTGTAAATCCAGTAGCAGTGGAAGTTGGTCAGCTCTGATAAATCCAAATATAAACTTGCATTGAACAATTCAACTTAATATTAACCAAGATATCAGAAAAACAAGTCAGTCAGAAAATCAAATATATCCCATTGTATTCTCAGGCTCCAAATCTAATCTTAAGATTAACTCCCAATTCATGTTAAAAGTCTACTCAGTTTCTGGGTCCTGAGAGGTTGATTGTGTTCAGTTTAGGACAAATGTTAGCAGGTTGCCTTTTCCAGACATATCTCACCCACAGATAGCAATTCTTAAGCACTGCAAAAGACACTGAGATCAGCTATAGGACTAGACTGCAGGCTCTGGACATGTGTCCAAGTGTAATTTTGTGGATGTTTGTCAGCTTAATTGCAAGGAGGGCTTCCTTATGCAGTGGTCTGGAGGTAGGTTTCAGGACTATTCAGCGTATTTGTGATGGAGGTGTCACCTAAAAACACAGAAAGGGACAGCAATGTTTGCTGATGCCAAACCTGAGCTTCTGTCCAACCAGAAGCACAGCTCCCAAAGAAGTAAGTATACAGATGCACAGGCTGCAGATTAGGACTGCATCCTGTTTTGCTTAATAAATCTGACATAGTAGGATTATGAGCTACTCCAGATGGTTTGACACATTGCAGGATGATTGCTATATCCAGGGCTCTTGATTAAATTCCCTGTTAACCTCTACAACCTTCTCAAGTGAGAGTCATTTCCTCTTAGAGCAGATCATGTCAAAAGGAGCCAGACAAGCAGACTCTAAAAGGTGGAACAGGAGCCTGCCAAGCCAAAGGATTACTGAACAGCTATTTAGCAGGCTAGGAATTAACTTGGCCTTCAGTACCCACCTTTGAGAGAAGTTTAAAACCAGAAAATAGTAAGGTGCCTAGGGGAGATATCTACCCCCAAACAATCATACCCGATGGAAGGAGAATGTGCAGCAAAGAGAAGAGCAGGGAGGCATGTGGCATGCAGGAAAGACAAGGCCATTCCCTGACAGTACAGACCTATAGCTTCAACGGCCACTAGATGTTGCCACTGTTCTTCTCTCAGTTAACCTGGGGTTTGGGCATTCGCCTCATGTGGTGCTAAGTCTGGAGGGTTTAAAATCTTAGGAAGTCCTTTCTTCCTAATATATCCTCTTTTGACGTTCACATATGGTGTTGCTCAGTCCCACATACCAGAGGAGAAGGTCAGGCTCATACCAGGGAGTTTTGGCAGCGAGGGGCTTGCTGCAGCTTGGAGGGGATTCCTGGGTGGTAGCATGTGGGTCACGCAGACGAACAGGCTGCCCAGCAAGTAACACACCATGGGAATGGCAGCTATTTCCATATACACTCCAGCTCTGTGGTCAAATGCGACATATTTCTGTCCTAGTCCTATGTCTTATTGTGCATTAAGCCCACTTAGTGGCACGAGAGAGCCTGGCATTTACTGTTTCTCCTATTTTGGTGCTACAAAGTACTGACAAGTGTTCCTGATGTCTGTGTAAACTGGAACAGGTTAAGAATACATGAAATATTTTACATTAAGAAAAATTATATTTATATAATAATAATAACAACAACAACAACGAGAAAAAAAGCAACAAAACAAGAGTTTTGCAACTTTTTTTCAGAACAGATTGAATCATGTTGGAATCTACTGTTTATGAATACTTTCAACACACATCAGTCCTGGGCATCAGGGAAAAAGGGGAGCAAGGGCAAGTTTTAATTATCCTTCTTTGAAAAATTAAAATGGTGAAAACTGATGCTGTTTTCCTGACTTCCACATGATCAAAATGTGCTCCAGAGACAGCCCTGCTGATGATGCTTCTCTGAAGTACTGCTATGTCCATCTAGCACAGTGTAATAAGGCAGATTTCATGTGCTGCTCTTGAAATGAGTTTGTAGGCACTGACAACTTTAAGTTAGACCATTTGAAATTAGGTGCACAGGAATGCAGTGCAAAAAGAAATTAATTTTGAAGATACATGTCAGAGAAGGCAAAGCTTTGTTTAGGCTGTTTAACAAAGGCCACTTAAACAAAGGGTATATTTGGAAAGAGAGAGGTGGTCACAGTGAGATACAGACAGTTTCTTGCATGATTATAAACTCCCTGAAGTGCTGAAATGTCCTACAGGCATTAATGAAAAGTCCATGTAGTTAAGCAAGGATTAAATTTAGCCACCAAACCTCACCACACTCCAGGTAAACCCTTCCACCCTAACCAAAACTAAACCAGCTCATCAAGCACAGCTTGTAGTAATTTAGAACCCTTAGCATTGACTAGCATGAGTGGGTAAGATAAGAGTAAGATAACTGACATCTTCTTCTCTATGCTGAGTTCATTGCATTATTTATGGCAGGGCTAGCAGGTTGGTACAATATTGCCAGTGCAAAAAGCCATTGAAATGCTGAACCTGGCACCATGGCAGGACACAAGTGAAGTCTCTGCTAGACCCAAAACTGACATTTCTAAACTCATGAACTAGACGTTCCTGTGTCTCAGGAGAAACTGTGTATAGAAAGGAGAAAGGAACAGGATTTAGCTCTCAGTGGTAACTGAAAATAAAGACATATAATTTTATTTCAAGGTAGAATAGGAGGTAATAATCTCAGTTTAAGGTGTGTCTTGGTGCTTTAAGTGTCAGACACAAGAGTACTTTATACAAATCACCCTAGAAATCCTGGTGCCATACTAAGAGGTTCAAGGCTCAGCCTCTGTTCAGTTCCTTCCAGATACACTCTGAGGTCCCATGTCTCACCTGGTATATGTATACTTCTCACATGAGACCTTGACTAGGCATACAAATGCTTTATTACCATCAGATCATGGTTCCCATCACTCCTTAAAGCTGGACTTCAGGGTCCTTGGCCTTGCCCCTACCCCTGCTTGCCTCTTGCCCTTTGGGCTGGGGATTCACAGCAGACTCTTGTCTCCTGGAGATGGCTCACCCTGAACTGCTGTGAGTGCCTTGCTCCTGGTCCTAATTGTAGGGCATGCCTGGTCATAGCCTGATTGAGATCCTCACACACCATGCTAGACATGCCTTCTCTTCATCTTGCTATTGCTTTTCCCTAGTCTCTCTTGAGTTTTATAAGAGGCATCACATCTGTTTCCTGCTCACTTCCAATGACCAGCACTTCCAATTACCATGGGGCACGCCGCTCCCTTCCAGCCTGCTCAGCTTCTCTCTCTCTGCAGCTGCCTGGGGTGGGAGGAAGCAGAAAAGCACCAGGTCATGTGACAGGGAAGAGCAACCACATACTTCCCTGCTACATCATGTTTTGGAGCTACACCATGCCTCAAAATCCATCAGGTTTCCACATGGTATCCAGCTGGCACAAACTGTTCCCCTAAGGTGTAATTTGTGCTCAGGAAGGCTGATGACTGGAGAAATAAAACAACAGCTACAAAGTGGTCTGAAAACACCTGTTGGAAGCAGGCAGAGAGGAGGTAGAGTTTAGCATCAGTCTAGTTACTGCAAAAAAGTGCCATATAATAGTAGCTGCATTTCTCAACTTCTCACCCGATGATATAAATCACATTAATTTCTCAGATGATTATCAAAATTGAGCTAGAAATTTCTTAAATTTAGACATAACTCTACCTCATGCCTTTGGGAAAGGAGAGGCAAAGAGCTCTGATTTTAAGCAATAAAGCAGCACATTGTGTTTCTTCTCACTATGCCCCTCCATATGCCACCACCTTGTGGCACGCAGTGTCTCCCTTGATGAATAGTGTTTAGAACACAGGGAATTTGACTAGGAGAGCGCATCTCAAGGAGCACAACTGGATGCCACAGCAGACACTGGGCACTCTGGCCAAATGTCAAGCACGGTGCTAAACCAATCCAGGAGAATTAACATGGTGAGAAAAATACTCCTCCTTGTACAATCTGCAGTGAGCAGGACTTGGCAACACCAAGAGACCCACTCCTCTGTGGCCACCTGCACTTGTGCAGAGTGGGTGTGATGTGTGTTCAGATGGTCAGCTGTGATAGTAACATTTGACACCCTCCATCTTTGTGCAGATGTAAATGCCTTCACCAGGCATGAAGCTCTGTGTTGGTACCCAGAGCAGGCAGTGGGTGTTTACAGTTTAATTGTGCTTATTTTACACTGGCACTGCTCCAGGGATTTGCTCCTGAATCACCAGCATGGGAGTGTGAGGGCAGGATCCAGGCTGGACGTCACTCTGATGTATCATCCCAGCTCAGAGAAGGATGAAGTGCTCTTTTGGGTAGTGGAGAGCTTATGTCATGCTGTTCCAGCAGATATGAATGAGAGAGAATCAGAGCTGTGAAACAGGCACAGTGCAAGGTATACATAATGGTTATATGGATGCAAGAGCAAGATGGGGAACTTTAGGCCAGGAGAATGCCATATGTGCCCTAACTCCAAGCAGGACATAACGACTGTTTATTGCCCATAGGAATGTTACAGCAGTCTTCTACAGGACCTTCCTAACAGTACTGGGGATAAACACTTAGCGCTTTCAACCCAGTTATCACACTGGAAAGTTTTACATGCCTTTGGAGCAGGAAAAAACAACAGCAAAGTCTAGGGGAAAAGGAAAGTGGCTGTCTCCTGATGTTTCTTTATATCAACTTTGCTTGCAATTCTCTGTGCAGATGATTATCTACTATAATCACAACCATGTTTTGGTTTTTTTTCCCCTCACTAGACTAGAGTCTAGGATTATTCAATGGGCTACTTGATTTTGATCCAATAGGGATCCAGTCTTCCAATGTAAAATAGAAAGAAAATGTTTTCTGGAGGATTTTTGCATTATTCGGAAGCTGAAAGGTATGTGCATCTTTGAGTACTCCAGTAAAATGAGATGTTTCCTTCATCCTAAAACCAGAACCCAACTGGGTAAGCAGGAAAAAGAGGAAGAATTGCCTCATAATGAACAGGAGTTAAGGGGAGTCATTTGCATGTACAAAGCTGCACCAAATGCAGGCTATCAACCCTATTTCTGTCATTAATCAGGAAATCAATTTCCTTGCTCTTTGATTCAGTTGGGTTTCCCATACATATAAAATAGCTACTTCTTAGAATTCTGTAAATAGCCTTCTAGACTTTGTGGGTTTTCCTACTACTCCTTGTTTCATGCATACCGTTATTTCGCTTCTGTATTTTCTGATGCATTTTAGGAAATATGTATGACAGCCTAGAGGACACTGGGATGAATGATTAAGAAGGGGCAGAAGGAGAGTGTAAAACAGAGCAAGACCCATGATAGCTTTTGAGGCATTACTGACAAACAGGATATTGAGAAGGTTTTATGAATTCCATCAAAAAGCAATAGGAGGAGGAAGAGGGACTGCATGTTTATTTGAACAAAGAGGAGGAAGAAGTGAGCTGCCTATGGAGTGCCTGGTCTTCCTGGACATTGGGACAGTGACTGCAGGACACCTGAGGTGCAACCTTTTCTTTTCCCCTCTCCTCAGGAATGGCAGCAGTGCTATCTGAGACTCTGCCCCCTGGGTCTTTGGCTATTAATAACCACAGGATGCCTGTGCGAGCAGCCTTCAGGAGTCAAATTCAGAGCACTTTGCATCAGCACTTTGTGCTGGGCAGAGCTTGCCTGCACCCAGGCACGCTGGGAGAGTGGGGCTGCTGGACAAGCCTCCCCAGCAGCACCCAGAGAAGGGCTGGGAGGAAGCAGCCACTGCTGAGCTCTGGGGCACGCGCATGAGCTGGTCTGAGCCTGGCACTGCAAGCCTGAGGTGAGTTGACTGGGCAGCAAAATAGTGTAGAGCAGGTGCTGGAGAAGTAAAGACTGGTTTGGCTTGCAGCACCAATGACTGTTGCAAAGACCAATGCACAAAAAGACAGAGGAACTGAACCAGGAGACAGAGCTGAGGGAGAAAAGCCCTTGCTTTACGTATGAGATAATGAGGAGGAGGGGGTCTGAGGCTCCAGCAACTTCTGGGAGGGCTGAGAGAGCAGTAGTACCATGTAACTCTGAACCCTGTCCATACTGAGAGACTGCTGTCCCTTTCCTTATGCAAGACCAATTGCATGCAGCAGGTTTTTCAATCTTCAATCCTGCTGAATTAGTAAAGGACAGTGGAATGGGATGGACTCGTCCTCACAGCTCCTTGGGAATTAGTGTGAGGAGCATAGCTCCCCACCATGGCTGTCCCTTTCTGCCTTGCCCCAGGGAATCCATGTTTGTGGCATACAGATGATTTCTCTGTTTTGCCAGTTTTAGGACCCATCAGATGGGCCATAACCTCTCACCTCTGCTGCCTCCTGGCAGCATTGCCCCTTTCCTGTCAAGCAGGGCCTGCGTCTTTTATACGGCCAAGCAGATGTCTGGCTGCTTGAAGAGAATGTGCAGCGTGTGCGTCATGGCTGCACCTGCTCACACTTGCTTTGGGAATACCCCAGGATGGGCTCGTTTATGATGTGAACTACACAGGCAGCATCTCAGTAAAAGGACAAGCCTGCAAATCTGAAAGAAAAACTAATCCAAGGGAGTATCTGCCAATGTGATTGGCACTGTTTTTCTGTGGCTGGGCTTCTTTTAACAGTTATCACCACTCCATCACATAAAAATCATGTTGCAAAAGAAGTAATGGTGAAATGAAACTTTAGAATACACAGGAGATAAAATGTCTTGATCAGAAGGGTAGTATACAAACTCCTAGTTCCAGCTGTTTGCTTGCTAGTTTTAAAATATAACTCATAGTTCAATGTTTTTCAGTTCTGAAATCTTAAGCAAATAAAGTACAAAGAATCACAAAGACAGAGGTGGTTAGTTATTGCTGCTGCTGAAGCCAGTGGGTCTTTGCCCATTTTTCTTTGTATTACATTGCACTGTATTAAGTGGGGATCTGTCCCCTATATGCTGTTGTTTGGGCATGGACAGTGTTGAAGTGAAGGCAAGACATTTGTTCTACTTACATTATGTGTAACAACCCCTAAGAAGGACTCCCAGGAGCTGCCTGAAATGGAATTGCTGAGATTACTCCTGATTTTCCCTGGCTTTACAGTTCAGATCTCTCATCCTATCTAGGGACAAAGATGGGGAACACTGTACCAGAAGAAATCTCCCTCTTTTCTTTCCCCTTTCACAATGGTATGGGATAAGATCAATACATAAGATAGAGATGCAAATGACTTCAAACAAATTGGGTGAACAATTTTAACAGGTTTTCCTGTGCCTTCTTCCTCCAGCCCTTCTGTAACAAAACAGTAGCAGTCATAAAAGAAAGAACTACTTAGAATTTTGTTTTGTTTCTTTTTTTTTCCCCTTCCAAACTTGCTGTCTAGTAGCTTTCTGAATACCTATTCTAATTCTAATGGGACTATCTAAATACCCAAACCAAAACTGCACATGATTCAAAGTGCTCCAAATAACTCGCAGAGAGACCTGAAATCTTTATCCAAAAAATATGTATTACCATCTAATGATAACTGCATGTTGTTATAACATTGCATCATAGAGCAAATTTTCAAAGTGACACTCTGTTACCGCAGCACAAGGCGATAACAGAGTATCCCTATGGCACGTGTGGATTCTGGGAGACCGCTGCGTTGCAATTAAAATGCCTCTTTTGGATGACAATGCTATATGGCACTTTGGCAATGCCTCTGCTGTGATCTACTACCATATTTTGTGTCAGAATGCTGAGTCTCCACAGAACCCCACAACAGCCTACTGATGATACTCTGGATGGGATGATACCTTTCACCAGCTCCATCACGGGGAAGGGATAGAAAATAACCTGTGTGTGAAATGAAGGCTGTGTATCTTTTACCTGTAGATGGCAACTAAAAGAGAGGCGAGAAATACATTTCCAGTGTTTCATTCTCCATTTCCTTGTGTATTTAGAGCAAAGCAGAGAACTCTTTGTGGGAATGCCCCTTGCAGGGACTCCTGCTCCTGTTAAAAGGAAAAAGTCCACTAAACTCATTGGGAAGCTGACACACGAAGGTAAGATATGCAAAACAGCACATGTAAGAATTGTTTGGATTTCAACCTGAATTTCAGCCTTTAACATTTCACACCTTGTCTGACTGAACTCCCAAAGCAAGACATGCAGTGAACATACAAGGAGGCAGAACCACAAATTTCACTGAAGCCCAGCCTTCAATCACGTCACATTTTCTACCTTACAGCTGAAAAGCATTGCACACACTCGGGCCAAAAGTCAACCTAGATTGCACTCTGTAAACTTGCATTCTCCTGCAGCACTAATTTGGATGCACACCAGGGTAAATGGACAGAAAACATGATCTTTTACAGGTATCAATATTGCAGTGCCTAGATATATTCTATGCTGTTCTCTCTCTTATAACCTTTGTCTCATACTTGTTTTCTCTCTCTATGAGAGAGTTGCTTTGATTCCAGCACTCATTAGCTGAAAAAGACAAAGTCTCTATAAGATAAGATAAGAGCAGGAAGAATATAACCTGGAACATTTTTCTTTCTACAGAATATGTGTGTACTGGGTAGGGTAACCTTTTAATAACTGTGATATCCTTATCTTGTCTTTACTTTTGACAGCATGAGGAAGGTTTTAGATGTTTGGAAAAGTAGTCATTTGAGGCAGTACTCAGAAATCCTGCTGCACTGACTGAGATGCTTCAGAAGTTGAAGACATCCATCTAGCTCCACCCCTATGCAACTTCTCTCAGCAGATTTGCCTTGATTGCAATCCAGAGTAAATCCCAAACATCTATATCCAAAGTGTCATCAATGTAAAAACTTCGTGCATAGATAATTTCCTAAAATCTTAGTTTAGAAGAGAATTTGGGTGGTGTGAAGTCACTACCAATGCTAGGAAACAACAAGAGACATGGACCAGAGTACTTCCTAAAGTGTCCCACTGTATATGTTTCGTAGCTATGCCACAAGAGGTGTCCAAGCTGAACCTGGGGAAGAAGATCAGCACCCCCAGAGATGTGATGCTAGAAGAGCTTTCTCTCCTCACTAACAAAGGATCCAAGATGTTCAAATTACGTCAGCTGAGAGTGGAGAAGTTCATTTATGAGAATAACCCTGATGCCTTCACTGACAATTCTGTGGTAAGTTGAAGATTAAAATTCTTCTCCATACACCCAGGGAAAACAGGAATGGAATGTGCCCAAGCTCTCCTCTGTTTTACTGGGGGGGGGGGGGGGGGGGGGGGGGGGGGGGGGTCATCCTAATAGCAAAGAAGTAAAGGAAGAAGACAAAATTACATAAATACACAAGTTTTACTTCCTTTTGGCAGCAGCATTAGTTTCCTCCACAAATATTTGGTATCACACATACAGAAGCATGGCAAAATTCAGTACTGAGTGATGAAGGAAAGGCTGCATGTTTGGCAGGTGTTCAGACCTCAGGGCAGGGCTAATTGGTTTTGAACCCATTCCATTTCTTCTTTGCATGATGGCAACGATCCATAGAGGTCTGACTTCAGCTCCAATAGATGCATTTCTATTTTTAGTCTAGGATACTTTTATGCTTTCTGCTGGACAGGGTCCTCTGCTCACATCTGCAAGTTCCACAAGTAAAACCTCTAACCTGACTCTGAAATATTGTCAGTTAATTTGCTAGAAGCCCAGTTTGTTTTCTTCTAAAATAATTTCCTTTCAGGGATGGTGTATAAATTCAGAAATTCTTTTTCTTTTCCCTTTCCCCTAAGTTAGTATTGTTATTTAAACTTCTTTCTACAGCTAGTTGCAGGGGTAAAGTCTTTTGAAGACACCTAAACTTTTACAAATGAAACTCTCTGTTCATATGATTATCAGAGTTCAGTAAAACAAATAGAAAACGTTTAAGGTTCACATGCATTTTGATGTACCACCTCATCTTCTGATGTTCTTTATAATTGGTTTGGTGACATTTTATCCCTTTATGGCATCTATTCTCCAGTCCAAGGAAACTTAAGGAAAACAATAAAAGTTAAGCTGAAGAAAATGTTCTGCCAAACAAAAACACACTAATTTTTAGTACTCTGATGTTTTCAAAAGCAGCAATAAGAAAATATCTGTGGTTCACTTCTAAAAATGACAACTTGGAAATCAAAATGTGGAAAGATGCCTAATTAAAAAAAAAAATTAAAATTACAACAGTAAGATTACAGATGAGGGATGGCAGACCAGAGATACAGCAAGCATATCTGGTAATGTTAAGCTTTGGGCAGTTTCTTCATCTCTTTGTGCTTTAGGTAGTCCATTTCTTCAGTGAATTATCTCCTCGAAAGAATGTGAGACTGAATGGTATGTTGAACTTTGGACTCTTCAAATGAATATCCTAGAGAACTGCATGCTGTTTTTATAAATACTCAGCAATCTCAGAGCTCCTAAAACATATGAGGGCCAAGTTCATATGTCAGAATCTGCTGCAGTGAGGAGGAGTGAGAAAATAATAAAGTAGTGAAATAAAAAGGCTAAAGCCCAAAGCCTCAAAAATTTGAGGGTGTCAGTAAAGAATGTCCAATCAGAACAATCAAAAAAAAAAAAGTTGTGACAAACTGACTCAAAACTGGACATGCACAGTCACTGCATGACTAACATTACAAATGCTGATGACAATTGCTTCTCTTTTGTTAGCTGCCTTTCCTACTGTGTTTATTCATCTGCGCCTGACTTTCACTCCATACCCTTTCTGTAGTGAATCTATCTCTCTCTATTTTGTAAGAACACCTCTGCTCCCAAGATCTTTTAGCATGACTGTTAAGACCCTGTGCCATGGAGAAATGTAGTTGGGGGTTAGAAAAGACTCTAAAAAGCCTGGGATTTTCTTTATGGTTTTGCTGTAGGAGAACCATGGTATGGTCTCCAAACAGCAGCTGGCACTCTGCTTAAAATCCTCCATGATTCACTTACAGGTCTTCTCTCCACATCCATGGTACAGATAACAAAACTCCATTTGGTCAGTGCAGGAAGACTTCACTCTGCCCTACAGCCTTTGCTTGGGGTCAGTTTAGAAAGATCACAAACATAATTGTTACTGTTTTCTGGCTTCTCCATGTGCTCTCTGCAAGGACTCTGCCAGGCTGCATCCACTGCCTCTGCGGGTGACTATTCCCATCGCAGGAAGCACGAGTGAGCAGCTTTGCTGCAGTCAGAGCAGGAAGAAAAACTGAGCAATCGAAGCAAATGAGTCATTGTCTCAGAGAGCTGGGTGCTCTTGAGCAGGTAAAGGCAACAGATCTGTAGCCTGTTATCTTTCAAACCATCAGGACAGTGCCTGACCTTAGCACCAAATAACTTTCATCAAAAAGCCCTTTTGGTTGCAGTATCTGATTAGCTTTCTTTTCTTTTCCTTTCTTGCTCCTCTATCTGCTCAAAGGCAGATGCAGAAAAGAAAGCTTAAACAAAAGAGAAATGTGTGAGGAAGATGATGGCAGAGTAAAGAAGTCCTACTGCTACACCCAGTTACTTCCCCTTCCCAATTAACTTCCATGTCCTTTGCTCCCCATCCCAAAGAACTTTTTGTCTCTTTAAGGCTGTGGGACAGTGAAGGAATTTGAAGCTGGTGGTGGGTTTTCTGCTTTTATGTCATAGATTTCTTAACTATCTTGTCTTAAAATATTCTCAGGACACACTTAAGAAAGCAGAGCAAGGCAGGTCTGGGATGGAGTATAGATTGTTTCCTTCCCACAAAAGAAGCTTACCAGCAAGATAATGTAATATAAAAACACACAAAGAGAAAGGTTATTAAAAATAAATCCAAACCATATAAGGGGTCCCAGAATAGCCTGTGCTGTAGCCATAAACCTTCCACACAAGGGAGAAGATCTCAGCAGTCATGTGTCATTGAACCACCCTTCTGCTTCTCTCCTCCTCCTTCTCCTCCAGCCAAAAATCCACACTGGACAATCAGATCACTCTCCTTACTTGAAGCAGAGAAAACATATATATTGTGTGTACACGAATGTCAGACAGCTCCATGCAGAAGTGAAAACCTGTCACTCTCTCTGTCACTGCTGCAGCTCTACCTGTCCAGTTAAAGGCAAATGGTAGCTAAACCCCCAGTAAAAGGACTGACCATTCCCAACATCAGTAGAATGAAATGCACTTCCTACTGTGGAGCTGTTTTCAATACTGTGACTCTGTTCAGTTGCAAATATACAGTACAAGGGGAAGGTTTTAGGGAGGGGTGAGTTTGACACCAATATCCTGCCAAACAGGGAGAATTTGGGCAACATCCTCCTTGTTTGGTGCTGTGCTGGAAAAGCTGGGCTCTTCTGAACCCTGTCTAGTAAATCAGATGTAGGATTTCTTCTCCTCACCCCAGGCTGTACCACCCACAGGAACTGTGATTCTCTCCATGTCTCAGAGGATATTTTCAACTTCACTGTGGAGCTGCAAGATATAATTTATTACTGACTAAAGACCATGATGAAATCCTATCTTGCTATGTGCTCTATTACTGTATCATCTGGCCAACTAGAGAATGAGGGAAATCACTATGTTTATTTTTTAACAGTGAAACTGAATCGTGGGGTAGATTAATGAGTCACCCAAAATCACAGACAGGGTCTTAGTCTTGTCTTTGGGTCTCCTAAATCCTTCTTCACTGTTCAGCAATTAACAGATCAGAGTTCACAGATCTTTCCTTCATAATGCTAAATTTGTTTGGCTTCAAACACATTAAGACCACGTGAAACAATATTTCTTAGCCCTCCAGCCTCACTCATTATTGCCCTAACTCCTTTTGAGATCCCACCTCTGCTTTTGAACCTCAGTGTAAGACCTTCTTGCTGTCATCAAGTGGAAACTTTCTAACACCTCTCTGCAAAGCATTAAGGGGAAACTGAAAACGAAGCCATAGTTACGTTTCTTGGATGTTGCCATCACACTGTCTTTCTTCCAGTAAGAATCCTTAAATATAGTCCTTCTGCTAGTCAAAACCTGTGGCTTGATTTGGGTTACATGTAGGACACCTTCCTTTTCCCACCAGATCTTAATTTAAAACAAATAGGAAGGGGAAATAACCAATATCTAAATAGACAATTACGAGCAGTAGTACCTCAAAAACCACACAGACCCACAACCAAAATCCTCACCTTGGTGCTTTCTTAGATTCATCCACAAGTTAAAATGAATGCAGCTTCCAATCATGGCAAAGCTTGGATGAAAACAAGCTGAACATGTGTTGGTAATTTCTGCTAGACTTCAGGTCAAGAGGTCTCTTCTCTTAAGCTGTCACCAACTGTGAAACTAAGAAGTCAAAAGGGGTTAAAGAATTGGATTACTGCTCTTCTGGATAATGGCAGGAGTTACTCAGTACTCTTTTTGGTGCTGAACAAGAACTCAGAGGAGCAGGCAGAAGTAGCAGGAAGAAAGTGGAAGTAATTATGTTACAAACCAGAAGTGATGCTTCACAGCAGACAGCAGTACACAACCAACCTGCCTCAAAGGTCTTACATGATGAATAGCCAGGCATGATACAGTGTCTAAAGAAAAACAGTGATCGAGAAACAAAGATGTTATCATGCAGCTACTTGGTTTATTACACGAGCATGCACTGATGGCTCTGTATGTCCCTTAATGTACTTAGATGAATGCCAGTCAAGATCAGTGGAGGTAGGGTTAAAGGGAAAATGTTAGGAGAATAATTTTGTCTTGGAGCTCTGTTCTGCATGGCATGTTAAACCTTTTGAACAAACATTACAGGATAATTGCAGGCTAAGATACAAGTCTCAGGTTACGACCTAAGTGGAGCGAGCCAGGTGAGATTGTAACTCCTCTAACAAAATGAGCCTTGCTGTGCTGGAGCTGGATTGGTGCAGAAGACCTAGGGGTCCCCCTATACCCAAAGCTGCTTAAGAGTGAACATGGAGTCCGATGCATTCTCATTCAAGAAGTGACTGGTGTGGAAAAAGCAGAGTAACAGAAAAACAGCCTTTTATTTTCCACAGCAATTTGTTGGAGCACTGTGAGAAAACTCTGGACCAAAATTCTGAAATGAAATTTCTTTCAGCCATGAAGAAAATGTGGCAAAGATGATATAAAATATACAAATAAGATCTAATTTTGGGTAGCATTAGATTAAAATTCCTGTTATTTAGATGGGTAAATTCAGGCACAGAGGCAAAAAATATTTTGCCTAAGATTAAACAGTTAGTCAGAAATGGACCTGGAAATAGAAAGCAGGAGCTCAACCTGCTGTGCCTCTTGGGGTAGCAAGTTTAAAAAAAAATAGTGTAAGATGCTTCAACAGCTTCTTATTTTCATCCTTTTTTAAGAAGTGAATCATAAGTTTAAGGCTATGCAATTCCAAATGAAGGACCAAGGCCCACGCTTTGATAAAAACAGCAGGCAGTCTATGAGACTCTCCAAGTGTCTGAATTTTAAATCTCCCATCCTACCATTAAGGAGCATTTGAGTGGCTGCCACGGAGACAACGCAGTCCAGTAACTTCAGAAGTGTTAGTAACTACATAGGCATCAAACTTTTGGGGAGCTCTTTATCAGTGAGGTGGAAATAGAAACACATTTGGTGGCCTCAATCATTTCCTTTAGGGCACAGCAAGGAGCTGAAGAGGAGCACACAGTGTCTCTCCTGGGGACTGCCTGCAGTGACGTCAGGGTCTTGAGATACATAGAGATCTCAGCTCCATTAGCTGGATCATCTTTCATTATCTGGGTTTTATTAGGCACATGCTCTAGAGAATTCAGAATTTGTCCATCTGAGCACTCAGCCTGCAGCAGCAGGCACTTGCTAGCACTAAGGACTTCAAAGACATGAGCCCAATTTGTTTAGCCAACCCAGGGGACACGCCACATGAACTTGCAACAAGTGTTCTCTTATTAGAGTGGATTTAGGGATGCCCAGGGACTGATAATACCCACTACTTCCAGCAATGCACAGACAGGAGGAGCCATGTGATCTGTCCCCAGACCCAATAGGAGAAGGTTGTCAGCCATCTCAATTGAGTCATCAAACTGACATTCCTGGACTTCTCTCCTGGAACTCCCACCAACAGGGTCAATCAGTACTAACTGAGAGGCTGGTTTTATGATGTGAATATGCACATATGTAAAAGCTTCACATGCTGTTAGCAGTGGCCCAAGACATGCATTCTCCTCAAGTGTGAGCTCCAAAACTCAGCTCTAACACTGACCAGAGGTGTGCTCTAAGTACTGGAGACAAAGCTGTACCTACACCGTTTTAACTATGTTGAGACTCCTGCTTGAGGATGTTATTCCTGAGCTCTGCTGTCTTTGAAAATCTTTCAAAAATATTAATTTCCCTTTGTCTCATGCTAATTTGAGCTAAGAAAAACAATTGTGGTGGCCAAAACTAAAGAAAATTATATTTTTGTTTTACCAGGTGAGTAGACTGGGGTTTTGCATGGAAAATGTGTCTTTCCTAGCTGGATGGAGTTGCCTACTTTTAGCAGATCAGATGTTTTCTCAGCAGGCCCATGAAGAAACATGAACCAGCCTAAGGCAAATCAAACTAATTTAATTTGCAGCTAAATAAGATTTAGGAGTGGCTTTCCTGATACAGACTGTCTGTTTCAGAGAAACTTCATTCCTACTCAGTGATAATACTGCAGTTCAAAATAACACCAGATGACAATGATGCCCCTCTCTGGTCACATCAAATACTGTGAGCAGAATCAAACCAGCCCAATTTACTGTAGCTCATATTATACTGATGCTTTGTGACTTTTTTTTCTGTTGCAGGAGAGGCATGTAAGTAACCACAGGAAAAGAGAAATAAGCATTTAATTCTCAGAAAGGGCACACAGCATGGGTGAAACTTGAAGGAAAATAGATACAAATTCTGTTCTGAAAGTAGTGAGCAAATCAGTAGAAGCGTTACCCTTGCACATATATTAACATCTTGAAAATAACCTCATTCTGACCCCTAACCCTCAAAATACCCTTTTTTTCAGTTTGCCTTTTTACAGCTACATAGCTGCCACGCGTAATTGAGGAGATTGCCCTGCCAGCTCCTGTGTACAGCTTAATGCCCACAATCCTCTCCCCTCTCAGTGCTTCCTGACATTCAGAGGAACATTATCTCCTCTGTTCCTAAAAAGGGAATTCCCTGCAGCTTGGAGAAGGACAGACAGTCCCTAAAGGCCCTGGGGGCACCAGCTCTGCCACTTCAGCCTGCAGCTGGCTGCCTGCCTGGGTTGCAGCCTGGTGACCTGCTGTGAAACCCTGGACACTGTTGTGGGAGACACAGGGAGCAGAGGGTTAGCTAATTCTGCCTTGAGCCTTGTGGGGTTTTCACTTCTCGACTATTTTTAGTTGACAGAACAGCTGGCCTTGGAAGCCTGTTTACAGCCTGGAAAGCTTCTTTCTGCTGAACTGTGCTAGGTGTAAGAGCCCTGCGAAAGCCTTAACCCTTTGAGAGCCAGCTCTGAGGCTGCCTGAGATTAAATTATACAGGTAGAATTGCAGCATGAGGAACCACAGATTCATTCAATGTCACTCACTTGTATTTTTTGCATCTTTGTGCATCTAATAGCCAATCTCCTAGTCCAACAGGAAAGACCTTATGGGATATATAACCCAGGTTACTTGTATTATGTAGCTGTGTGGCTGTACTACACAAGAGATACCTTTTTATGTCTGATAGGAGTCAAGTTTTGATGTCACTTGTGACCAATACATGAAACATTTTTCTGAACATACTATATCAGTTTCTATTCCACACGAGCATTTATTAAAGTTTCTGTGTGCCAAGACAGGATATTGTGCCACAATGTACACCACAAGGTCTATAAATCCTGCATGAATTGTTTGCTCTTTTACTATATACTGCAGGGATTGTGCCTTCTAGCCTGGACAAGGGAGAGTGGATGGTCTGCAAAATAAGACCCATTTAATTTTACTGATGCATACAACTTTCTTTCTTTCTTACCTTGTTGCTGGTTAGATTGGGTTTGCTAATTCACATACTGCTACAAACAAAATTCTTCCTTTTTGTTATTTCCCCTTTGTAGTCTCCAGGAAGTACTTTCTGTTTTCCCAGGCTGCTATGTCTTCAGTCTTTCTCAACATATAAATACTCCTCCCCATACAGACCTTCATATATACAGAAAACAGGCAAAAAGGCAGACATCTCCCCAGTTTTTATGTTGTCACAGACAACCTGCTGTTCTGGTGGCCTGTAACACTTAATTCCCACACTGTAATCGAGCCGGGGTTATCTTAACTTTGACATGAAAACATTTCCTTTTTCTTGCCCAGCTTGCTTTCCCACAGGTTAGCCAATGCTATTTCTGTTTGGACTTTTGCCTGCTCCAGCAAAAGCTAAATTTCCTTTCCCCTCCTCCTCTATTTCACATTCATCATTGTTTGGGGCAATAACATCCTGATCATATAAAATGACTATGAGCCATGTGTGTTGCCATTGCCACTTCTGCTGTTCCGCAACTGCTCCCATACTGAATAGAGAGAATAACTCACATGAAGTTATGCCACTGGCTTTGTAATGGAGACACAGAACTGGTCAGATCACAGAGACTCAGGAGTTCACGTTCTGGGACCCAGCCCTGCAAACATGAATAGACCATGTCCTGTAACAGGGATTCATACACTCTTTTCTCCTGCCCTAGGATCACTTTCAGAAGTTCATCCCACCAGGAGGGCATTATGGGGAAGATGCTCATGCCTATGCCCACGGGCGGATGGTAGGAGGAATGCCAGCTGGGCAGCATGGCTCCAGCACGCAGCAACATCCTGGTGTCCCTCCTAGGCCTGGAAGCAGAGGAGGAGCTAGAGACAGTGAAGGGGAGCATGCAGGGAAATCATCTGGAAGTGGTGGAGAAGGAGGTGATGGTACTGACAAAGGCAAGTATCTCTCAGCAAGAACAAATAGCTAAAACTATCACACCACGTGCCAAGCTCACTCTTAAGGACAAGCAAATTAATCTAACACCTGGATTCTTCCAAACAAAGTTCCAATGTAAAGTCTAGAAGAGTTGAACTGCTTTTAGCTTGATGGTTTTGTTTGTGTGCTTCTATGTTGCTCAGCCACAGGCAGGAGGCAGAAATACCCTCCTTGACTGGACCAAAGAAATTACAGGAAACTTACCTGCTGAGCTCCTAAGGCTGACACAGCAGTAGGGCAGTATAGCTATGCCATGCCAGTGTGGCACTCCTTCCTTTCAAGGGTTTCATAGCGACCACTACAGGAGAGAGCAGTATTAACTCTTTAGATCAGTAGTCCAACCTGAGTATCAGACTTTAGTATCTGAGCCCTGATTTCAAATCAAAGCTTCTGCCTAAACAAAGAGCTCTTTTTTGATTATCTTCAGAAAGGAACAGCAATATTTCTAAAAGTTATCTGGTAACCACCACTGGGCCACTGAGGCAATATCTTTATGAGTAAAAGTAGTTTTAATTCAATTTAGTCTTTGCCTCCTTTTATCCTCTGTTTAATTTGGCCGGAAATCTCTAGAAACAAATACCTTGTATAAGAATCAGCAGATGAAATCATAACTTTAACAGTCCCTATGGGTTTTTACAACAAAAATAAAATTTTCTTGGGAACCAGGAATAACTGCCCTGAGTGACCAAATGAATGACTTGTAAAATCCAAGGTTTTTCACTTACATTCTGGAATAATGTGCATTTTATATCAAAATCAGCTTTTACATTTCCTGTGAAAAAGCAATCTGTATAGACTCTTATAGTCTTCTTATAGGAGATTTTTCTTCATTGTTATCCTGTGTGCAGGGAGAAGGAGGATTAGTATCATCCTATAGCTTTCACTGCAGAGACAGATCCCAGCTGCTTTTGTTTCAACCCTAGCAATCAATTTGCTTATAAACTGCTTAGTTTAAATACTTCACAAAGAAAGAGTTGTTTCTATTTTTTTAATGAAGATGAGATTCCTGTAAATGTCTGCAATTCTCTGAAAGCAGGAAACCCCAGGACTTGGCATGGTTTGAAACAAGCAAGACAAGGAAAGAAGGTGTGATAAAGAAGAAAGATTCAGATAACAGCGTTCATTCTTTGCCACTTACTTCATAAGGATTTGTTTTCTACACAAAATGTAGCATCAGGAAAGCACCAGAATGTCTGACTCAATTAACCTATTATTCTCATTGCCCTAATCAAGCTAAGCAGAAGTCATTGCTCAGGAGTTTGAAGGTTTATGAAGGATGAAAATATTAAAAGTGTGCTACATATCAATACAAAACTCAATGCTCTTACTAGCAAGGTGGTATTATACACAGCTGGGGAAAGGGAAGGGAAGGGAAACGCAGAATGCAATCCCTTGTCTAAACTCATTTGCTTAATGGAGTAGCTAGAAGCTAATCTAACATTTCTAGCAATCAAGTGTCTGACTTTACAACAAAGTGCAGCTCCATAGTCACATATATAAAATAGGATTTTAACTTCCAGTGAGATACCACATAATATTTGCAAACTGCTTTTAGCCATCCTCTAACATCCTGGTTCAGGAGGGGAAAAAGATGAATGTCTGTTCATGTAATCACAAAGAAAATGCCATGTCATGTCTGCTACGATCTGACAGAAAAAAAAGAAAAGTAAATTAAGAAATTAGATAGCATCTTACTTCATATAAAGCTTCCCCCATGTTAGTGGAAGAGATGATGAAGTAAAGACTTTGGTTCTTTCTATATGAGCAACCAAAAAGAAGAAGAATGAAAAATTAGCTTTCAAATCTATGCTTTAATGCAAATTCCTGGATCAGTGGCTCTTAGACTAAAGTATGTCTGCTTTTGTGGCTAAGGACAGAAGTGGTGTATGATCATCTTTTTTAAACAGAAACCTAACCAATAAAAGCTTGGATTGATGTAAGAGTTACAGAATCTGGAAACAAAGCTGGTGCCTCAACTTCAGTAGCAGAATACAGAAGCACAACGCAGTTAGAGTGTCATCTAACTAGACTGCTTTGCCTTCCTCTGTTTACAGATGGAAAGTCAGGAGGCAAAAAAGTTACTATATTTAAAACTTATATTTCCCCTTGGGAACGAGCGATGGGTATCAGCCCTGAGGACAAAAGTCAGTTCAACACGGACTTACTGTCATACAGTCCCAAAGCTGATTTCCCCCATTACAAGTCTTTTAACCGGTAAGTCTTCTTAGATATTCAGTGCAGTTTATTTAGCAAGAGAAAACACAGTAATGCTGACCATAGCCCTCCTGTCTTGTGCATTGTAAATAAGTTTTAGTTGCATGTCATTTTGCTCAGCACAGTTATCTGTGGATGAAATGTTTGGAAGACTACAAAGAAAAAATACATTAAGAGCTAGAGATTTTAATTCAGATTATGTACAGAAAACCTATGCAGTTGGATAAGAGGACTTTAATCCTATTTTCCTTTCTTTCTTTCCCCATCTGACCTGGAGATTTAGCTTGCCACTGTTTTTACTTCAATCCATTGAAGTACAAGAAGTCAGGAAAAATACTTACGATCAGCAGCCATATACCTCACAGCACTTCATATATGAATCAGGATGTTGCTGCTGTTTCTGATACATACTGAAAGTTTTACAAATATTTCTAGGGCAGCAACAATTTTTTGTTAAGCTCTCTGTACAATTTTGCCACCCATCTCCATAGCCTCGGAACATCAGTACTGAGGACAAACCCATATCCCACTCACTTCTGCAATAATGCAGCCTCTGCCTGCTACATGTACAGAGTACTAACAGGTGTGAAAGGTGTATGCTTTCATGGAGGTTGATGCAACAAAGGTGAAGGAAATGCACAGCAGTGTACATATGTGTTCACATCATTTTACTACATGAGCAATGGATACATCTATGTTCTCGTGAAGGATTTGCTGGCCAGTCAACTGCAACAGTAGCAAAATTTAGAATCTTGGTAACTTTGACTATTTATTTTATAAATCCTGTTGTTTACCCATGCTCTGTTTGCTAACTCCATGTATTCCCCTATGACAGGACTGCCATGCCTTATGGGGGTTATGAAAAAGCAGCCAAACGGATGACCTTCAAAGTGCCTCAGTTTGATATCTGCCCTTTGCTCCCTGAATCTCTCATGATATATAATCAAAATTTCAGCAAAAGACCCTCCTTCAACAGAACTCCAATACCTTGGATGCCTTCAGGAGACTTCTCAGAGTACCAGACTGCAGTCAATGTGCCAATGAGTGGTGAAACAGAAGAGCTGTAAATCCCCACTGCCAAGACCTTCCCTTTTTTCTCAGCCCTTTCTATTTGCAAGTTAATAGTAAGGAGCGGAAAGTTCAACTCTAGTTCTGTCAGCCCTTCCTTTCTTTTGCCCATAGCCAAGGCAAGTTCCTAGCAGGTTCTAAACGTCTCTTCACTGTATTGTTAAACTATATCAGACACAGTTTGAGAAAAAGGAGCTTTTTATTCACCAGCACATAAGAGGCCAAGACTAAGGAAGTGTTTTTCTGTTTAGCAATGCTACATGCTGCCTGTCTGATTGATAATAAACCTGTTTTGTCATACAGTAACAAAAAATAAAACACCAAGATGAAAAACAACTTTTGTGTTTTCTCCTTTAAAATGTTGCTGAAAGAATTTGGGGATTAGCAATAACAAAAGTTTCAATCTCAGAACTAGACTATTAGCCTGGGAAGGAAAATCAGGGACTGATGAGGATGGTCATAAGATTTATATACATCCAGGTGGCTTGGAAAAATACTGCCAAAGTGATGGGGAAGAATGATGTTTTTGAGGTGAAATTAGAACAGCATCAGAGATTAAATAGCAAGTCAGCCTGTCAGCAAAACAAACAGCTTAAAGTATTTCACTGTCACCTAAGATTCCCCAGTTCTCCAGAGAATAAATTAGGTGACATCTTAAGCAGTTTTTTGGTTCTTTCTTTTTTTTTTTTTTTTCCCCCACAGACACCATAAAGTCAATAGGTTGGGAAGCAACAGAGGCACACCCAAGTGAGATGGCTTGCCTGTAGTTACAGAGCAAGAAACCAAATGCTTTAATAACAACAGAGCTAATTTGACACCTACCACAGTGCATTACTTATTCAAATACACACCATCAAAGTCTATTCCATTTCTTGCAGCAGTTTCAGCAGTGCCACACAAACAGGAAGAAAGGCAGGAGCTGTGGAAAACCACTAAAGAACTCCTGCATGGAGATTGGTTTGGAATTCTGTTCTGGTGCCTCAACATTTCCTCCTGTAAGCAGGGCTGAACAACTTTTTTACGGGGACAGCTTCCACTGAAGTACTTCTAATTTAGGAGTTTTCCTCCTTGTCTAGAAATTCCTGCAGCCATGTACTTGATTTTTATTCTGTTGGGATAGTTATGTGGTTGGCTTTATTATACACCTCTATAAGCCTACTGACAGGGCTACTGAGAGATCTCTTTAAAATTATGCTAATAATAACAAGCTGCAAAAGTAATTAATGAGTAGTTTCCTAACCTTTCTGCTGCAATGGCTAAAGAACATTTATTATATATCCCATTAAATTTTTAAGAAGTATCCAGAAGTCAGTTCTGTGACTAAACTCAAAAATATTAAGGTGCTACTTTGATCTGAAGAACGTTTCAACAAAAATGAAAAAGCTCTGTTTGAGGTCTGTTTGGAGATAAGGTTGCTGTTTCCCAATACTTTAAATCAATTTTGCTTTTTAATTGCATTGTAATTAAGGAGGATGGATTTTGTTTTCAGTTCAAAAATACCCTAATACAAGAATCCAGTCCACAATGATAAGGCTTGAAATTCAGAAAGTCGGAGGAAATTTCAGAGAAAACTAGGTGACATTAAGCAAAATATTCTCCCACTAAACAAGCCACTTGTTGCCTCCCCTTTTCTGACACAGATTTTAGACTACTGCAATATAGAATAACATTATTTTTTTTATAAAAGTGAAATACATTATGCTTTCATGATAAATATGTCAGGAATAGCAGAAACAAGATCGTTTGGTCAGATGTCACGGTCTATTTTCAGTAGAAGGTACTCCAGATCATGGGCCAGTTAAGGAATGTCAAGGTGCAGATAAGACTGGCTGCTCTGAGGAGGGGTTGGCCCCAGACAAGCACAGCACAGGTCTCAGGTCAACCCAGGAGACAAGAGTGCAGGCCAGCACCTCTACAACATTGCACACAAGGACACCAGAACTGGGTCTGAGTTTAAAAGGGATTTCTGAGCCATAAGTGGGGTGAAAATCCCAGATGAGGTTAGTCAGGTCAAGGACGGGCTGCACAATGTGTGCACACAGGACAACGACCACAAAATGTTTGGGAATTCCAGTAGAATCACAACAACCACTTGAGTTGTGCTGTACCATAGAAAACAAGACTGAATAGAATAGGTCCTTAAACACGCAGAGATGGGTAAGGAATACATGCAGAAATAGCACAGTGCTCTCTGGTGGCGTAGTCTCAAAGCTCCCAGATACAGGGAAGGCAGCATGATCCTGCAGGTAGCTAAAGGTCTGGGCATATACCCAAAGCTCTCTCTGGTTCACAATACACTGTTGGACAAGGGGTTTTGTCGACACGCTCCATTAACCCAAACCCTAGATGGAGATAGAAGTTGCAATGCCCTTGGAATTAGTATTGTATCACTGCAAATTATTAATAATATTGCTGTAATTCATACTTGTAAGCTAAGAGGTTTCCTCCCTTTTGGTACATTTGCTTAATGAGGCACATAGCTCTTCTTTTGCCAGTACACTTTCAATCTCAAATCCTGTCAAGCAGGATTTATGTGCTTTTGTTTCTAGTACAAAATGAGAAATACAAAGCTACATGTTGTAGAACAATTCAGACAACTGTTGTCTTGCTGTTTACACAGCCAGAATTACATGCTAGTTTAGTCATTATTCAAAGTAACATTACCAAGTGAGAGAAAAATCAGTAATCCAAATTCTGTCTCAAGAATAATTACTTTCAGTAAGGCTTGTAGCTACTGTAATTAGGGCAGAAGTTTGTCCATAATGATCAAATATTTAGAAGGAAGTAAGAAACAGCTCCTGTTCTTTGTTTTCCTTGGGCTGTGATGTAGACTCAGGGGAATTGCCTATGTCAGAGAATTGTTTCTGTTGAGAATGAGAGGATTTTATTAGATTTAATTACAGTGGATTTTCTCCCACACAGTAGAAGCTACAGAATGGAAAGTCAGTCATCTGCTTTTAAGCAGGATCATCATAGTTAGAGATAAAAAAGGACAAATTATTGAGCTCATCCTCTTGAAAAGGCTACAGTTCCCTTATGTAGGATATACTGGATATATTAAGCTTATACTCCATGGAACAGCAGCTAAAAATCCATTTAATAGAGAGGGGCTGACCCTTCAAAAATGGATTGCATAGAATTTTGTAACATTCAGATCTTTCATTCAACACAAAATGTTCTCATATTTTTAGTTATTTACACTGTCATTTCTAGGAATATTATTTTACGGTTTTTGAGCTTTGAAATATTTCTCTCATGAAGACAACTTCTATGGTAAAGAATCCAAGCCATGCTAAAAATGCATTAAAAAATAGTGCCCACATTTTAATGTAAAAGAAAAGCATTTAACAAAATCTCAGCAATACTATCCAGAAATATGGAGTTAGATGTTTTAAAACTTTGCCGGAAGTTATTGCTGATGGCATAAATACTCGGCAGGTAGTAGCACAGTTAGCATGTTTCTCTGCGTTGTGCAGAAAATCTTCCATTTGACTGCATTGTATTCCCTAATCAAAGGGAACAGTTTATCTTATTATTGACAGATCATTTAGAGGAGATTGCTTTGTCATCAGACATCAGAAATAAAATCTCTCTAAAATAAAAGAGTTTCAGGCTGTTAAAAGAATATGAGCTTTGCCTTTTGGACTTTTTTTTTATTTTAAATCATACTGTGAATATGTAAAATGTATTCACTTTTCTTATACAAGATGGCAGGCTCCAGACAGCCTAGAGTCTAAATATGGTATTTCTGTTATAGAGCAGAGGTCTGCACATGGTCATCCCTCCATGGGAGGCACAGTTTTTGACACAAGGCTTGAACATTCACTGCACTGAGGTTTTTTTCCTGACTAGCTTGTCTGCAAGTACGTGTTCTCTTCTGCAGAAGACTGCTAAAGGTGTGATCATCCGGAAAACATCCTACTTCCAAAGGACTGCCCCTTGGCACAACAATCTGCTGTTAACACTGCTCTGGCAACTTACAGGGGCCACTGCTGCCCATTAGCAGCACATATACAAGTCTCTCTTGATTGAATATTAGAAGTTTGCAAGCCATCCTGCTGGCTCACAGCACATTAAGACATTGATCTGCAATCTCATCTATGGCCAAATTGCAGGTTACAAACTAGTTTAGACAAGTTGCCTACTCTGTCTTGCAGATGTGCCTGACCAGGGCCACAGATAACCATGAAGAACTTGCAGGCAGACACAGAAGCAAGATTGCACACATTTTGTGGAACTCTCTAAGTTCTGTGAATTGATGAGTATGTGGAATTTGAAACACTATTAATTATATTAATTATAATCATATATCTATTAGTAAAAGTCTCTTCAGTTAATGTAATAAATTAGCAGTGCCTTTATGTTGTACTTCTTGCTCTCTATGTATTTAACACATAGAAAGTGTCATCTCTTTGATGATCATCTGCTTGCAGGACAACTTACAGGAAGCTTTAAGGAGTGCAAGTACTTGCTCAGATGTATTTTGTGTTCAGTAACACATGCAGTAAAGGGAAGAGAACTACATAAACAACCCTGAAGCAGTGCTTTTAAAATGCAACCTAAACTTCAGTCAGCTTAATAAACAAATTCTCAAATATAAACTCTTACTTTGATTTGCAATTATGCTTTTTAGAAACATTATTTACATCAAAACTTTTAATGCATGTTGTCCAACTATCTTTAAGAAAACATGCAGGCTTCTTTTTTGTGTGTTTATTTTGATCTTTTGATTAACAATAAAAGAAACACAAAATGTTTTGTGCAAAGAGTTTTGATTTTAGAAGTCTGTTTTTCATTTAAACAAAACTTCATCTGAAATACTTTCAGAGAGAACTGATACAAATAAATTTGCAGACAAGGGACCACTACCCTTTAGAACAATTTGAAGAGAAGAAGTTAGGTACAGCTCAAGCCAGAATGATAACAAACATTTGCCTTTCAAAAATCCACAGTGAACAAATAAATGCATAAGATGAGAGTAATTTATGGTTGTAAGTTCTTCAGGTGCCAAATCAAAATAGTTATTCTTCCTGGTTCTTGTAACAAGGCTTATTGGGAACAATCATTTTCTGGAAATTGAGACAGAGACAGCACAATTATACTACAGAAGGCTGACAAAGGTCTCAACTCTTCCCAGGCTTAGACATGAGCCAAGGGCAGCATCATTGTTTTACTCCAGGTTCCTGCATTTGCAGTTAGGGAGAAGAAAAGCATACAAGGAGGACACAAAGAGCAATGAAAAAGCTGGCCACTAAGCCATGCTGCACTCGTGCTCAAAAACATCCCTCTACACAAAAGGGGAAATAAGGTCTCTCTGGACTTCTCATTCTTACTGGGAGAAGTTCCTGCTTTAAGCAACGATCTCATTATACATCGTTCACTGCAGGGAAAACAAAGTGGTCCCTGGAAGGAGGGACAAAGGAGAAACTTTCTGCTGGCCAGCCTAAGGACACCCTATGGGCCTTGTGGCACCGGACCTCCCCTGCTCACAGATGCTATACAAATTCAATTACACTGAGGAGGGCTTCAGTCAAACCCCACAGTTTGCCTGAAGCCTGGCTCAGAAATGCAATTACTTCCATATTCCATTACAAAAACAGCCATACTTTCATGGGCCTGAAGCTAGCACATATTCAGGGCTTCATTACATCTACTCTCTCTAAATGTTTCTCTTAATTATGTTTGGTCCCTAAGAGAAGCTTGAGGCCTTCCTCATTTGCTCTCTTTTCCACTATGGTTGGTTTAATTCCCAAAGCAAAAGACTGAAATGGGATGGGAAGACACAACAAGTAAACAAATATTCTTCCAAATGCACAAACTTTTTTTTTATTTTTGGTGGTGTTAGAAATGGCATATTAACAGCAGCGGCATGAAGACTAGTGCAGACACATATTCACAGACTGTATGCTTTGTTTGCTCTAGGCAGAACGAACAACAGTCCCAGTCCCCCAAGCACACTTTTTGCATCTGGCATACCACTAACAAGATATGTGAATTATCGGAAGCTGGAAATTCTGGCATACATCTTTTAGATACAAAACACTATGCATCAACTCACTTCTCTTGTGTAAAAATGGGCTCTGCAATTAAATAAAAAGAACTTCCTGTACACTTACAGAGGTGGTGGCACTTCTTTAAGGATTGTTACAAAAGCTGTACTTCTCAGATGCTGGGAACACTGGAAATAAAAGAGCAGAAAAGAGAGTGTGTTAACCCTCATGTTTTCATGTTTCAGTCTGAGTAATTAATATTGGTGTTTGTCCAGGTATCACTGAGATACCAACTGGTCATGGAAATGGTGGTCCCCACAGTCATCCTCAGATTCTCTCCATATGCATGATCCCGAATTCATAGTGAAGAACCCATTTATTTCAGTGGGATTGAAATGTGTTTCTTGGGTATCACCAACAATACTATTATGCCAGAGTTAATACTACCAGCAGACTGCACTGGTGACAGGAAAATCACATACTGCAATGTACAGCTGATGCTGTTCAGGGAATGCAAGTTTCATAATAACTTTACATGTTGTCTACTATTTAGAAAATCACATTCTAAATTTCTAAAAGATCTTATTCAAATTTTCCCCTCATCCTGAGATGCTCTAATTGACACCTGAAGTATGCATGGTGTTGAACACACCACATCTTGGCTCTAACCTGTCAGCTAACTCAGCTCACATGAACTACAAGCAAACTTTTGCTAGACGTGAACACTTCTGCCTCTTTTCTCTGGCTCCAGCGGTGTTTCGCAGCTACCACTGCCCACGCTTCGCAGTTGTTAGCAGCAGCACCACCGCGCCCTCAGCACACCCATCTGCTTTCCGGCACGCAGGGCCGGGCCCGTGCAGCAGGGCCGGCGCCGCCGCCCCGCCCTGCGCT
>NW_008236478.1:532494-546448 GCF_000691975.1 Corvus brachyrhynchos
CGACCGCCGGCGGGACTGTGAGTGAAGGGCTTCTCTGCTCTGCACGCCCTCAGAAGAGAAAAGGAGCAGCAGGAACGAGAAAAAGAGGATACTAGCGGCTAAACAGGTATTTTATTAGCGGGGGTCTTTGAAATAATAAGGGATGTTGCATTATTTGGTTAATGATTCAGGCGTGATCACCTGCCGTCAGAAGTTAAACTTGCATAGGAGCTGCTGTTGGTTAGAAGAACCTCCTCAGTATTTAATTTACTATGTTGGTCTAAGGTAGGCAAAACCATGTGCTTTTTTTTTTTTTTTTTTTCTTTTAAAAGAAAGCAGAAACTCTTTGCTTTTCCAGGGTCGGATTTCTTTTGAAACCTTTCTTTCAGTAGAGGGATTATGGGTGGACATTCATGAGGATTACAGACATAAATAGAAACCATAACAATATACACCCTCTGCTTTCAAAAAGTTGCAGGCACAATGGCTTTCTGGTCTTTCAGCTACGTTAACTTGTTGTGAGTATTGTAATGGCTGATCGTGTGTGTGAAAAAAAATTCAAAAAGCTTTTCAGATTTCAGAACAAATTCTGAGTGTTTTAATCATGGAAAAAATATGCATGTGAAAAGGAAGAGATAATAGTTGTATATTTCTCACGCAGTTCGAAAGAAAGACGAAAGACGTATGTCCTGGAAAAAATCTCTCTAAGCTTGTGCCACTTTTCAGACTTGAAAAAAAATCTACAACTGAAAGGTTTTGTGCTGCAATATACTTGACATTGAATAGCAGTTTTGGAAAACAATAACAACATAGATAGTCTTGTGTTTGCTTCAAGAGGGAAGGAAAGTACTGCTGTGCTGAGAACTCAACTGGTGAGGTAACACATGACTTGAATATGATAGCTTTTAAAAATAATTAGAAAAAAGTATTATGGGCTGAAAAATATTTGTCAGCGTGTTGAAATCTGTTCTCATGTAGGAAGTGATAGAAATAGTAACAGTTTGACTAGATAGGATACTCTGTAAGTTCTCTTCCATCACCTCATCAAGCATGCTGCGTATCATTCAGACCAAAATAAATAGGAGCTTTATTTTTTTGCTCGTTTGTTTCCTCCTCATCTGGTGATGTCACCTATGAAGTCGTTTGCCACAATGTTCTTGGGGTGCAGTGAGGAGTTAAGGGTGTGCTTGATTTGTCCAGTGCAGACAAACTTACTGTTATTCCAGTGAATTTAGAAATTTTGGAGGGTTTTTTTTTTTATGCTAGTGATAGCTGTAAAAACATTTCAGTTAATTTCTTTCAGGCATTGCAGGTAAGAAATATGTTAGTTCTTCTCTCTTTTCTGGGTTAAGAGTCTATTTTGAGACTATAGTCACAAGTTTGTTAAAAAGGATAATGGGAATTTAAATCCTTCTTTATCTAGTCTTGGAGATGTTATTAGGGATTAAGCCTTCTTAGGTGAGTTTTCATGGACAGTACATAGAAGAGAAAGTGTGTTTATTTCCCAATTTGTGGAACTTACCTTGAGAGTCTCATTGAGTTTGAGGGCTCTATAAACATACCTACGTAAAGAACAGTTGTGGCTGTCCAGAATCACTTTTGCTCCAACTATACAAATTGCAACAGATGATATAAAAAGAAAACTGACGTAAGAGGATGAAAGAATAATAAAAAGTCACAGCTATTGTTTGGTTTTGGTTATTTTAAATCTGCTTACCTAACTTCAGAACCAGCAAAAGTGTCTTATAATTAACATGCCTGTTGATACCTGTAGAACTTAGTAGTCTTTTCATTTTTTCTCATGCAGCCTTCTGAATACCTTATACATCCTTCATTTTCCTGACGTATGTTCCGCACACATTTATTCAAACAGTTTATTTTAATTTGTTCTCTGAAATACTTCTTGTTTGCTTTTTAATTTCTTTATTTTCTGTCAATAGTGGCTGCAGTCACAATTCCAGAGCCATTTTATATTCTGTCACTGAAGGTCATTCCCTAGAAAAAGATATGCAGTGCTTGATGGCAGAAAGGAACAGCACAAAATTTTATTACTAACTGTCAAAGAATTTTGATCAACATTCTTGGATTTCTCTGTTGGTCCTGTTAGCTGCAAGTCAAGTGATAGGCAATCCCTATCCATAGGATTTTGCCTTTGTCCCTTCATCTGTCGGGCAGCCCCATTCCCTAGGCTTACACTCTGTGTGTGAGACTGCTGGGAGGAACCATCTCCTGGTGTAGTCTGGACACTTTCCAAGACAAGTGACACAATGTAGGAGGTCTCTTATTGTGTCTCTTGACATGCAAGTTTAATGTGCAGTTTATTTCTTCTCTTTTTCTGTTATGTTACTTGATGCATGGGATTTCTTGTTCTGTGACTGGGGAAGGTTGGATTTGGGTGCATTTCACCAGCCACTGTCTATGGAACACAGGTCTAATATTTGGCCAAACTAGGATACACACTTGGCTACGCTACCCTGGTTTTATAGCAATAGACCATATACCAGCTTAATTACTCAGCTTGCAGAATTTATGTACAATCATTCAGCTGGGAAGTTAACCTGTTGTGCCTTTCATAAAGTTACAGTAAGTGTTTTATATCTGGAGTTATTGGAAAAGGAAGGAAAAGCTTCAGTTTATCAACACCTTAGTAAAAAACAAGGAACCTACAAGGAAGGCAAGAGGCTCTTACTTTTTTGATACTTTCCAAGATTTGTGAGTTGTATGTATTCTATTGTAATCTTAACTATTAGGAGTAACATTTCATGTTCATAGAGTATAAAACTTACAGTAGATTTCGTTGTCTAGTGCCCTAAGTTTGTGAGGTAAAGGTGATCTTAAAGGTACTGCGTTAAAAGTTGGTGTGTCTATTCACTCCTGTAGCAATTATTGCTTAGTAAAATGGAGAACTCTGGTACCTGCTGAGTGTTTAATGTGATTGCTCCCATACTAGTAAGAGGCAAAGGAAAGGGCTAGACGTGGTTTTGAGGCTTAAAACCACTTTTGTTCATATTATGAAAGCACGTGGAAAATGATGTACTGTTATGGCATAATCCATACTTATTCTATCTAACATAATTTTGAAGAAATACTGTAAAAATATGACTTCTCTAGTATTATTCACAATAACTTGTAAATGGATCCATTTCTGAATTAAACCTGTCTGCAAGTAATACAGTTCTTAAATATTGCTGCTACAAGTATTGTTTAAACATTTTGATTACAAATACATCATAACAACATGGAAAGTAAATTTGATATTCCTTTTATAGTGTACTGTGGCTATTTTCTTCAAAACCTTCAACCTTAAGAAATGCACCTTTGAACAAGGTATCTGAAGAGATCTTTAAGCAGCACTGTGAAATTTCAGCTTTAAGACCTGCGTATTGGTGTCTCTTCTTTCTTGTCTTTTCTTAATAAAACTTCTGAAAGCTTTGTACTTGTACAGAGGAAATTATAATTGGTATCTGAGAATCAGAAGTAACCTTTATCCACAGAATGATGTGTTGTGCTACTAGTGGTATAATTTTCACTGTTCCTCTGGCGCTCTCCAGAGTCTCTGGTCTGGAGATGGTACCTGAGGAGGAAGAGGTTACTTCTGTTTGTTCATATTTTTGTTACGTTGCTGGGGTTGTTTTCAGAAATGCAAATTGTCATGTTGAATTTTGAGTTTGATGAGAACAGAACTGATCCTGACAAATCAATTTGCAAAGGCCAGGGCTGTCAGATGATAATAGCTTGCCTTCGTTACTGACCAGTTTAGATCTAAACCAATGACCTAGAGGTGAAAAGCTCAGTATTATATTACGAATCCTCTGATCTATCCATATGTCCTCTTGTTTAAAGTCCCTGTAGTCCTCTTAAACAGAACATGCAGTAAATATTGAGCATCATTTGCACTTGTAAATATTAGAACAGTGTCCATTCCAGTTGTCTGCTGTGCGTGTGAGGACACTGCAGTTAAATATAGTAACAATTTCTTACACTCTCTGGCTTTTCATGAGAAATCTTCATACAAATCCAACCATATGGCAAAACCCAGCATTATCCTAAAACCATTAACAAAGAACCTTTTGCTGCCATTAACAGGAAAATGAATCTACAGCTCTAAGTAGCATACTGGGAGTTACTAATAACATCAGGCTACTGCTAAGAAAATGAACTTAAATAAAATATCATTAGGAGCTGAGTCATCCCACCAACACTTCTCCATGTTGTATCCAGGTTGGTTTTTATCTATGAAAGCCTTTTCAGAGTCTATTGTCTTTATTACTCATCTACTTTTTTCTTCATTGAGTATCTTTAATGCTGTAAAAAAACATAATGGAAGACCATTTGCATGGATTTCATAAAATAGATTAAAAAATATTTGAAATGTGCAGACAGGCACTCACAAACTATTTTCTCATTGATTCTGAGGTAAGATTTTCCTAGGCAACCTACTGAACAGGAGGAGGTCAACAAATGTAAATACTTGGGCGAGTGATTCTTAGTTTCTAAGGCTATTAAGACAAGTTACTGTCTACAAGTCATAGTTTCTGTGAGCTACAGAAATAATAAAATTAACATTTGTATGTATTTGGATTGTCTTTTTATCTCCTCATCCCTTCTCCTCCAATCCTTAATCTCATTCTACTTCGTATCAACAACTACTGCTGTGTCTGTACTGATTGACCTGCTGTCAAATCAAATATAAAGAGGTGAATTTTCCTACTTTCCCCTCACTATGAGAGCAAATTAGATCTTTTTCCTCTACCTGACCATTAATTTTTGTGTAGTTTATAGGAACATAATTATTTTTGAGATCTCTGGGGGTTTTTATTTCAAAATGCTGAAAATTGGCCAACTGATTCAAAAGGTGTTGGAAGGAAACCTGTTTTAGTCAGATGTTTCTGTGGGCAACAAAAATAAATTACTGCCTAGTTACTAATGAAACAAGGCATATGATTATGCTGTCTGATGTATCCTTGGTCCCATTTGTTTTCTCCCCCATTTTTAGCTAGAGAATCCCTCTTGGAGCAGTATTTTCCTTTTTGCATTTCTAGTAGACAGGATGTGAGCTGTATCTCTTTTGTAATTTTTTTCCCCCCACTCCTTTGGTGGCACTGCACTCATCTTCCAAGGCTTTTGTCATTGAAAGAAAAATGGCTGAATCCTTGGGGGTTTTTGAGAATTGGAGAAATTAAGGTTTTAAAACTCAGAGATAGAATTTATGAGTGTTTCCTTCTTTTGAGTATCTCTCCAAACCTGCAATTATGCCATTTTATGTTATTTTGGTTTTGTTTTTTTGTTTTTTTAGATGCAGATAAGGCATCACTGAATTGTGGTTGTCTGTTAAAGTGTGACAGAATATGAACCCTGGTGATCTTTTAATTATTTTGTAATAGACTCTGGCTAGTTACATTCTGCTATAATTGATTCGATGAGTTCATTTGATCAAGCATGCAGTCCTTGAATTTGAAGGCTAGAAGTCTGGTTTTTGGAATTACTTTTGCCTTTTGTCTTTTACAACTCTGAAAATTCAGGCAGTTAAGCTTCAGCTGCTTTCTCATCCTATTTAAATTGGAACAGTGAATGTGGGTAGATATCTGTTTTTAGAATGTAGTCAAGCTTGCTAGATGGTATAAACCATTTAGTGCCATAAACTGACACAAAAGAGGGGATTTGAATATGTGCATTACAAATAAGCAGTAAGTAACTAGTAGTTCAAAGGTAGAAGCAGGTAGGATGAACTGTAATAATTAATAATCACACATTACTGTCTTGACTAGAATGCTTTTTTCGTGGGACAGTTTGGTTCACCAAAATTTATGCAGAGGTACACACTGCATTGTTGTGTATGTGGTGGAAACAGTTCTCATATGAGAAGCCTGCAGGGAATCAAGGGGAAATTAGCTTTTTTTTCTTTTTTTTTTCCCCCCTATCTGCTTGTTTGTTTCTAATACTTGGTGAAAGTAAATCAGTATTTGTAGTAGATAATGTTTGGTGGATGTAATTCTTATGGTTTCATTTTTAAAAAATGGTATGTAGCTTATTACATTTTGAATTTTGAAAGTAATGAATGGACTAAAAATATGTAAGAGTGATTCAGATGTGGGAGAATGTTTGAAGAGGAGGAATCTTCTGTAAGTATTTCCACAAAACATGGAAATAAATGTACTCTGGGAAATCAGTAAAGTGTGTCACAAAGCAAAGGATAGCAAAAGACTTTATAGTCCTCTGGTTTGTATTGCCAGTACAATGAACTTATAAATGGATCAATAAACAACAGCTAATGCATCTCAGCATGTTGGTACATGAGCTGTTACTGTGACATGGAAACGGGTTAACGTCCTCAGTAGATCTGTATGTTATTCAAGAAAATAGGTCATGGTAGGGGAAAGGGAGGAAAAATTAAAGAGAAAAAAGAGGTTGATTTTTTTACTCTTCCTGTTCATTAAAAGTTTTTCATTATGCTGCATCTGAGGTGTGCTAATAAATAGACAGCAAAACTTCATAAACATTGTGATAGTAAACTGCAGCATTCACTCTGATGTCTGTTATGGACACTGTTATCACAGCAATCTATGCAGTACTTGTAACAGATGATATCTGGGGAGTTTATGTAAATACTTTTGAAGTGTGTTTAAAAAAGGCATTGCCAGCAAAAACTTTAGGATCCTTTGATTATGGATGCTTGATAGATTTTAAATAGAGATTTATTTATTTTTCTCAAAGTGAATCAGGAAAAAATGCTGTGATATGAGTTTGGCAATGTTGCAGTTTTCATTTAAGTGCTGTTTTTATGGTATTCCTAATTTGCTTAAATTCTTGAAGACAGACAACTTCCACAGATTTTTCAGGGAAGCTTTTTAAAACTTCACTTTAGATACGTCTTTTAAAATGCATTGCTTCAGGAGAGGATGGAGAAGGTCAGAATCTATCTTTCCTGTTAGCAAAAACTAGCTGGGTTTAAGACTGTGGTTTTGTTACAGAAATAACTATCTTTTAAGAAATACCTTCTGTTGTGCAAATATGTTTTCTTTAAGGGCTCTTCATTTCTGAGAGAGAGAGAAAGGTAGTTTAATTAATTTAGTAATGTATTTCTTCAATCAGTGTACATACTGTTGTTAATAATTACAGCAGTCATATTCAGCTGTATAATCATCACATAAATTAAAATATTTACCACTTACCCGTTATGTTTTTCTCTGTTCACTTTCTGCATGTGATGGATTCTCCTCTGGCTGTTTGTCTGATATTGCAGCTGCAGCCTGGAAAGGTACCTGGGCAATTCCACTGTATCTGATTCTTGCCTGGTAGGAACCAGCAGTGATCACAGCCAGAAGATGGTAGAGTCTTGTTATCTCCACTAGAACAGAGACCTTTTCAGGCTCAGGGATAAAGTGGGACATTTTCAAATTGAAGTTGCTTTTTCTGACTGCATAGCTCCAGAAACAGTTCTAGACAAAAGCAGCAATACCGGGAAAATCTTATTTTTCAGGATTATTCTGCAAAGGAATACTTGAGATTTTGGTAGGTTTTGGGAGAGAAAACATAGAAAACATGACTATTGCAGTGTCATGGTCAACTGAATTGCTTAATTCTGCTCTGAAATATAGTACTTCAAGTATTGATTACAAATTTGTTTTGTTTTCTTTCCTCTGATAAGGAGTGCATGTACTGTTTGTACAGGAGTTAGAATTGATATGCCATTTGTCAATAAATTTTAACCTTTGATATATTTTATCTCTTGTATGCATAATAAATGAAAATTACTTGAAGTTGTTTGAACAAGAATCCAAAGCCTAAAATTAGATTTCTAATTAATCCTAAGGTTTTAAAAAATACTAGGATTTTTTAATTTTGGATTTTCATAGCAGAAAACATCAAATACTAATTTGTTTTAGTATTGTTTTACTTCAAGTGTAGCTGTCTGTGGTAGGTCTGAAAATGGTTGTGTTAGTTGGAGCACTTCCCTCATGTTTCTACTGTCCCACTTTATGTTAATGGTATCAGTAAAAAATGTGCAACAATATTCCAGGTTGTTCCTTGGCTTTCCTCCTTCCTATCCCAACTTGTCAGGAGTTAATTTGAGTAATGACATATATGGTAAATGCTAGAGCCCATTTTTTTTATCCTGAGTTGTGAATAAATTATGATAGTCATCTTTGGCTGTAATTGGGAATGGCTTTGAGTATTAATTGCATTTAAATTTTGATTGCTACTTCAATAAAACAATGGAAATATTGTTCTTGAGGTGAATTCTGAAAATTCTCAGTGGCAATTGCTTGTTTCCTGCATACTAAATTTTCAGTCCTTCTGTGTAATGCCAGCCTATTGGGCTGATACGGGATTGCCAGTATGTCCCTGCTTTAAATAGGACATAAAAATGTCTTCACTTGTCCAGTCAAACTGATGTTCCCATTTGGTTTGTGAAAATCACTCATAAATATGAAGCAGGAACTTTCCTCAGGAAGCATGTGAAGTACATTATGCGTTTATGAACAAAAATTAAGAAAGGTTCTGGCTGGTGGTAAGGAAGATATTTTTGCCCACTCCATTGACAGCCATGCATTTGAATGAGAAAATACCCAGTCTCCATCCTTAGAGGATTTTAAGTCCCAACTGGATAAAGCCCAAGCAACCTGACCTGACCTCTTAGTCATGCTTTCAGTGTGGGGTTAGGCGAGAGACCTCCTCTGGGATCCTTTCTAGCCTCAGTTATTCTGTGGTTCTGATTCACTTGTTGATCACATTCATTTTCAGCATTCTTTCTTCCTAACTGTGTGAGCTGTTCATTTGGAGTGCTCAATAAATTCCTTTGGTAAGAATGGCATCACATGAGACTGGAGAATTAGAGGCACCAGCTCAGGAGGAAAGGGAATGCAGGCAAATTGTTGTCCAACTGTCTTGATAAGCAGCTGAGGCTGTGGACAGATTAACTCCTGCTTTGAAGAATATTTCTGTGAAGACTTAGTCTAGATTAAGCCATTTTCCTAAGAGGACTTAAGCAAACTATTAAATTCTTTATTCTAAATTTTGATAAATTATGCAGGACCTTGACTAAACAAACATTAATTTTTGTACAAGAAATAGACAATTCTCGCACATTATATAATATTCAGAAGAAGTTCTAATTGTGAGTATGACAGCATAACTTGGATAGGATGCAGGCAAGAAGAATTGGAGCAAGGAAGCCACCACATTTTTTTCTTCTAATAAAACAGACAAAATTTCAGACCTGCCAAAAGAGTTTAGCAGGGTTTCTAAGCAGGAAGTTACCAAGGTATTGTATAATGTGCCTGTTGCTGAGATAGTTGCTTCAACTAAACTTGTTTGGTTTTCTTTTTTTTTTTTTTTAATTTTGTTACTGATACAAAGAAGGAGGCCAGAAATAAATTTTGTTAAATTGCAGTCAGCTGTTAAGCAGACTGAACTGCATAAATGTTTTTCAAGAATAGCATTGTGAGTTACTTCTGATTCTTTGATAAGACAGAAAAGATGCATTTAGATTTTAAAAAGAATCTCTTTGGGAGGTTTTTTTGAGACTATAAAAAATCCTTTTGTCTTCAGAGTCAGAGTTGTCATGAGATAGGAAAAATCATAGAAACATTCATAATTTATGCCTATAAGTATAACTAATAGCATTTTATGAAGAAGTTAATCTCTGTTTAAGGTTACAGTAGGGAAGAAGTCATCTTATTTCTCTATCTAGTAGTAATATTTTTTTGATAAAACTGGTCCTAGACTTCAATCAGGTCAGTTTTGTTTTAAATACCCACTTTTGATTCTAGTGTTATCCTTTGGTGTGGGATGAAGATTAAATAGTTGATTTTCATGTGCATATTTTTAAAGAGAACTCCAGGCTGAGGGCCTGCCTGCCCCAGCAGAGCTGCTGGCACTGCACAGGGATGTTCTACATTGCCAGTCTGCTTTGCCAAATTACTTCGATATAAGGAGGTGATGGCAGTGCTTTCTAGTGGGAATGACAAAGTGAGATCCAGCTGCTTGTTTTGCACTGCACACAGGTGGTAGAAACTGAAAAACAGTTAAAAAATATCTTGCCCCTTACTTACCCCGATAATGATCTGATACCTGTCATCCCACATGATGACTATAGGCAATAAGTAGAATTTTAGCACATAAATTAGTGTTTGAATTTTTCTTCCTCTACCCACTCCCATTATTTAGATGTGTAGTCGCACAGTTTTAAATCTGCCAACATTCTTTGTTCTTAAAAAAAAAAAAATACAAACAGCTACTGAATGTAGAGGTAAATGGTGTCAAATGAAACAACGGATCTTCAATTCTCCCCTTTTTTGTAAGTATCAGCCTGTTTGGTTTGTGTGGGTTTTAAAATATGTTTATTTTTTCTTTGTCAGGGTGGGGAGAAGTTGCCTTGGCTGCTTACCAGAGGAATTTTCCATTGACTGATAATATTACCACATACATGAGAAGCAGTGATCATGATTTTGAATCCTTTAAGAACTAGTGAAGGCCAACTCTGGGCTGCTCTAAAGAGGTTGTGGAAAAGTTCTTGATCTTGATAAACCCTCAGTCTCTTTTAATGAAGGCCAGCATTTTTATGTTATTATCCATGGGTGTCCTAACTCAGGACAGCATGAAGATTCTTAGTTACTAGTTCTGTCCTTAATAGTGCTGTCCTTAACTCCTCATCTCATAAGCAGTTTACCTCCTCAGAAGAAATAGAAAAAGTAGCACAATGTATTCCTTAAACAAAAAGTGTGTTTGCAACAGTAGCTGGTATGTAGGTCTTTCTTTGTGGCTTTCCAATCAGCTTTCACAACAGACTTAATTATTGATCTGCTAAAAACATAATAATAGTAATGGAACACTACATAGATCAGTCTAGACAAAGCCAATCACTTGAATTCTGGCTTTTGAAACATCTTTAACTTGGACATGGACATGGACATCTTTAACTTTTTATATAATATATGTAACTTCTAGTCAGAACTTCCCAAAAAAAGCTGATGGTCAAACAGGTGTTCGTATCAATTTTTTTCTCATTTGGGCTTTAAAAAATAAATGACACACCTGCAAAGTCTAATTACTTAGTAGTTCCTTCAAGTGTTCAGCACTGTTTGCAGGGTATAATTATTCAGTTGACTTTAGAGAGGGAAAATAATGTTCTTCTGCCACAAAGACATTCACTTAAATGTCTTGGTTTCTGAATTTGGGGGCAGAGGGTGTAGCATGTGTATGTGTTTGCCTGTCATCTGCATGTTCTTTGGGAAATGCAATGCCAAATCCAGTGCCTTCCTCTAAGCTGACTTGGACTTAATGTCACAACTTATCCTGTTGGCAGATTGAGATCTTTGAAATCATGCTTTTGAAAATTGAAAGTCGAAGTAGAAAAATTATTAGCGCTGCCAAAAATCCATTTGACGTTTTTATGAAGAAACCTGTGCTGAAGGAAATACTTTGTGTATTTTCAGGGCAGAATTGCTTTGGAGAGCCTTTAAAAGGGTCATTAGGCACATTTTTCCTCTGTTGCACTAGGATTTTTTAAATGCATACTGGTGCTGCCAAAATTATTTGGAATTTAGACTAAGATATTGTAGAGCAGGATTTGTTTCCTTTTTAATGATGTCAATTCTGCTTCCACAACTAGAGTAGCCTCCTTCTTGCAGACAGAAGTTTCTACCAGGAGGGAATTTCTGTGATTTCAGTGGCTGTTGCTGCCTTAGACAGCAACCCATGACTGGAATTGCAGACGTGTTTACAGCTGGAATCAGTCCTGCTTTCTTAGGTTGTTTAAATTTCAGCCTTGTGAGCATTTTATTCCATTGAATGGCATAACAGGAAGATACGTTTACTGGTACCTTCAGATTTTTGGATGCAGTCAGGATGCCAACACTGAAAGCTTTGTGTTATCAATGGCACAGGTTTTATGTCACTTGATTGCATGTTTAGTTATGTTTTAATTAGAAATATAACTCTGCCTAGTAGATAATCAAGTAGAATTGCAGGCAAAGTATTAGAATGCATATTTTAAATGGTGTAAATTTGCCAGGTGTACTAATAAAAAGCAACAATATCTATTATGTAAGTAATTGGGAAATAAACTGATGTGCATTGCATCTTTACACTTTATGCAATTTCTGCCTCTTTTATTAAAGTCCAATGACATCACTTGCTTACTCAGCTCTTCTGGATCCTTTGCAGTAAGGAGAATTAAAATACAGAGGAAAACTCAGAACTTGAGTCAGGTATTTTGATTTCAGACATGTGTGAACCTTAATACCGAGTTCGCTCATTGCATTTTTTGCAACCATTTTTTTAAGTTGCAAAGCTGTTCATCTATCTAATGGGAAGTAAATATGAAGGAGAGCAGGTTAGTGGGCTGGTAAATACTTGAGAAAGGAATATGCACAATTTCTTTTGCTTCAGTAATGTCTTTAGTTTATCCCTTCAAATAGTAACTGTTGGTGGGCTGATACCATGGAAAAGATGACGGCACTTAAAATTTTAGAGTAATGAGAACCGGGCCACTACTGCATTATTGCCCACTCAGTATTTATTACATCAGCATCCATTCCAGCCTTCCCTGTTGAATTGTATGTAGCTGTTACCCAGACATGGTAATGCATGTGTTGTAGTCAGGGTCAGCTGCTTTGTAGGGCACCACTCCCTTGCTGCTTGTGAGGGTTGTCCAGAAACAAGGCCTCATCTGACAAGCAAGGGGTTGAAGATTTATATCTTGTCTTTGCTACACAAGCAGGCAGAATTCCTTTGACTGTTAGCAAATTCAAATTAATCCTGGTGAACTCAGTTCTGGATATGTTTTTTACCTTTTCTTTTTTACTAGAATTCTGTTTCTAGTCTTTCAGTCCAGATATTTCAACAAAATTAACTTTGGCATGATATTATAAGTAGCCAGAATGGATGGGCACAGAGGCTAGGCTTGTCAGAAGATGTTAGTGTAGAACTCGGAATAAAATTTGGGTGTTCTGGCTGTTCCAGTGCTGTCACATCCCCACTTCAGTGAGAAGAGGAACCAGATCTTGAACTGTCTGTCTTCTTCCTACAGAAATAGTTCTGAAATCTGTTAAGTTCTACTGGGGTGGAAATTCTTGGAGGATATGTGAAGTAGCATAATGAAACATTACAATGAATTCTTTTGAGTTAGCAAATGATTTTGCTAATGTAACTTGTATGCATATCTATACACAAGAGATAAAAGTTAGATTTAATTCCAAAGATCACCTTCACAGAACAGGCTTTGTGTGGACAGTAATCAGCAGTAATTATTTCTTGTTAAGGGTCCTGACCATACAGACAAGATGCAACTGAGCTTGCAGCCAAAACTAAGCATAAACAAGCATTGTGAATACAGACTGTACTAACTGTTCAAATTATGTTTGAGAATTATTAAACTAAATACATGTTTATATTGAATTCCAGTGTGGTTGCGAATAGAGCAGACATGTTGTATTCTCATGCTATCACGTAGCAGGCAGTGAACTAAATAGGAGAGAGTTCTTCTTTCCAGTTTAAAGGTATTATTAGGAGCCTGCATCAATGTGATTTTTTTCTATCAGTAGCTATCACATATATGAGACAGCAGTACAAAGTCTTATCATGCAAATTTTCCTAAACACATTAAGTTCTTGAGCTCTAAGTTGAAATGATTGTTATGGGAACTAGTAATCAATCTACTTAATTGTCATAGGTTAGCAAGCATCGTCCCGGAAGGGACGTCCTTGCTGAGGGGTGCTTACAGTTTCCTCTGGGAACTGATAGAACCTATCAGCTGGCCAGTTTGAATATGGACAATTCTCTAAGCCACTTAAAGTTGTGATCACCTCTGTTATCCACATTTAAGAATAGGCAAACTCCCCCTCCAAGCTCTCTCTCGTTTCCGATGCTGGGACAGGTGGCTGCAGGGCCCGAGCAGGGCCCAGTGGGCCCGGCCAGGCCCTGCTTGGGCCCGGCCGGGCCGGGGCACGGCCCTCCCGAAGCCACGGACCTG
>NW_008236478.1:546833-555698 GCF_000691975.1 Corvus brachyrhynchos
CTCTGTTTTTGTTTCTGAATGGCTCAACCTTAAAATTGTACCCCAAAAAACTTCAAGAGTGGACCCTCGAACGCGGGAAAACCAATTGCTATCTGTGTGTGACCTTGAACAAGCTGCAAGTCGGGGGAAGGGACTCACATGCAGGCAGAGAGACTCCTCTTCCTAAATGGACTGAACAATATTTGGAAGTGGGCGGCTGTCTCGTTGTGATAATGTTTTCATAGCATGAGCAAGAAGAGACTTCTCTTTCTAAATGGACTGAACAAGGTTATTATGGAAGTGGTAAACAGACTGAACATCTCAAGGGTTGTCTTTGAACATTGTCAGTGGGAGAAGGGAGGAAGGTGGGGGGAGGAGGAGAGTTCTGAAGGTGGTATAATTTTTTTTCCTTCTTCTTTTAGGTCTGTTAATAAACTTCTTTATATTCTTTCAAGTTTGGTGCCTGCTTTGCATTTCTCCTAATTCTTATCTCACAGCAGATAAACAGTAATGAGTATTTTGGACCAAACCACTACACTAAATTGGTGTTTCTGCCCGGTTACAAACCGAACCCGCGACATTAATATAAAAGAAAAATCAAACCGTTACTATTTAATATCTGTTCCAAAAAGTACTGAATGCCAGCCCACTTAAAATCGGCCAGTAAAATGCTATCTAATTAGTGATTCAGTTGTGATTAGTGATTAATATGTGTTCAAGATTAATATAATTTGTAACATTTTTACTACCTTCCAAACATTAATCCTTTAGTGTGCCTATAGCAAAAAGCAAATAAGCAAACAAACAAAATCTCCCCCCGAAATCCCACCAGTTGAAGCCTGAATATTTGTCCTTGTAAATTACTTTATCTCATCAGGAAAAATGTGCTAAGGTGTAAATTAGTGATTGACCAGTTTCAGTGTAAATTTTCTTTTGTTATATTGTCTGAGATTTCCCTGAGTATATGTAGTTAATTCACTAGTGGTTTATACTAACTTGTTTTGCTTCTCAGGGTAATTGGACTAGAAATGCATAAGTCAGTTAATGCAGTTCAGCTGGTGGTCAGTATCTTGTTAAGTGATGATAAATCAGTGTTTTAGCCTTTTCCTTCTGAGAGGGATAAAGTAGGCATGTTGGCAATGGTACTTTTTCTTCTTTTTTTTTTTTCTTCAAAAACATTAGTATTTTCACTTTTAATTAAATAAAGTCAGATACTCCCCAAAAGCTAGGTATTCATTTACTACATTAATCTATTAATCTAAATACAAATAGTATTTTTATTCTTTTTCTTCTAGTGTTAAACTTTTTAGATTTTGCTCTGCTTTTTTATAAAGTATTGTCATAAAATTGTACAATGTGTCAGATGAATTTTGGATAATCTTAGAGGAACTAATTAATTTGGAAGATATTTTTGCATCCTAACTATTTTTATTTATTACAGTTGTATTACTGTATCTTACTTCTTTTGGTCTCTGATATTTTTGGGAAGATTAAACTTCAATAAAGGGAAGGGCTAGAAGGCTACAGTGTACATGAAAGATAATGAACAGTTTTTCAGTTTTATGTAATCATTGTATAATTCTTGTGAAAAGGAAATAAACTATTTGGGTGCATGATGACTAACCTACAATACACTTAAGAAAACTCAGGTATTAGTTATCTTTAACTCATGTCTTTTAAACTTTTTTCTTCCTGTTCTTTGTTGCTATTTTAAAATAATGTAATCAAACATTTACATCTTAAACTGCCACATAAACATGTACTATAAGAAGAGTATTATTATGCTTTTTAATTTTGGGCAAGGACAGCAAGTGACTAACATTTTAAAAGTAATTGTACAGCAATGTAGGAATGTACAGAAGGGTTGCTGGGTTTGTGTGCTATGCTATCAGAGGAAATACGCTGTGAGAGCCAGAGTATCTGCAGGACCATTTGTGTCCGGCTTAATCCTGGTTTTTATCTGCAGCGCCTTGTTCAGTGTATGTGCATGAATTCTGTGAACAAAGTTATGTGTGTGTGTCCCATCCAGTCCAGCTCCATTTGCTCGGCTGGGTGTAGAGACAGATTTCATAATTGACACAGAAGCGACGCTAATATGCTGCAAACGATTTGGTAATTGGTCTCCCCTCGCTGGTGTGATCGTGAAGCCTGGATTGCAGAACTCTGTTTCTGTTCCTGTCTTAGTGCAGCTCTCCTGTGTTGGTATTGCACTAGAGATGGCCACCCCAGTGGGAAGTACACCTTCCTTCTGGCGGGCCTTGTCCTGACCTTTCCACAGGGCTGCACAGCCCGGGGTAGCCCTGGAGCACCGCTGCCCGCTGAACTGCGCTCACCGCAGGGTCCTTCTAGCAGCCATCTATCCACTGCTCTGTAATGGGGGGGTTTTGACAGGCAGCACAGTTTTGTAAGATGGACTAGAGGTAAGAACTATGAAAATATCCTCAAAATATCAGCAGGAGTATAAATGAGCAGCAGTTTGCACAAGGAGGAAATAAAAAGCATACTTTTTAGTATGCAAAATCTACTTGGGTAGGTTACTTATTAGGTTGGCTCCTGATGACATGCATTCTTTGAGTGGTTAAGGAAAAAAATGTGATGGAAGCTATCTCAGTACAACTAGCTACCTTTTGAGATGCTGGAAAACGTGAAAATATAAAGAGGGTGGGGTAAAGAGAGGAAAGGTCTATAATTTCCTGTCTCCTATCTTCCACATTTTGAACAAATTCTTGTAGAAAGTGTAAGCCTCAGGGAGACAACAGGAACATGTGGCACAAGCACGATGAATTTAGGAAGAGTAAATAATCGTGCCAGTTTAATTTTCTTCTGTAACATGACAATAAGGCCAGTGAATTGACAAGAAAAGTGTGACTGTTAGCATTTTTCATGTTAGTGAGTTCTTTGGCAGTGTTTCTTGCTATAATATTGCAAACAAGGGAAGAAATGTGACCTGAAAGAAACTTGTAGAGTAGGAGCAAGACTTGGTGGATGACTGTGCCTAGTAGGTGGTTACTAATGATTGTCTGTCAAAATGAAATGGTTGTATTGAATGTGGATCCGCCACGGTCTGTTGGGTCTGTGCTCATTCTGCTTCACTTCAATCTTCTTGTTAATGACCTTGATGATAGAATAGAGAGTGTGCTTACAAAATTGATTCACTAAAAATGCCCCTAGAACTTGGAGGGAATATATATACGTAGGACACAAGTTTATGAGCACAAAATTATTTTGAGAAAATTAAGAAAATCTTAGGAGATAAATAGCGACAGATTGAAGTTCTGCGCTTAACAGAAATCATGAATACACAATTAGACTGTAGGGAGCAAGTAATTAGATGATAATTCTCCAGAATTCCTGATGTAAAAGGGCAAATGTTATATCAGGAGGGATAAAAAGATACAGAACAATCTTTCTTTTTTTTTTTTCTTTATCCACGAGTAAGTCCTCTGTTGAAGTGTTGCATCTCACTAGGGCAAATGCCCTAAGGAAATAGAGCTCACCTGAACAGATGCTGGGAGAAGAGTAATCAAATAATTTGAGGTCTAGAAAATGAGGCCTAATTGGAAAGACTGAACTAATTTGAACTGAGGAGAGGAGTAAGTGTGCAAGTGCCAAAAAGAGAACTAGACGGCATAATTTTGTGTGTATGTAGTAGGCAGTTTCAGGAAGGTAGGAAGTTGTTTGGTATAAAGCCCATCCATGAGAGAAAGGGAAAGATGAGTGATCTTAAAATGTTGCAAATAACTTAGATTAGGTCTCAGGTCATGAACAAAGGACCAGTTTCTGAGATAACTGACTGTTCTTTCTCCTAAAGAATTTTATTTAACTGTTTTTTGAACAACTTCATTAAGATTGATGAACAGTACATACTGACTTTTCGGAATGTTACTGAGTGAAAAATGAACACTGTACGTGGAGACAATTTACCCTGAGACAATATCCACTTGACAAAATTGTTACGCAAACAAGTCTCCATTATTGCCAGTCCTTTGAGTTCTAACATCCTCTAACTCAGTAGCCTTCATCTTGTTTTTTGCTGGTATCTCACTATGCAAGTAAGTGTTGTACCAACACAAGATTTGCAGCTCTTTTTTCCTTTCCAGAGGCCCTTCACAAGCCTGTCAGTAGTTAACTTTTATTTCTTTCTCTTTTTCATAATGATTTCGGTTGTTTCTCAGCGTTCTGGGTACTGGACATATTATTAGCATATGAAAACAAGGAGTGTACTGTTGGTAATTGTTTTGTTTATAAAATCTTTCCCAGTTTCCATTGTCTATTTCTCCACTGAGAAATGAGTGAAAGCTTCAGTTACCTGAGGGTGTAACATATGTTGTTAGTATACTTCGAGTCTCTATTTTAGTTAGTTAGTATTTTGTTAGTATACTTCGAGTCTCTTGTTATACCTTAAAATACCTGTCTTTAGTCATTGCAGTTGGAAATTACCTTACTTAGCAATTTTAGTTTCTGTTTGCTCAGAGAGATTTTATGAGTCAAAGCCAACAGCCTGTGTACAGTGTAGCAAGCCAAACCTGAATTTTGCGCCTGAGAATGGGATTTGTCACAGCTCCAAGCACTTTTTAATGGGAGCTTTTTGTTTAAGTAAATGTGATGGAAATTCCATCATTTCAGTATTCCTTCTTTCTAATAACTTATTAAGAGCTGCTTTCAATTTACGTTTTTGCCTAATATTTCCCTTCCTTTCTCCCATGGGCAGTCTTTAAACACAGGGCAGATGTCTGATATGGAAGCATTAGGGGTCCAGCATCCTGCAGGGAGACACTCTGGAGCTGTTAAGAGGTGGAGGTTTTTGCATATTACAGAAGGGATCAGGGTGACTTGAAAAGATTTGTTTTGGTTATGAGGGGATCATTTGAACTCCTCTCTCTCTCCTCTGCTACTGCTATTGCTTCTTCATCCCATAATGAATTTGGGCTAAATGCTGTAGATTCTATTATTTTTCCTGCATCGTGTACCTTGCTTTCCTAGATGGATGTTTGTGTTCATATTATCTGCAAGAAAAGTTACTGTTGACATGGATTATTTAAATGTTGATCATTAGCTTTCAAATTTCCAGACAAATCTGTGTGGAAAACTCACAGGTTGCCTTTTCAAGCTCTGGTCATATTTAAATGGTACTATTTTTAACCACCAGAGTCAGAAACTCTTGCTTTAAAAGTAGAAAATGTAGAGTTAGCTACATTTGAATCTAGTAGGTGATACAGATACTAGGAATAAATAGGAGGACCCTTACTGTAGTGGAATGCAAAGTAAGACAGTTATTGTCCGAGAGTACTCAGTGATAAAATAATCTCTGAAATATATGCCCCAATACTAAGTCTCAGAGAGAATGCCAATAGCATCTCCCACTGGAACTGGAGGGTAAGACTGCTATGTAGGAGGAATGTGTAATAGAGATATGCCATAGTATAGAAGTTGCAAGATGTTGCAGCCTCATCAACCAGCTCTAAGTACTGGGTGTAGGAGGCCAAACCAGCATTTGGTGTGATTCAAATGATGTACTTAAGAAGGCCTGGGGTTTGGGAGTGCTGTGATGCTGAGAGCTGAGCTCATGCCAGCGCCTGAGGTTGGGACACTAGAGCTGCTTTTCCTTGCATGGTTGGAATGAAACTAACAGCAGCAGACAGCTGCTCATCAATGGATAATTTAATGTTGTATCTTACCTATTGTTTTTGAAAGCCATAGGTAGATCAGAAAACTCATGGCTTTATGTTTTCTTAGACCTGGAATGTACATGCCTTGAATAATTTAGGTTTCTGGAACTGGAATTCCTTGTTTAGCTGCCCTTGCAAATCTACTGAGGAAGCACAAACCTGTCTTTCTTACTGTTTATGCTGCATCATGTTGTACTTTCTATGCTTGACTTAATGAAGATAATTAACTTTGGACCAACAAAAATTACTTTTGCTTTGCTTTATTTGGTAAAGGAAGGATGCTGCTCATTGTGGAATGCTGGATTAGGCTATTGGATGTCATAGTACCTAGTATTTGTCTTTCTCTTTGTAGAATTACATTAAAAAGCATAATAGAAGCTTTATTTATAAGCATAAAGTGTGGTGTTATGAAGACAGTGTTAGAAGAATTACAATCCAAACTTGAAATTTAGTGAGATGGATGCAGCCACTTTCACTGTAAAGTGGAGTTTGAATTATCTTGTTGCAATAGAAGTAAATGAAGTTAATGTTACAGTAGAAACTTAGTAGCTAAGTGCTCCTAAGCGACATCAATTTATTTAGAGGGGTAAAAGTACACTGAATTTATATAGGCTACGGAAACATGGATAAAAATCCACTGTTCCATACATAATCATTGTCGTGATTTCACTGTCCAAGACAGAGCTGAGCTGTAATTTCACTTAACTAAGTCTTGCTTATTCAACACTGTTAGTGGGATAGCTGTGTTGGATGGTAATATGTGTAAATATGTTGGTTTAATTTAATAGTTCTAGGGGAAGGCAACAGGAAGGCAACACAATAGTCTGGATAAGCAACAGCACTGCAAACATGCTACAGACAATAGTCAATCTGTCAGCTGTGAAGAGCTGACTTCCAGGCTCCAATTGAAGTTGCACAGACGTCTCTCTAGGGGTGGGAGCTCAATGATCAAAAGGGCACCAACAGGATAGATAACAATCAAAAGAGGGATTAATTTTTTAATGTGACATTTTAAACTGATTAAAATTACTTCTATTTAGGGAAAAGTGTATTTGAGTGTATTTAAATTCCACATTTTTTGTTATCAATAATTAAGATGGTCTGTTCTGAATATACTTTAAAATAAAATCCCACTACGTGTTTGCCATTAAAATTTTAGCAAATGAGGTGCTGAATTGAAACTAGCACTAATGAAATGGCAACCTAGCTTTTGACAGTAAGTGGGGTTTTTAAATTATAGTGTAGATACGACTGTTTTGATTGTTCCACACACTTTCTCAGCTTAGAATGAAAGATAAAAAAGCAAAAAATGTTCATGTTTAAATAATAGCCTAGGAAGCTGAGGGGATGAGATGCCTTAGCTGTAGAAGCGTTAAGCATTTACTTTTTCTTTAAAGTACCTAAATAAAATAAGATTGTGTAACTTCTGTCCACATGCAATCTGAGATTAGTATGAAAGTGAAATTCTATTTTAAAAAACATGCTGTATCACATTCATCATTTTCTGAAAAATAGTCTGGATTACTTAGTGTGGTAATCTTAGGCAACTAAGCTCACTAAAGCAGAAACACAGATTTTACAAGTACTCAGGAAAATGAGGGGGGAAAAAGGGGGTCTAAACATGAAGAAAATGTTTTTGGCCATCTGGGTGCCTACAAATGTCACGGGGGGGGAAGCAATAATCTCTATAAGGAAAATGAGAATTGAATGGAATTGAAGTATCTGATTACATGTATATTTATGGTATCTCCCTTATTAACAAAGCTAGAAGCAAAAGCTTATGTATGAGGTTATAATATATCGTGTTAAAGTACAATTCAACCCGTTCCCATATGCACAGCAGAATTCTGTTTCTCCTCTTTCTGAATGCTGCACTTCCAATGGCCAACACTGTTTTAAATGAGTGCTGGTATAATTGATGGTGGAACCCATGCATAGAAACAAAGAAAAAGGGAACTTCTGCAGAATCAAATAATTATTTGGAAATAGCTGTAGAAGGTTAAATAAAAGCTTTATGATACTAGTTGAACAGTGAGTGACGCCGTGCTCTATTATTACTTCATCTTTGATATCTAAAAATAAGAACTATCCGTGCAAGCATGCATGAGAATTAGGATAGTAAGTATCATTTGTCCATTTTACAGATGAGGAATTGGAGCAGACAGATGAATTCATTTGCATGAAGTTGCCCTGAAAGTTGGAGGACTTGACGATTAATCCTGGTAGTCTATCTAGACTGATGACTGGTAACAGTAGTAAGAAAATTTAAAAAGTGCCTGCACCTTGAGAATTCCCAGCAACCTCCTCGAGGTTTAGGTGAGGGTGATGTGTTTTCATGTCTGGCTATGTAAGAATAGTATTTTTCTGTATGGATTAGATATAAATAGGATATAAATAGATAGATGTGGCTAGATAGAAATAGGAAGGATGACAGTATAGAAACTGCCATGTTTCTGTTCAAATTTGCGTTTTGAATAGGAACTTTTAGTATTTGTATCTTCCATTTCATTATGCTCTCTTCCCCGTTTCGTGTTATTTGCCTGTCTTGAGTTGAAGTGATGCAGATACTGATTTAAAGGTCTCTTGTCCTGCAGCACATTTCCTTAGTAGAGAGGATCACTGAGCAGGGTAAGAGGACAATTGATTTTGATTGGGGAAGAGGATAGTGGTAAGTTTGATTTGTCCCAATTGCATTTTGAGTGTGTTTTGTTTGTTGATGATACAAACTACGTGGTTACCAGTTTTTTGCCATGTTACATTGGTTGGTTTCCTCTGGCAGTTCTTGTTCTGTATCTGGTTCTGAACATGATGCTGAGAATGGTCAAGCTGTCCTTTACCAATGGGCAGACTGGCATTGCGGTTTTGGAGTAAAAGAGGAAAGTTGTGGCCTTCAAGTGCTTAAAAACGACAGCTGTTTGGATTCGTGGATGAGAGGTGTGTCAGAGAGGCACATCCTACTATGGCCACGCCACGGCCGCCTCTTAAAAAGAGCTGTGGAAAGAAGGGGAAAGGATTTTGAAGTGTGTTGCTAAAATCCACCAGGTGAGTGGTTTGCTTGCCCAAATTATTGACATAATCGGCACCCTGGGATAGCTCTTTCCGGGGAGGAGGGCTGCAGGCGTCCGAGGGCAGGGCGCGGCTGAAGGGTCTCTTGGCAGTGCCAAGAGGTGGCGGAGAGGCGCTGCGAGGCGTCGGGCGGCACAGCGTGCCCTGCGGG
>NW_008236478.1:556328-562745 GCF_000691975.1 Corvus brachyrhynchos
CAGCCTGCCGTATAAGCACATGAAGGGTTTTCTCCTTCAGCAGGCTAGACGGGAAAAATGGGCTGTGTGCGGGGTGCTTAATTATTTGTAAACTTAATTGTTAGCTTTTTTTTTTGTACAGCCATCCATCATGTTGTATGTTTCATTTGTATTTACTTGTTTAAACTGTTGCTTAGATAGTAAGTGAGCACCAGATACTGCCTTAGTTGATTGTGTTTTCCATGGTGATGAATGGTGCTGTGTACCTACTGACCTTGATAGAAAGTGCTCCGCGAAATTTAACTCTTCGTACTTGGGTAAATAAGGCAATTCCAAACGCTTAGGTTTGGAGTAGAGAGGGGATATCAGATGTCTTAGAGTTGCTCTTCCTCTCTTGCCAATGGAAGATTATATGCCACATGTATGGAAAAGAGACTACACATTTTGCCAGTTAGGTGGGAATGTGTAAGCCCATGTGGAATTTACCCTGCCTAAAGATTTTTATGCACAGAAATTGTGTTTGATGGTTCTGATGAAGAAAGGCAGAGGGTTGCTTGTGGCTTTGGTTGGGGCTTTTGGTTTCGTATTTTTTGTTGGTTGGTTGGGATTTTTTTTTCTTTTTAGGGTGAGGGGAGACATTGAAACCTTTCTTTGAACAGTCATTTAATCTTCATGATAAATAGACTTCTGTATTTGCGGTTCTAATTTCAGGCTAATATGTTCACTTTTCACCGAGTAAGTCAAAATTGGCAGAAATAATGAAAAAATTCCCTGCTCAGGGGAATCATGTGAAGATAAGGTTGGTGGGAGGGCCTCTAATTTTCTGGGTAGCAGAAGGATGTGACCAAGTAAAACATGGCTTTAGCAGCTTTGATTCTTCAGACTAGAGAAAAGTCACTTTGGCATTCTTATGCTAAAAATGTAGGCTAAGACTTCCCTTTGAAGCCCTGATTTGGAAATGCCCATCTCTACCACATCTAACTTTTTGCTTTAGATTCCAAAGTAGATTTAGTCTGTTCTAATCTGCAGAGCAGGGTTCTGGAGTAAGTCTTTGTTTAAATTAAAAAAAAAAATACTTGTATGTATGTATATGTTAAGAGATGTCCTATTTTGGGTTTGAATGCATACGTCTGAATCCATTATTCTGCAGGTTTCTTTTTTTCTATTGCCTTGATAGCATTTCAGTCTAATCAGTATGCAGTAGATGATGGTCTTGCTTTCTAAATTTAGCTGCTGATGTTCATATACTGCTTGGTATTCTATACTGCTCTTTGTAGTGGGCATCCTGCATAGATAGATCAGCCCCAATGGCCTTTGTCCTGGAAAATGCATCATCCCAGTTGACATATTAGCAGTGGGCTTTTTAATGGGATGAAGCATGTTAATCTAGCATGCTTTAAGACCAATGGAGTCTTCAGGTGTACTAATGTGTACTTGTTCTTTGTGTGTGCCTCATGCCTCAGGGAGAGAAACAGAGTGCATGTCACATTATGCTAGTGTTTAGTTACTACTCTTTTTCCATTTTTTTACTCCCATATTTATGCAGAGAGCATGGGTGTTCTGTCAGAAGCAGGTTTGTAGTCCAATGGGATGTTCCAGCGTTAGGACACCAGGCTAAGGTGAGCAGATTGGTAATCCAGGGCATAGTAGGATTAATCCACAGGGTGAAATCTGGTAAATTACTTTTCTACCTGAAAATCCCTTTAACTTTTAAGTATATTTTTTCATTACAGCACCTATTACTGTGACAGATGTGACTTTCCATAAATTTTTGGCAAGTGGCTTACTGTTTCCTCTGGGAGTCATCAGCTATTTCTTACCCTCCTTGTTCATATTTTAGCATCTTAAGCCAGTTTAATTGCCATGGCTGTGAAATAAAAAATACCCATCATAACATGTGATTGTGTATACTGTTGAAAAAGTCACTGAATTGTAAGCATCTCCAACAGCTTTTGTAGGTGTGTGAAGTTTTGAGAAATAATGGCTGTTCTAGTGAAATTATTAGGAAATTTTTCAAGGTGAAGAGAAAGCTGACTTAAGAATTGCTGTTACTCCTCCTTTCTAATGGCAGATTTTCATAGAGGACTTAGTTTTATGAATTGCAAATAAAAATTTGTTTTAAAATAACTGATTCCCCCATAGTGATTGGGATGATTCCCAGAATCATGTGTGGCACTGACTTTTGTTTTCAGCTCTTTGGTATTGTGGCATGAATTTAAATGCTCTTGGGAGTTCTATGCTATATGTGCATCCTGGCTGCATGTCAGTCTGCCAAGGTGCAGTCATAGGACAAAAATAAGACAGAACAGAAAATAATTAATGCAGGATGTGAAGCTGTGTAAGGGAAAATTTCAGGAGTCTCATTACTTTGTCTATGGCTTTGTGATCTTGTTTTGTCTGTTAAATTAAGTGATACAAAAGTAAAGTAATGCAGCCAAGCTTACTTTCATTTGGGTTTCACAATGATGCAAGTTAGTTTCCAAAGTGAATCTTACACCTTCAACCTGTCCTCTCCTTTTTTATATCAGATAAGAGGCTGAAAAGCATTGGTTTTATTTGATGCAGGCAGGTGAAACAAACTTGCATAATTTTCTTTCTCAAGGCTTCTTGCAAGCCTTTTGTCAAGGACCACAGAATTGCTAAGATTCAAGGTTTACAGGTTGTGTGCTATAATTTAGGGTCACAAAATTATGTAAGTTCTTGATGACTGTAGGAAGAGTGGATACAGATTTATCACTCCAGTTATGCTGGTTCTGTGCCATATGTGTGCTTTATGTAGGAAAAGTTGTTTTTTGATTCCTAACTTAGTTGAACTATAAATTAATTTCCAAATATCCTGAGAGCATATTTAAACCACAGGAAATTCCTTTTTCTACAGGAAAGTGATTTTGTACCATACCTCTTAAGGCATGAAACTCTGTGTGTGTGTGTTTGTGTCTTTCCCATCTGCAGAGATGATGGGAGACTTGTCTTTGGCTTTGGACCCAGCATGGCATCACAGTCATTCAAAGAATGTGCTCATGCTTTGACCAAGAAATTTAGTTTAGTGCTTTGTTTGATTAACAGGCATCTATAACCTGGTGTCTTGTAGTCAAGAAGACCTTTTGCCATCTCTTTTTGATAGGATATTTATAAAACATTCTTTTGGCTTTGGTCCACTTACTGAGGTGGAAGTTACAAAAAGCAGGATGGATTAAATGCAGTGCACTGTGTTTGGCAGTCACTGGGAGTAAATATGCAATATAATTGCTTTTCTTGTTTTTGTGGTGGCTTTAGGAGGGAGTAGAAAGAAGAAGTGCAGTTATTTGTGGTGTTACATCTGTGGTATTTTCATTCTTGCTTGTCTTTGGTAACTTTTAAGCCCTGGCTTTTGTAGTCTCCCAGACTTCCCAGTGCTACAGGTAAAACTAGTTTGAATCACTCTTTAGAGTTCCTAGATGTAGAAAGTCAAATTGCTAGCAGGATATGTTCATAGTAATGTGCTTATTAACACTTTGTTTTTTCTCACAGTATTTTTTTTTTTGGTTTTTTGTATCATCTGCCAAAAGAAAGACTGGTTTCAATGAGGAGCATGCTGCCTCATAGCACATGTACATAAGAACTAAGACAGCTTTTATCAATTAAGTGGAAAATATTGAGTGTACATACCAACTTCTTACTCTTAAAGTTATAAATGAGCCAGATTTGTTTGTCAAATGTAAGGTTTGGAATGGAATTACGACAATAGTACTCTTGATAGTGAGGACTGGACTTTACCTATGAAGGAATGCTTTCCACTTCGTCGCTCCTAAGCTTGTTTTTAAAAAGCTTGTTTTAGATTTTGTTCAAACAGATGTAGTCTAAACTAATTTAACCAGTACTAGCACCCTAAGTCACTCCACACAAAAAATGCTTGTGGGGGCTATGGAGGGAATACTGAGGAACAGATCTGACTTGAAACTACCCTGGCCTGTCTTTCCACCTGGCGGCTGTTTACCCTGACCAGGTTGTTGTGTTGCCATGTTGAAGGGTTGCACAAGGATGAGAATGAGCATTGGGAGGCTGAAGGAAAGTGGAGGCGTAAAAACTCTGACCTCATGTTAGTCAATGTCTGAGTAGTCTTGAAATGTGTTTCTGATTCTCTTTTGGTAGCTACCAAAACAGCACTATGCTTGGTTTGGTTATTCTTTTATATGAGAAAAGGCAAAAAAAGATTTTTGCTCATCTTGTAATTTACAAGCTACTTGAATAGCTCTGGATTGCCTGCTTTAATAAAAAAGTAACTTGGACGGTAAGAGAAAACAGAATGGATTTTTATTAGTTTTTTTTATATGGGTCCATTTGATTCTAAGACTATGTTGATGAAGGAAAATCAAGATTTCACTGTGCCTCCCTACTCCCCAGACTTTATTTAAACAGTTGTCTTGCCATGTGGAAAAGGTCAGCTGAGTACAGCATATGTATTTGCCCAGCATGTTTGAACACGTTGCCCTAAAGTTTGTTAGACTGTTACTAGATTTTTTTTTTAATTGTCTTTTTTTCTATCCTCTTGAAAATTGCACTGCTGATGTGGGAGCTTCTCTTTCTTAACCCATCTTCTTCACCCTCCTCAGACCCTAAAAAAGAAGTTATTGATGGTCACTGCTTTCTCTCCACAGAATTAACTTTTTGACCTCAAAGGTTTTCAATGAAGAGGGCAAACACCTGTTTTCAGACTTCTTAAAAGTCCAGGGGATGCATTCTCCAAGTTAAAAACTAGTGTTCTAGAAGAATGTACTTACTTAAGAGAAAGAAGCTAGAAAAGATTAACCAGGAGGTTTAATTTGCATCAGTTGTTTTGAACTCATCTTTGTTGGAGTGCAGTTTATCTGTGGCTGCTTAAGGACAGGACAGGGCAGTTGGCTGGGTCTTGACTGGGTGCTCTTGCTCTCTCCTTGTTCAGCTCTTGGCTGAAGTGGCTCCTGCAAGTGGCTCACAGCTCAGTGCAGTGCTTGGAAGCAGTGGAAGCATGAGGCTAGGGAAAGTAAACAGACTGACACAGTCTGCTGTTTTCCTCAGTTAAATGAAACTGCACTTTTGGTCTGTGTTCCCGATTGCTGCAGAGCCATCTGACTGCAGATGGAGGGGCAGCTTTGTTATCTGCATGAGAGGATCTAACTTCAGGCCACTGTCAAGAAGTGACCAGGCCTGCTTTTCTGCATTTGAGTGAGAAAGTTAATGAAAAAATAAAATTTCCATTGGTGGAGTTGTTTTTTGCCAACTTGCCACCCTATTATGCGTCATTTTGCAAACTTACCTGTGTTAGCATAAGGGGAGCGGAAGGGGCACATGATGGTGAACAGATCCACCCTGGTAGCAGCTGTCAGATTGGCACAGCTGTATCATAAAACATGTTGTAAGTTACCTGTGCTAGAAATGAGTGCATCTACTAGTACATCTACATGGTGTCTTGACTTTGTTGGCAAAGCTCATAAAGAAGCTGCTGTAACTACTGTTTCTCTGCTCCTGTACCCCACTGTAGCTTGCTGGTCTGTGTTACGCTAGTTACAAGTGCTTATTGCAGGACTGCTCTGTATTCGAATAACTGAAATTATAAATTCATACTTTTATTTTCTGGTTATTTTTAACCCAGATTATTTTTATGAGGCAGTTTGTAATGTGGTCCTACACTGGCTGCCACCTGCAGAACAGAGCATCAGATGAGAACAGTAAGAACTGATCTGTGAAAGGCGAGCAGGAACTTTCTGCAACCAGCTTCTTTGTTGGCAGTCCAGAAACTCCATCTTTACCATGTAGCATTTATTCCTGACGAACTTCTCCATGTAGACAAGCTTACAGTATTTAAACTGTGCTAAGTGTGCTGACATTTACAGCTCCGTGAGTGGGAGTGCTGTGGTGGAAAATTACACGAAGGTGAAAGGAAGGGCTAGCATAGCCTTTGCTAGGTAGGAAGCTAAAAGATCTGCAACAGCAGAAGGAAGCCAAAATCATATGACTCTGCAGACATTGGGAAAAGAACTGTTTTCAATCTTAAGAGAATGGTTGTTTCAGCTCTGTCATCTATACTTTGTTTCTTCATTTTTTTTTGACTTATGCTTCTGTCATTTTGCTTGACAATATCTCTTTATCTTGACAGCCATGAAGGTATGCTGTAGGCATGCATGCTTCTAATAGATGGGGTTATTTGCAAATACATTTGCTTCAAATTGCTGATGTTTGAACCAAAGCAGAAAAGCAAGGAAGGCAGAGAGAGAGAGAGATTTTGGGCTTGTCTCTTGCTTTCGTTTGCCTGGTTTTCCTGCCTCATTTCTGTCTGAGGTAGCTATGTGGATGGCTGTATAATTGCTAGCATTGCTGTCCCAGTTGCCCTAGGGGCTGCAGTACTTGACCAGAACAGTTTGAGGGTTGCTGTGCTGTCCTAATTTAGATGAGATGTTAGAAGAGTTGAAATGCTTCCCC
>NW_008236478.1:563326-627936 GCF_000691975.1 Corvus brachyrhynchos
GTTCTGTGCAGAAATGTGGTAATTGCTCTGAATTCTTTCTTAGTTTAGTGGCAGTGAGTCAGATTCTTAGCTGGTATGTTTGGCAAAGCTCTCTTTTGTGAGTGCAGCAGTGCTGTTGTTCTTCAGCTGGGGACCTGTCCCCCTGCTTCTGTTCAAGGCATGGAGCCCTGCTTGCTGTTTGAACCGTCTGACCCTCATCAGCGGAGAGTGAGCTCTAATTTTCTGTCTAATGCAGAGGGATTTGCTTTAGTAGTAAAAACACTTACTTGTCCTCTGCTGCTGTATGATTCTAAAAAGTTTTAATTTTAGGTGTGATGGAAGCAGAACTGATCTTGCTTTCAAGAGAGCATTTAGAAATAATTTTCATGCTTTCTTCATGCACTGAAGTGTTGAAGAACTGGTTATTGTTTAGGCAGGTAACTGATAGTCTCCGCTATCCATGTGCTGAGGGACTGTGCAAAATGATGTGAAAGCAGGTGTTTGAAAATGTCCACAATTTGATCCATTTTTCTAGTAGTTACTCAAGTGTGTGTGGTCACCTGAAGCATTTTATCAAAAAGCTGACAAAGAGTTCTAAAATTATGGAAACTGAGGCTGAAGCAAATTGGAATTTGTAAAAATCAGTACTACAAAAGTCTTGATGTTACTGATTTAGATACTCCTGCCCTTTTGTGAGCATTGGTCAGCATCACCTCAGCAAGGAAGTCAGTGGAGTCATGGGAGATGTTTGTGGATTTTGTGTCTGATGAGGAAAGGCAAATGCTTTGTCCTTTGGAAGGAGGAGGACTAAAGGAGTACAGAGACCGGTGTTTTCTCTGCAAGGGTACATACCAACCTTGAGTCATTGAGCTGTGGAAATAATGCCACTTGAACAAATGGACTTGCTAACTCTTGGTAAAATTTTACAGGTATTTGAGAGTAAACATGCAGATCCAAGTAGTAGTGTGAGACACCTGGAAGGCTTGGTCACTTTTTCTGTGTGCTAAAAATGAGGATTGACATATTGCTTTTGCCTGGAAAACGTCTGTGTTGGTGTTGCAAATTGTGTTTTTAAGTGATTTGCTTCCTTGATACAAGCTGTTTGAGGAAGGAGTGCTACGGAGTTAACATGCTGTTTTAACCACACACAGCTGTGGAGGAGGTTTTGAGCCCAGCATGATTACTGAACATTGGACTGTTTTTTGTTCACAATTATGGCACTGTCAGTGCACTTTAGAAAATTACTTTATTTGAAATTTGCACACACTAAATCTTTTTTAAAAAGCTGTGTAGAAGCATCACGAGGTAAAACTGCTTAGAGTATTGTGCCTTTGCTGTATTTTTTCCTTTCTTGTTCTTCTATTTTTGTCTCTCCAAAAGTCTATCATTATGGAAAGACATAGTTAAAACTTGGCTTAGCCCCTTCTATCCTGCAAGACTAAATTGTTCTTAAGGCAAACCAGTTTAATTGTATTCCAAATGCTTCCTTTTTGCATTGTTTGTTTCTATTAGGTAAATGGTCCCGGTGGGGATAGTATCTTCAACTCCTTGTATGCTCCAAAGCATTATTATATTTCAATCTGATTCTGTTAGAGTTATATTGTGCTGGGGCAGCAAGACAATGGTGTGCATTGGTTTGGGGTTTTTTATTTTGTAACATAAACAAAATTTTCTTTAAAGCTATTTTGGTCTTGGATATACAGTAAGTCTCCCTGTCTCTGCTCTAAACATGACCATGTTAGAAGAACAAATTGATGCTGAATGCAGATGGCACCCGTGTCCTGGAGCTGTACTGTAAGAGTGTCTGGGAATAATCATGTAGTAATGCTACTGCTGAGCTTATGGGAGGTTTTGGGGGTAGGAAGCCATTTTTCTGAACAAACTTCTTTTTTCCGTGATCTGTATTGCTGGCTTTGAACCACAGGGGATGGTTCCAGGAATTGTCCTGCAGTAATTGTTCTTTGAAAAACTGCTTTTAAGTTTGCATTGCAACTGCAGGGCTGTAAGCTGAGGGACCAAAACTGAAGCCATCTTTTGAGTCCTTTCCATTTTTTTCTGTTAAATGGTGACATGTTGCTCCTGGTTGTCAATTTGTCCTACGAGAAAACAATCCTTGATGTTTAACTGCAGAGTCTGCAGGAACCTCTCCAGTTCACTTGTCACACTGAGGGGAGCCCTGCCTTGCACAGGCAGGCTGCTGCTGTAAAATGAAGTCCTTGCAGCCCTGTCTCCCACTTCTCTGCCCCCAGGCTGGTCTTTTATAAAAGGGTTTGGAAAACTTTTCCTCCTTCTTGCCTGGCCCTGTGTCCGAGGGGAGTTGTCGGTAAGCAGGGCCGGGCTTCTGGCCTTATCTTTGTTGTCAGAGCTGCCTGCCTGGTAGGTGGCAGTGGGGGCAATGCTTTTCAAATGAGACTTTCCTGTGCTTAGGGAGGCCCTTGTTTTTTTTGTTTTAACAGCTTCCTATTGTATGAAACAGCAGGTTATCCCCTCCCATGCTATTCTAGCTCTTTCCTCCTCCCTTAAATAATTTTTCTGTGCAAGTATTACTCAGAGCAGTTAATCTCGCAGTGAGTCCTCAATTTTCCCAACTTGCTCTGATCTCCAGCTTCTGTTGTGATACCAGTGTGAAGTTCACACAATAAATAGAAAGTAGTTTCTGAAGGTAGGTCTTTCTGATTTTTAATTCAGCATCACCCCCACTGTGATGTGACTTTTTTGATTGAATTCAAATTGTCATAGGAGTTCTCTCCAACATGTGATACTGAAAGATAGAAAATAATGCTTTTCAACGTTTTCTGGCTTTTGTTTGTAAGATACAAAGAAAGAGTATTGCTTCAGTTCATTATTCATATGTTTATCATCATTTTCAGTGTTCCAGTCCTGCTGACTAATGGTGTTTCATATGTTTACATTTTATTTATGATGTTCTACCTCTGTGAAAGGCACTCTCTAAGCCATAAGCTGCCTCTGGTCCACCATACCATAACTTTTTGTATCTGGTAGTATCCGTGATAAATTTGAAGATAAAGCCAGTCAGAATCTCTTCTCATCATATCAATTGTTACAGCTGAAAGGGATGTTGGCAGTTCATTTCCCATCCTACTTACTTTACAGTGTAAGAATTACCTAGTCAGAAGCACTCCAGACTGCTTTTTTGATAAGTTAGTTGTGTTTTTCCTTCCCTCTACTTGTTGAATTCTGTGTAAGAAAGTTGATAATTAAATGAGGTACTAAACCTATGCAGAACTTTTCTGTTATTTTAATGTGCTGATTTATAAAAGTCAACTTGCTTTAGTTGGTTTCCTGGTGCCCTGCTTTCTATCAATGTCTTGTTTCCAAAATTAGTAATAATTTTGTGATTGTTTGAAGTCTGTCACTACTGTTTCATACTTCTCACTGGTTCAGCTTAGCAAAAAGTACATATTTGTTTAAATTTCTAGATTTGAAAGAAAAAGAAACCAAAACCCTTATATTATTTTGATGTATTTGGTGACACTAAGCAGAAGTTTTAATTCCATAAAATGGTAAGTCCAGTTCTAGACTTGGTCATCAGAGAGGGTGAAGGAGGGGGAAATAATCTATATATCAGTTCCAGTACTTGTCGTTCAGTATAATAAGCATTCTGCCAGTTCTAAGGCATTCCAAATTTTTTTGAAGGAATAACTTCTTAGGCAGCATAAAACAGACCAGAATTACAAAGACATTGATTATAGTCTTCAGAGGCAGGATTCATCTGATCCATACCTGGAAGATGAAGTCCCGCTCTCCTTGCCCTAACTATAACTTCTTGATAAGCTGATTCAGGTCACTAACCTAGTAGGAAATAAAGCAAGCCCACTCCTCCCCTCTTGTCATCCCTCCAAAAGTGCTAATTTTGTGAGCCGACTTTGCTTCTGTGAGCCTAAGTGTGAACTGCCTGCCCCAGAGCACTGGTGTGGAGGAAGAAGTGCCTTCTTCATACTACTCTGGTGGCCCTAAGATCTTGGCTTCATTTGGTTATTTCATAAGGTTCCTCTCAGAGGTAGGTTGTCTGTCTGAGATGATACATCCTCTTTCTAGAACACTGTATTTCGTGGGAGTTAGAGAAGCCGTAGGCTTTTTTATTACTGTTATTGTAACTGACAGTTCGGAAACCTCTTGGGTTTTTTTGAGGGAGAAGTGTTGCAATGGACATGCAGGAGTTTGTTTTTCTGAAGTTGTTAATTTATAATGTAGTTATGTCTGTAGGTTATGACAGTGGTCTCAGAGTTTTAGGTGTCTTAAAAACCCAAACAGGATGATTCCAGGTTAAAGAGTTCTCTGTTTAAGGCCTGGGAAACATGACAAACAGGCTGAGGAGTGAAGGAAGCAGACTGTGGTGGCTGTCAGGATGAACAATGGTTTTGGCACACCTGCTGCATTGCTGCTGTGCTTCTCCATGCTTGGCAGGAAAGGAGTGATTTGGAGGATAACCAGATAGTTTTGTAGATATTTTTGGTATGTTTCCATCTTCTCTGAGGGAGAGAAAACAGAAGCACTTGCTTTATAATGTAACTAATGGCTGGTTGAAGACTGGCACCATCAACTTTTGGGGCAGGATTTAATAATGCACATAGAAATGTGAAAGTCAATATTATGCTAGACTCGGGGGCCCTTAGAAGGGAGTGCAGGGAGACTGATGTACCATGGGAAGGGGGAATAGTTGGATATAGTCGAAGTGATGTGTTAGAAAATTTTGCTCATACTCCCCCTCTGAATAGCTATAAACATAATCAAAAAGCAAACTTAAGAGAGCTGAAACAAATGCACTTGGCAGATATTTTTTCAGTATGACAGTTTTTTAACTCTACCATGTTCCAACTGATGTTATTCAGTTGATGCTTCTCCTGGAAGTTGACACAGATGTAAGATGTGATACCAGATTATAAAGAATCCTATATCACAGCCATGTCATTTCATCCATTTTCCAGTTGTGTCTATTCAGGCTCTGATGTAATCATATTAATAGTCTTTTTAATTGATGTGTAATGCCATACATATTTATACAAACTTTTTCTGAAGCATCTCATGTACTTGATTTCACAAGAGGGTATTGCTGTCCTAAATTGTTGACTACCTGGGTCACCAGAGTATATTGAAATTGGAGAACTTAGGTGTACTGGGAAAAAATGAGAATGCTAAAAAGCTGGAAGAATTTCTTTTTAGTCTAGCAAAGAAAATGCATCTAATACTGCACTTTTTGTCTCAAGCTTGGAGTTTAACTTCAAATGGAGTGACTTCAGTTCTGACTGACGAGAAATGTAAGATTTTTTCAGATCATCCACTTACTTGCATGTGTGCATGCACACATGTGCGTGATTTATTTTATTTTCTTAATCACAGAGGAAGGATGCATAGACTCTTAATCTGGATGAAATATTCTTATTTTTTCCTGTTTCCCTTATAGGTGTGTGTATAAGGAAGTGTGACTTGCTGTAATGCTGGTTAAGCAGTGGATAATAATTATAGTAACAGTGTGTCTGAACGCTTTCATCTAGTATTGAAGGAAAATTTTGTAAATGGTTTCTCAAAAAAGCATATATCATGGTGTAATGACATGACTGAAAATACCATTGTGATGTGGGTAACCCTTCTTGATAAGGATAGCTGTTACAGATGTTGTTTCTCAGATGTCAGGTGATTGTTCTTGAAGCCTGGTTATTCTGAGGGGAGAGGACTTTTAAACAAAACAGTGTTTGATTTTGTCCTTTTATTGCCTTGCTGATGTTCTGGATCTGAAATTTTTTCTGCACCAAGTTGCTAACACAACAGTTGCATCTCTTCAGCAGCTTCTTGTGTTGCCAGCATATTGTCTAGGGAATTCTGGGGGAAACAAGCTCTATTGTACAGCGTTACAATGCTTGTAGACGCCAGCCTGGAGCAATATCAGCTGGTCTTGCACTAACAGGATTTGGCAAGAGAAGGTGTGGGCAACATGTGACTGCTGTGCAACTGGAAGGTGAAAATTCTGTCCTGTGACCAGCTCTAGGGGATCCTGGTGTGGGGAGTGTTGACTGTGTAACCTGTACTGGAGCCTGTAGGAAGAAGCAAGCCTTAGAGATCATCTTGGATTGCCATGGCAGGATATGGAGACCTCCGCAGTTTTTGAGGTGCCTAACCCCTCTGCTGTGGTGAGTTCCCAAAAGACTGAAAGGATTTGAACATCAAAAAAGCCAAATTTTATTTCAATAACAACAGAAATGTTACTTTTGTAAAAAGAGAAAATTAAAAAAAAATCTTGGGAAGACAAAATGGAAATAGGCTTGTGTGCAAGTTTCCTGTTACCAACTATGTCTTGCCTTCCCAGCCTGTCAGTCACTGAGTGGTCCCAAATATCTTACTGGAAATTTTGTGCTATTGAAGAGCAGCCAAACCACACAATCCCTGGAGCTTTCATCTTTGAACACTCTTAATATCTCCCCAAGAGGGCAGGATGGGACTGTACCCCTGCCCCCAGGGGTGCTACATGGCGCAGCCACACTCTTAAAGAATTACACCCATAATTAGAAGCCAGAAACCAAATGCTTACATAAATGTTATCATCCTGAGACCCAGTTGCTTTCCTGTTCCCTACTGTGTGTGATGGAGTGGAAGAACCCCTAAAGCCGCTGTTGTCTCTTGCCTGAGACCTTTCTCAAAGCTTCTCTGTGCTCCAGTGCTGTTCCCTAAGGCACTTTGCTTAAGGGGTGACACACATCATTGTAGGCTGGGCATTCTTCTCTACGGGGGAAGAAAAAAGATGAACACAGAATATAAGATACAAGTTCAGGAAGCTGTGCTTTCTAAATTTCATGTGTTGTGTGCTGGACTAAGCCAGAAGCTGTGTAATCCTTTGTGCTTAACCATACAGTACTCCTGGGAGTCACTGTTTAAAGGGTATGTGGGTTGTATTCAGTTTCACAAGTGATTTCAGCCAGTGCGAGATCAGATTTGGGGGAGTAAAAGAAGTAACTGCTTGCTTTTCTGTAGAGCTCAGACCTACAGCAGCATTGAAAAAGTTGAATTACTGCTGAAAGGAATTAAACTGAGCTTCTGAAGTAAACTTTTTTTAAAATTTTTTTTTTTCTTTGTTACAGTACAGGCTGAAATCCTGTTGTCTGATGTTGAGCTAGACCGCAGTTTTCTCTAGCTACTCTTTCAGTGTTGAACTTAGTGGCTTTAACCTTTGTTAATTGTCAAAATTTGTTGGCTGGGTACTTTGCAGCCCTGTTAGGACAGGCCTTCTTTTTGTGTATGAAGGCATGTGTATGTATCCTTAAATTTGCTCCTTGTCATTCTGTTTTAAAATAACAACAGCAACAAGTTTCATTAAGGATGTTTTCCTTTCCACATGTACTAGTTGGTTAAATGTATTATAACTTTCCTGGGGACCTTCAGAATTCTGTTTTAATTTTATCTTTAACAGGTTTCTTCAGTTGCTAAGAGAAGAACTTTGTGACCGACCTCTTCATGATCTTCTGCCAGTGAACAACCCACAAATAATGTGGGAAGGCCCCTTTCAGGGTATATACCTCCTCTTGAGTGCTTCCTGGGGCTGGGGTTTTTTTCTGGCCAGGGGATGTTTTGGTTTTTTGGGGGAGGAAAGAGGGTTTGTGGTTTTTGTTTAGTTGAGTTTGTGCTTTTTTGGTGGGGTTTTTTTGTAGGGAGCTTCTGGTGCCACTCAGTTGGGTCATTTTATTGCCAGGCAGAGAAAAAAAATAATCAAAGCTGTTGACATCATTCTTCTTTTTCTTACCCCAACACCCAACTGGTCTGTTCAGCTTGTATTATACCGCATTTGCACAGCTTCTGCTTCTGTGACCCATTAGGACAGAGCCTGCTTGTGCTTAACAAGAGTCTCTTTCATGCTTTGTGGATCTCTCCAGGCCACAGCGGGACACAAAATAATCCCTTTTGCATTTGGTAGTTTCACAGTACTTTTCTGGTGAAGATAAAATAACCTTTCTGAATGAAAACAATAACATCATCTCCATAAGCCTGGTTTTGATACAAGGAAGTTGTGTCATTGTTTCTGCATCTTATAAAATGAACAGCAGTTTGTTTGGGTTTTTTTTTCCTTAGCAGATTACTTACAGATTTTAATCTTTTAAAATCATGGGAAGAGTGTTACAAGTTTTTTAAATCAATATGGAATTTGTTTCTTATGGTAGCATCTATTAAGACTTAGAGAACCAGTTTTTTTGAGTTGTAAAATAAAAATTTGAATTCAGACTTTGAATTCAATGAGGCCAAAGTTTTGTGAAAGTTCCTGTGCAATCCCATGGCTTCACCTTATTATTAGTTCTAACATAAAAGATCTGTATTTCAGAAAACTTACTTATACAACAATCTGCTTTGCACACATGAAGCTTTCATTTTCGTATGCTGTGCATATTCTCTAATGTTTTAATTTCTGAAATGTTTGACAAGTATAATGTGTATGACAAAGAAAATATCCTTTGCCTGTTTGAACCATCTACTCCAATTTTCACATTGTGAGATTGGTGAAACTTGGATTTAAGGCTTTTTTTACAATCTTTCAGAAGATGTTTTATACCGGAAGAATTCAAGCAATTTATCTATTTGTAAGGGGCTTCTCAGTGAAAGTAAAATTTCAGGTAATGGAGGCAACTGCACATCCTGTTATACAAGGGTTCCTTTCCTGTGTCTGTAGGAACCATTTCATGATTTTGCCTGTGTTTGATGTTTAGTTGTGAGTTCAGGATTGTTGTGCATTAAGTTGTTATTACCCTCTCTTTTTAAAACACACAGAGACCTGCAAAATGGCTCTTTACTTCATAAGGTCATATGGTGGAATGAGTCTGCAGCTGGGGACAGGCACAGTATGTCCATGGCTGTCGGCTCAGCCAGCAATGGACCAGTTGGCCAGGTCTAGTCTTGGGGTGCAGGAGCCACAGGGAAGCCATGGCAGCATATTACAAACGCTTTGTTTGCTAGTTTGGGTTGTAAAGGCTTGAGGTATGGTCATGTCTGTGTGCTTCATGTTTAGAAAAGGACAGGACCCAACTCATGAGCTTGCAGAGACAATCTTTTCCTCTGATTTCCCTAAATGCATCCATCAGATGTTTCTTCTGCTGATCTCCTACTTGTATAGTTCTACTACCCCTGCTTGTCTGTTCCAGGTTGTTGATGAGGTGTATGGTGTCATGGCATGTTTCCCCCAACCTGTTTGTTTTACTCTTCCATATGCTATTAACTGCCGTTGGATCTGGGATATTCTGATTAAGTAAGCTTTTTCTTGTGGTGTGTGCAAGTGTTTTTCCTACTCAGGTTCTGAAATCTTCAATGGGTTTCACGGCAAATGCTTCTCTGTACAGAGCCAGATGAAGCACAAATGAGTTTCCCTGTTCTTATTAGTTATACTTATTCCTCTAAAACTACATACTAATGATCTTAAACTCAGCTTATGCATGTGTGTGCGCACTCGTGATTCTGCTGAAATGTTATTTATAGCTATACAGCACAGATGATTGTTTAAAAAAAGAGGAATAATCAGCATGTTGTGGATGCTGGGAGCATTTGCTTTATATTTTTATGTGAAATATGAATCTATATCATGTTCTGCAGTGCAGCAGCGCTCCTTCTGCTTGTCAGTTTTAGCAAAACGGGAAAAAAATGATGTAAGCATTTAATACTGGGACCCAGCAAAGGCACCATAAACTGCTCCTCACTCTGCCTTTACTCTCTGTTTATGTGAGTTCCTCTGTACTGCTTTAATTTTGCACCTTGGTATGTTATTAGTCTGTCGAGAACGTGAGAGTTATAATCTGCCTTGATATGTGGTAATGATGGTATAGATAAAACACAAAGTACAATTAACTAATACTTTAATCTAGAACTATTATTTTCATACCAAATACTGTCCTGAGCAAAGAGAAAAGAGGGAGGGAATAGGTGCTTTTATGTTACTAACAAATATATTATTTGGCCCCAGCTGTTGATCACAAGGGAGGTTGGGAATTGTCTGCCCACCCTCTGTGGAAGTTTTCACTAGCCAGTGTTATCAAAAAGTCTGTTATGTGTGTGTGTTGAGGAAACTGATTTCTGCCCTGGGTGTCATCTTTCCCCTTGAGCACTACCTGGACAGAACAGTGCATTGCAGTATTTGACTTTGAGATTCTTAACACATCAACAGAAAGACCTATTTTTCCACCCAAATGCTGTCCATCTGTTTGGTCAAAGTCTGTTGCTACTCTGTGTGTTTCTGCCTTTGCTTAATCTTCATTGTGTTTCCTTTGATATCGAAAGTACTAATGGTGCTGGACTTCTGCTCATTTGCCCATTTTCCTGCAAAGTTTATTTCTTGTGTACCTATGGTTGTTATTCTGTATGGATGTGTGTATTTCCACACTCAAACATATCTGAAATTGTTGGTTTTATAGAGAGTTTAATGAAACAGAGGGGTTTGTGGTGCTGTAATGTGAACAGCGTATGATTTGGGAGTTGATTGCTACCGACTTCTGTTTTAAGCAAGGAAAGGGGTGTGAAGATTGACAGGAGAACTCACAGTTATAACAAGGTAGCAGTTACTGAAGAGGAAAAATTTTTGTGTTCAGCAGTGAAAATCTGCAAGGTCAGGAAAAGAATGGCAGCAGGATTTTAGGATTTAGAAAGTTATCGGTCATTAAGCCATATGTTGTTGAATACTGCTGACTACTTCTGAAAGCTTCTAGGGGTCTTAAGGCATTGTTGGGCTGGAATTCACAAGCCAGAGTACAAATCTCTTGGGTTTTTTGGATCAGTGGTGTTATTGGAAGAGAGATGAGATTGTTTGTTAATAAGGTGCCATATGAAAATGGGCCTTGAATTCTTTTGGCAGTAGCTGATGGCTGTAAAATACAGAATTTTGCAATCAAAATGTTTGTATCTGGAGACTGAATCAAATACTGAATTCATCTTGAAGCTCCATATCTTGGTTTTGGAGACAAAACTTCAGGAGGAAACACTCCGGGATGAGTGTCTCCTCCGAAGGGAAAAGGGCCTCCCCTTTTCCTCCACCAATAAGACAAGTGGGTCACAGCAAGTGAAAGTGGAAAAAACAATTTATTAATGCCAAACAAAGCAGGGTAGAACAGGGGTAAAAAAAAAGCTCAAAATACAACAAATTCCCAGAGAGGGAACAGACACTCGGGCTCGGACCAGCCGGGGCCACCCCGTGAGCCCGGCCAGGGCCACCCGCAGGCTCCTTGGACCACCGAGGAGGGAAGGGAAAAAGAACAACAAAAACCAACAACCTTTTGCCAGCTAGCCAGAACACAACAGAAACCAAAAGAACAGCACAGCACTCCCGGTGCACTCCTGCCCGAGCCCGAGCCCTGCTGGGACCCCCCGAGCCATTGGGCTGAACCATTCAACTGCCCCCTCAGGTCCGTGGCTCTGGCCCCCGGGTCCATCTTAAAGGCACAGCATCCTTGGGCATTGAGTGGATGGTCAAGGAATAAAGCAGCTTCATAGCATCATCCCAGGACACTCCACTTTGGAAAGTCAAGGTAAAAATTCAGAAAGGGAATAACTGGTAGCAGGAGGCTGGCTGAGCTTTCGCTGGAGTCAAACCAGAACCATCTATTTCACCATATGGTTGACAGCTGCCTATTTGTCATGTTTTTCTGTGTTACACAGGATTGATTAGTGATGTTTAACTGCTTTTGAGCAATTGCGTAACATTTGAAGCTGCTGTGTTTTTCCTATTTATCCAAACTCTGCAAGTTCCATGTAGAGTGGGATGGAAAGCTGGTTTCACCCTATCCTTCTTCCTTGAGAAATGTCCAGCACCAACCTAGGGTAAGGTAGGGTGTTTCTTAAATATAGGCTTGGGAGAATAAACTTAGATTTCATGTAGACAGGAACAGAAAACTTGAAGATAAGCACTTTGGAAAACGTGAGTTGAAATGCAGGCTTTTATTATCATGTACAGCAGTCTTAGAGTTGAAGAACTGTGAAGAGTAAATCTGAAGGGATTGCTGATGGTTTTGAAAGGGTTTGAATAGGTCTGGGCAGACTTTCTTAATTTTATATCTATTCCTTGCCTTTTCAACTGTCAAGAGAAAAGTTGCTGAGAAAACAGGGCTGTGTAATACAAAGGTGGCTGCCACTTCCAAAGGATTTTGGAAGTAGGACCAGTGGGTTTGTCTGCCTCCATTCCTTGTAACCTCCACAGCAAATGCATTTGCTGAGAGTACTGTGATGCATGAGATCAGTGGTTATTAATACAACAGTTTTTTTCTATCAGTAGAACCTTTATCTGGGGAGCAAAATGTGTTTTGGCAATAAGCCTCACAGAAAGTAAATAATGTGGCATTTGCGTCTCTAGGTCTGACCTCCACTCTCTCATTGTTTGTCTTTGAACAGAAGCCCTTTATTACTTGATTGTCCTACACTGTGCTTTTATCAATTGCAGTCTTTGAGAAGACATGCTTTACTCTAGAAACTTCTAGATCATCTTTCAGATTAAGTTATTGTTGATCAGAAAAGGCTGTGATGCTGGCTTCAGATATTGAGAGTTGTGCATTTAGACTTTTTGTTTATTTTTTAATTATAATTTGCCTTTGAATAATTGTCATGTTGTACTGGAGCTCCTTACCAGATGGCTTTTAATAGCTTTTCTCATTTTTTGAGAGGCAGCTGGATATTTTGAGTCGTCTTAACTGTTTTATGAAAGTCTGGACACAGCTACCTTACTGTTTCAATAGCTGTATAGGCTAAGTGACATACTTTTCCATTATTCTGAACAAAAGTCTGTGTCGTTGTAAGTTAGCACAGAACACAGGTGTTTATCAGCTGATGTCCTTATTTCAGAAAGGGCTGCAGAAAAGACTGATAGGACTTTGTAACCCTGGAGGAGAATCTTCTGCATTTCAAAGCCAATGGCTTTCAGCTGGGTTTTGGTTTTGTGGTTTGTTTCTTTTTTAACTGTGAAAGATGCTCTTTAAATAGATTTGGCTGACTGTCAGGCTTAAAATCAAATGATTCAGATTAGGTAAGTGTTTGCAAGATTTCATTACACTGTTTTAAGAGGCAGTCCACCAGAGTTTTATAAAACCTACAAGCATTTTGGATAAGGAAGTTGGAGAAGGTTGCTATAAAGAGTATTTTCATGCAGTATAAAGCTATACTTGACCCCAGCAGCTTGCAGAGTCTTTGGAGTGTTTCTGCAGAATGTGGTCTCTCCACACCTCTTGTTGGTCTGAGCAGTTAACAGGAATGTAGAGTGGGTTGGGTTTCATGTTTCATGGTTTATTGGCTGTTGGTTTGAAAAGTTGGTATAAAAACATATTATTTTTTCATTAAATTGTTCAGTTTTTTTCCTTCCAATCACTGTAGAAGCATTAAGTTACCTATAGAAATGCCAACATTACCACTTTGGGGAAATGCGTTCCTAAAAGGTGATTGACTCATCAGTATTTTGGCTACAGTTTCTTCTGTTGGTTGGTAGGCTGTATAAATACAGTGGTAGTGACCAAAAACAATGTTATGCTAGTTTGCTTGCTGCTCTGTCTAGTCCTTTCAGTTTTGGTTTGGATTAGCTTGAGGTGATCTCTCAGAAATGGCCTTCATTGTGTCTTCTGGAGAAACCTGTAGTGTTTGATCAGGCTTGCTGTACCTGTACTCTCTGAAGAGGAACATCCATGGATTGGGGGAAACGTGTTTTTAGTCTTCACTCCAAGATCATTTTGATGGTCTTTATCAGCAGCTTTTAGCCAAGCATTCGGATAATTTGCTTCCGGTAAGTGGAAGGATTTCTCTGGTGTCTGAAAGAGTATTTATCATAACCTTGGCAAACTATTTTCCAAAAGGTCTCTGGTACTCAAAGCTTTGTTTTAACTTTACAACACTTCAGGGACTGAGAGTTGTGCAATAGCACATGGAAAACAAGCAAGACCAGTATGAGTCTGTTGTGGGCACCAGTGGCACCGTGAGGTGCTGTCAGTTCCTGGTTCCACCCAGTAGGTACAGGTAGCACAGAGCTGGGTAATTAAGTTGTTCCTTTAAGAGGAAAACTGACAAATGGGTGCAAGCTTGACAGCAAAAGTATTACAGATTCCTCCCTGCCCCTTTTTCCCAGCAGAGAAATCAAGGCTGAGAAAATGCATGCATAAAGCAGAAATTTTTTCACCTCTATTGTCCCATTTGTACTGTGAAAAAATTCTCAGCAATAGAGATGAATGTAAGTCTACCTTTTTGTAGTTGTACTTTATTGTCTAGGTGACTGAATAAATCTGACTCATATTTCTGGCTAGCTAAGAATCTCAAAAAGAAGAGACATCCTCAAGAGGTGGAAATCATCCTTCCTTTTGCTTCTGTCAGGTCACTGCACTCTTCACTCTTTTCTTCATCCAGCCTCATGGTTATTTGGTATTGGGAAGTTTTTCTACCCCTTTATTTTATTTCATTATCTTCAAGATTGAATTTAAACTGACTTGCAAAGCTGACTATCTTTTGGGATGTCTAAACTAAATGAAGACTGTAATATTGATATCTGGCAATTAAATATAATTTAATCCCTGCAGAAATTAGCAAATACTTTCATAATTGCAGGTTCATGGATAAAGTATGTTCTCAAGCCTCTAGTTCTGAAAATTTTCCCTCTAGCTGAGAACAGCCATGGGATTATTCTTGGGCCTCTTCACTGAAGGAGTCTCAGGAGCCATCTGGGTGAAAACTTTAAATAAAATCCATTGTCTTTGACAAGTTTGTCTGTTTTTTTTTACCAAAAGATCTTTGAGTAAGTGATTTCAAAGCAGTTTCTCACCTCTTTAGGTTTCAGAAGTGTTACAGCATGTGAAGGCATGATTTGCCCTCAACACCATTAATCTTCTCCCTACCATCAGAATAGGTGGTAGGATCTTGGGAGCAAGGAGTCTCTTCTCTAAAATCAGACACATTTACACATTGAAGCATTTACTTTGTTCTGTGTTTTGAAAGTTTTTTTCAGAAATGTAAGTAATAGACACTAACTTCTAGACCTCTGCTTTTATTTAATAGTGTGATAAATACTTAATTGGTGGTTTCAGCCATACCTACTGCTATATCGAAGCATCTTTGTTCCTAAAAAGGGTTGTTCTAATTCAGTCACGTGCTTAGATTGGGGGTTCAAGCAATAGCCTAAAATGTTTGGCTACATGAGACTGCAGTGTGAGAGGTGTGTTACATTCCACACACCCCCCCACCCTCATCCCCCCAAAATGAACAGTGATAGTGGGACATTGCCAGAGAACAAAGGATGCAACTTGAAATGTTATATTTCTATGTGATTGATTTAGCAAAGGAGTATAGGGATAAACAGGCTCTTGAGAAATCTTTGGTGGTACATCTTGAAGCGTGTTGTGCTCTGCTGTCAAAGGACAGACTCTGGTTTCTTCAGGCCAGAAGTATGTGTTGAACCGTGGTCAGCTTTGCTCTGGGGTTGTGCTGCTGGAGTGATGCCCCATGCCTCTCTCATCTGCTGAGCCTGTCTCTGCGGCTGGGAGCCCTCCCGCCTTCCTGAAGGAAGCTGCTACAAAGCAGCAGGAAGATCTAGAATGTCGGGTTTGCTTTTTTTATTATATATTATTTATCTATTTTTATTATTTTATTTACTTCTTATTAAAACACTTGTATAATGTTTGAGTTGTTATATTTTGTTGGTAAGCTTTTTAGAGGTTGGCACAGTGCAAAGCTGTGATCTGGAGATCTGGTTTTGTCCTAACTGGGTGGTTACCAGCTTAAGTGTTTTTTGCTTGTTCTTAGTTTTGCGGAGGCCGTGTAGTCAGATGAGCAAACTGAACGTGCTCCTGTGAGCAGTCATGGCGAACACATGGTAAGTCAGTTCTGCTAAGCCTGTGCAGAAGCAGTGCAGGTACCAAGCTTGCATGGTTACTGTGAGGGTTTGGGCCAGCTTGAAAGTCTTGCTGCAATGACAGGTGAACTGCAAAGCCTCTAGTCTTGAATTTTGTTCCAAGAAAATAAAAATAAACTAAAGAAAATGTGTTCACTTTGTCATATCTGAGGCAGCTTTGCTCAAAAAGTTCTCAAGAGTTAGTTTTACAGCCCATTTTGAGAGCAGAATCTTGTTTTGAAGTCCACTGAATAGGTGAAGCTCTCAGCTGTGCATCCTGGGCATGTTTTGGATTGTATTTTTCTTTTTTTGTAGGTGCTGTGGAAAGAAGACTGAGTGTTTGGCTCAGCAGTTTTTGTGAGGCAGCCCAGAGCCTGCCTGTCTTGGCTCATTACATGCAGCACTCCGCTCCGTCTGCAACACAGGCTTAGCCACTGCACCTATTGCAAGTGGTGTTGCTTTACAGAGGTCCCTAAACTGATCCCTGAATAGCTCACACAGTATGGTTGGCTCATGGTTCATTAAGGGGTTGAGCAAAGAAAGGGGGCTGAGGCTGAAATTGCTTTGGAATGATTCCTGTATAAGTTCAGCACTCAGGAATGTTGTGTGACAGGCACGGTAATGGTGTGTGTCTGCAGGCTTGCAAGCACATCTGAAATTTTGCATGGCACACTGGCAACCAAGACGACTACTCATCTGTGTGTAGATATTTGCCTGCCTTACAGCAATGCTGAGACTTCATTAGCATTTGTAGAATGAGTTTAACAGAAGTACAAATGAAGTATTACTAGTGGGGAATGTCTTAGGCTGCTGTAACGCATTTGCAGGTATTTTGGAAGTTCTTTGTGTTTTGACAGGAGATGAAGAATTTATAATTGTGTGGAAGGTGAAGAACATGCCTTCACAGATACCCAGGGTATCTTTGTAAGGTATTACACTCTCTGTTAATTTTTTGCTGATGGACAAACCCTATGTATGTCTATTCTGTAGTGACTTCATGATGCAATTAATACTTAAGTACACTTGGATTAGAGTAATCTTGCTCATACCAGCCATAATAGGTAATTTCAGTTGTTATTAGGTGTATCAAAAGTGGTATAATTCTAGATGTCATTAGGAATGTCCCTGGAAAATACTGTGCAAGTTTCTATAAATATGGATGGACTACACTAGAGAGAACTTGAAAAAAAATGTTTTGCCATGAATCTTGTAGTTCCTTTTTCTAGGAATTTCTTAAATAATTTTTTTTTTTCAATTTCTTGTGAGATGAGGGAAAACGTGAACTTGTTGGAAGAGCACTTTCTGTTGAATAATTGTTCTGTCTTCAGAAGCTTCTATGCCTTTTATAAGACATCATATATCCCAAGTACCTAGATAAAGTAGCATTTTAGAGGTACACATTGTTTCTGATGAAGGAAGTTTGGAGACTGGTTTTTTCTGGAGAGTGCTGTGGGTTGCTGAGTCAGGGATGAGCCTTGTGCTTTCAATGTTCAGTGCAAAATCCCAGTTCTAGGGTGGAGAATGTGTTAACATCTATTCATAGAATGAGAAATCCTCGTGTAGTCATTTGAATGAATAAGATACGTCAAAAAAAATAACACTACAAGATTGTAAAGGATATATATGTTTGACTACTGCCATGGGGTTCACTTGAATGTTGTGGTTTATTTTTTTAATCTAGTTTCCTTCTTAACCCTTCCAACATACTCCAAGCCTCCTTGCTTTTACATGCTTTTCTCAGAATCCTCTGTTCTTTTCCATATTATTTTATTTTTTGGGTGGAGGAACATTTACATTTTTTGCTTTGTCTCTGAAGATTCAGTGTATTGTGGGAGGTGAGGCAACACTGGTCTTGGCAGAACACCACACAACCAAGAGAGTAATTAAATGACGCAAGCATTTGATTATTTTTCTCTCTCAAGCTTTCTGGCACGGCTGGGCATTCCGATTGCAAAAGGAGGATCAGGAGAAGAAATTTCTAAAGACCGCATGCAGAATTAGAAGAACTGTATTGGAGACTTTCTGCTTCTTTAAAGCTCTTCGCTCTCACGTTCTGGAGTTACTTCTTTTTCCCCTGTGAGGATAATGTCTCTTTCGTCACTCAAGATAGATGTAACTGAAAGGGAGCTGCCAAGGTTGTGTTTTGGTTTCTTTGCTCCCTTACTAATTGGATTTTTCCCATCTTCTGCAGTAGGATTATAGAAGGATTACAGAAGCTGTGTTTTTGGGGGTGTGGGAGGAAGTTGTTGTTTTTCTTGTCTTGAGTCTGGGACCTCCTTGATTTGCCATTTGTTCTCTGAAGTTACTGCCTGTTTGGAAGAGGGAGAAGCAGCATAACATGAACTTGCACAACCATGGATTCCTTCCCTTTGCAAATGGTCTATGTGGCTGCTTGTAAAGGAGGTTTTTGCATGCGTTAGCAGCAAATGAAGAATAGCATCCCAGGCTGGATTTAAAAGAAGCCAACTCCTTGAGTCCTGGCAAAAGGATAAATACTGTTTCAAGTATAGTTTAAGGAGGATTGGATGTTGTTCCAGTTTTGAATTTTTTGAAAGGAAGGATCTGATCAAATCAAATATTCTGCCAGCCTAAACCTGCATTTTCTACAGCTGAAACTGGAAGATGTCTTGGAAAAGAAATTACTTTTCTGTGGGTCGGGGGAATGTACAGGGCATGTTTACTCCACGAAATACCACCTCAATAGCACCCAGTAAAGGTCTCAGCAATGAACCAGGACAGAACAGTTGCTTCCTGAATAGTGCGCTACAGGTAAGATCACAGAATAAACAATGTTTCTCGTTTTGCCCTCTGTCTGTTGTAGTATTGTCCTAGGCACTGTGCAACAAATACAGTGAAACTTGAGTACATAATTATTGGCGGCCTAGATAGAGTAAAGCTACATTTGGAAAAACTGATAGTGTTATTGAGCAGCTTTTTAATTTTCAGGTTTTCCTGGTGAATTCAACAGTCAAATTTACCTAGTCATCATTTACTGTACTTGAATGTCTTGTTTGTGTAGGCTTGTAGAATGTCAACCAAAGGTAAAAATATACATAGAAAATTTATTTTAAAATAATAGAATATTGCATAGCTTGCAGAATGGATACTCCTTAAAAGTAAATTTAATTTTTTTGTTGAACCACTCAAGGTCAAGGTTTGATAATACCTGTACAAGATTCATTTTATGTAGTGCACTTTTCTTTCTGGCGGCTGATTTGTAGCTTAGTTTAAATGACTGAGTGTTTACCTTTTGATTTAGAAGAAAAACCTTTTCTGGTGCCAAATTCAGTGGGGTGAGTATGGCTGCTATACAGGTCTTGTCACCATTTAGATGTTTTGAATATCTGATGGTTGAGATTCAATCATTTTGGTAGCAGGGCTTAAAACCCCTTCATATCAGTTTCCATCCCTTCATAATGACTTCTCTGTGCAGCACAGACTGTGTCACTATGGGTTTGGTTTTCTGTTTTGGGTTTTTTTTTGGTTTTTGGGTTTTTTTTTCCATGGGCACAATCAGGTTCTCAACGAACTTCAGGCTTCCATATAGCCCCAGTGCAAATAATACAATGACCCTCAATAGGCTTAATATATTAGGAAATACAGAACAAAGAGAAATTTCCAGTGATGTTCTGTATCAGTCACCATCAATTGCCAGCTGTAAGGTGTAATGACTGGCTGCCTCCTAATACTGAGTTACTGAACCTAGGTCAGGACTAAGTAGATCCTAACATCAGCTGCATGCTATACAAGAAGATGAAAGCATATGACCTGGTCTTTAGTCTGCTACAGAAACCCTTTTCTTCTAAATCTCAAGAGAGACAGGATACTGAAAGTACTTACGATCAAAGCTGAATTAAAAAAAAAAAAGACAAGATGGTAATAATTTCATAAAATACATACTTCTGGGGTTTATCCTAATTTTTTAACACTTAGTCTGAACTGCTCTTGAATGTTTTTTGCTCCTTGCTCTTACAAATTTCTATAAACATTCAAGCTAAACTCCAAAGGCAGTTACATAAAAAAATTGGACTCATTCCTAAATGTAATTTTTTTGTCCTTTGGTAAAGTCTGCAGTAGTTCTTCAGGAATGTTTGTGTGTAATCAGATGTTTTCAATGCTTATGTTGCCTCCCAGGCCCTAAATACAGGGATAGTCGAGTATAAACATAGCCATGGTAATTATGAAGTTTTGGGAAACTTAAAGATTATTACATATTACTATGGTTTAAATACAAATTTTCCTGTTGGAAACACTTTTTGAAACCAGCAGAAACTTTGCCAGGGTGCTAAATTTTTTCTTGCTCTAGGCAAATTCATCAGAAATAAGAAGTTTGGTTCCTCTGTTTGTGCTAATGAGGCATTTAGCCAGTCACATGTCAGCCTGGACCTTGCTGCTCTGTCCAGAACCTTTTAGGACGTGATTTAGGTCAGGGTTTCTTTCAGTTCAAGCTTCTGCCTTCTGAAAGGCTGGTGACACTGAGGTTTGCAGGAAAGTTCAGTTACTGTTAGTTGAAGCTGCAATTGCCGGTGCTGACCACGTTTATACATAAAGAGCTCACTGTGAAACACCTCAGAGATGGGTATTGTTGCTATTTTACAGATACAAATTTGAATAGTTTCTCAAGAGTGCACAGATTTAGTGGTAAAACTGAAGAATAAAAAACCATAGTGCTGTTAGAGCAAATGCCACCTGTCGTTGCTAGCAGAACATATAAAAGCCTGCTTGCCTTTCTGTGCTGTGACCCTGCCTAGTCACATACCTGGTATTACCACCATACCTGCCCTGAGAGAAAGGTATAGCTGCCCTAACAGGCTATGGTTAGTAATCATGGCCTATGAGTGCACTTAGTGACGATAATATTGGGCATAACGGATTTTAGCGTTTCACCACTTTCACTTGCATGAACTTGTTAATGTGTATGCTGTTGGTGCTCAGTTTTTTCAGCATCTGGGCTTTCTGCTCAGAACAAGAAGGCTGTGTAGGATTGGAAGAAGGGAAGAGTTTCATTCCCTGCAGTCCATGGGGTGTCCTTGGCAGCTCTGCTCAGCTGCATGGTGCTGTTGCCCAGCAGCCGGCCCTGGTGCTAGCACAGGAGAGCAGTCAAGGCATGTGCTGTTTAAGCTAGCACTGCTACGTGGGTAAAGAAGCAAGTTTTCTAGTTTAAAAGCACGTGGCAAGAAATTCAGAGGAAGGTCCTACTGTAAAGTAACATGTGAAGGTTACAGCTAAAGAGGAAAGTTGAAAACTTCAACTTGCAGTTAGATAAAAGGCACCCCTTTTAAAGGCAATGCTCACTGATGACTTCTTGGATTATTCAGCATGTGCAGTTTTAATCAGAAGCTTATGAAGTATTTTATTTTATATATTCGTAAAATTGGCTCTGCCCCTTTTTGTGTTTTAGGTTCTTTGGCACCTGGACATTTTTCGCCGCAGTTTCCGGCAGATCACAACGCACAAATGTATGGGTGATTCTTGCATCTTCTGTGCTCTTAAGGTAAAAGTTAGAAATACATTTAAAACCATTTTTTAAAAGTTTGAACAGAAATATATATGATATTTAGTTAATATATATAATCAAACTTGCACCTGAAAATTTGTGAGAGCAGGATAAATGTGATAGCTAGTGGTCTAAGACCCAATTTCTAAAATGTGTTCAAGCCAAAACATTGTGAAAATACCATTGGTAAAGTTTCAGTTACAAGGACTCTTCTTAATGGTGTGCAGGTCATTGTGAGTCTCCATTACTTCAAGCAGTAAAATACAAATTTGCTTAATTTTTCCCAATTTATCATTTGGTGTACGAATATAATACCATGTACAGTTAGTGTGCTCATCAACATTTACCTTTCCCTTCAGAGCTGCTTTAAACGTCAGGATGGCAAAGGCCATTTAGCTAAGCCTTTCTGTTCAAAACTGTTGATTATGTAAGACTAAAAGGCTATTTTCTACTGTAAATATTGATGTCTGTATTAAATGGCTCCGCTCTTTGTACTCTCTGTTTTAAAAAACATCAATTCTGTTTGTAGCTGCAGATGCAATAACTGACCGTTACAGAGGCTGCCTGGACAGTAAGATCTAGATGCTAGCTCTGATTCTGAGTACTGCTATGTACTTGAGTAAATTGTGCAATCCTGTGTCTCTGTTTGTCTCTATCTATCAATTTGTTGCAGTTCTAGGGTTTTTTTGTGGCCTCCTTTCTAAATTTTGCTAGCTCAAACCCCTAGGTTCTTGTGGGAGAAATAGACATGATGCAAAGATGATGAAAATACCATCTTTAATCTTCTTGAGCAGTGATTTCCCTTTCTGAAATTGAGACTGAGACATTTTCTTTGATCACAAGTGTGTTGTAAAATCCAACTAAATATATAAATTAATTGTGGGAGAATTTGTGTCATGAATTCTATGTGCAGTAATGAAAAGGACAGACAGCATGTCTTATGAAGATGGCAGAGTGTGCAGGTTTAAATTAAGATCATCTGACATTCCTAGACAATATTTATGATATAACAGCTGTCTTGGTGCTGTTAAGTAATATCACAGGGGCGCTGGTAGAGACAGGCTTGAAATGAATTATCTAGTGAGTTTTTGGACTGTTATTAAGGGGTTTTTCCTTGCAAATAAACAGCAAAGAGGAGACTATTAAGGAATGAAGTAAGAGAATTTATCTTTTTCTGAAGGGGAATTTGTCTCAAGCTGTATCTGTTGAAATGATGAGAGAGGATGATATTTACAGCACTATCATCAGAAGAGGAGGTAACAGAGGAGCAAGGTAGAGCATCCAAAGTGAGATACAGCTCTTCAGACAAAGAAAAGATGGAGTATTGCATGTCCCCTTCCTTAAAGGGGAATGGCAAGACTTAGTCATGATCCGATTTGAGTTCATTAAGTTCAGTGGGATGATGTAAAGGTATTTTTTGGATCATGCCCTCGAGTAATGTCAAGTGATTGTTGGCATTCTTTGTTAGCCAAGATGAGGTCGGAAAGAAAAGGATTTAGGAATTTACCATGAATGTAAGCTTTCGCCATTCTGGGGTGTAACCTTACAGCATGATGTATCAAAGAAATGCCAGGAGATCAGACAGGTTCTGCCATGAGTGAAAGTAGACTCTCAACTCTGCGCTGGAGTCCAGGTTTTAATATGAAGATAATAGTTAAAAGTCTTTCGGTATAGAGTACTGAAAAAGAGGGAGAGGGATGTGAAAGGATATTACGGGAAAAAGGAGAGGACGAACCTTTGCGGAACTGGTCTTGAAAGATGAGCTCCGGACAAAGATATGCATATGGATTAGCAGTACCCGTATGAGAGGGAAAGCACTACAGTAAAACTGGAAGATGACAGGATCTCTGGAATATATGTATTAAAAGCAATTGGGTCAAAGAATGTGCAGTTTTGTTGGTAAAATCCTTGCTTTTGATGTTTTGAAGTGCGTAGTGTGCTATTATAAACTTGTAAATGACAGGTGAAGTTGGCAGAATTTACAAATTCTATGCCTGCAGCCATATGCTTATTTTTTTAATTAAGCAGCCTTTGAAAAAGTTGCTGCTCTCTCTTTTCACTCTCAAATATCTGCAAGGATTTTTTGTGTATGTGTGTGTTTTTGGTTTTGTTTGTTTTTTTCTGCCTGAAGTTCTTAGCAATAATGTTCCTTGCTGGGAGGTGTTACAACCCTTAATTTCCAATAAAACAATACTATTGCACCAAATCCTGTACTACTTTTGCACATTTTGGGAAACTTGTGTCTGGTTGTGTGCAGAATTCCTAGAGCTCACAGAAGCTCTAAAGAACGCATAAGCAATTAAAGAATTACCTAGACAAGTATTTATGAATGTGGGCAGCAACCAATACTTGAAAAAGTAAATAAATTCCAACTGGATCCAAATCAAAAAGTTAGCATTTTCTCTATCTAGTCTGTTCTTCATGGGAGATTGCTGTGTGTTCTACCCAAGCCTGTTCCAGAACCTCTTTCTCTGGGTCATAATGTGCCAAGCTTTCACCTTTATTACCTTATGTAAAATGTTGATGTGTGTACATAAGTACTTAAAAGTTCCCCCCCATTTTCGTGTTGTTATCAAGTCAAATATTATTATAAAGGTGAATTTTAAAGGCTGTCACTTGACTCCAAGTGAAACTGGAGGTGCAAACCTCCCCTCAACCCCCCAGAAAACCTCTGGAGACCAGAAACATTAGCTGTCTTGCTTGAATGCAGCTGAAAAGGTAGGGGTATTCACAAGGGACAGCCCCAAACCGTGGAGATGGTCACATTCATCCTCAAACTCCTTAAGCAGGCAGTAGAAGGGGGAGAAATCTGTTTAAAGTATTTACTTGTTCTCTGCTGCCCTCTGGATCAGTGTTTTCAAATTGCTCTATTTTTTTTTCCTGTGAAAGTCTGTCTGTCTGGTACATGGTATGTGCAAACTTGTTTAAGACAAGTGGGATTATGTGCTTAATGTGCACCTAATACTGCAAGCATCACCAAGAGCATGTTTTGTGTCCCAGTGCAGCAGGGTCATCCCCTCCTGTCTGTGCTCATCTCTTCCCCTGCCCCAGCTCTCCATTCTGCTCTGGAAGCCTTTAACTGTTGTCCTGCCAGAGTAATGCTGGCTTAGCCTCCAGATCTTTGACATCCTCTTTCTCTTGAATCTTGCCTTAGGCTTTGCTAAGATGAGGGAGAAGAAGTGGCTGGATCCAGTGGGAACACCAGAATTTGGAGCTCTATACCATGCGAAAATCTCCTGTTAGGGGCTGGGGAGAGGTAATTAGCCTTGCATGCTGTCAGGTGGATCTGCCCAACATACTTGTCCAGACCAAGCAAGGTGGAGGCAGGACATGTTTACTCTTCAGAGCATGCTGGCATGTTCGGATTCCAGCCCGGCCTGGGAAGGGGACAACACTTGTGGGGAGGAGCCTATGCCATGTTCCCCCAGTTCACTTCAGGGTCCCTTCATAGCATACCTCACACCTTCTGTGTTGTACAGAGAGGAGGGTTCATGCTCTTCGCTGGCTCTAAAATGTTACTGTGGAGGTGACATCCTCTTCTCTTTGACTCTAGAGGAAGATAGTCTTCTCTAAGCTAAATTTAGCCTTTGAATAACACTGAAGAAGTTGTATTTTTTCCACGCTTTTTTGGCTTCCTGCAACTCTATCTAGGGATTCTGATATCATGCACAGTATTTACTGTAAATGCTCAGCTAGCTCTCTAAATTTTACTTGTAAGTTCAAATATGGGATCACAGAACAGTGATGTCATACCTGATCAAATCACGTTTTATTTTTGTACCACATTGAAGACTTCCATTTCACAAATTCTTGATTTTAAAACTTGATGTGCTATGTCTTTATGTGGCTAGAAAATGAACCTTAAAATCATTTCAGATATACTTTCCTTGGTTATTTGGAAGGAGCCTTGCATCAACAGCTGTAAAAAAGGAGAGCTGCAGACTCTGTGCTGGAATCCCAAGCACTGTTCCTTAAGATGTGGCATTATTTAAATATTTTTTTCAATACACAAGCTGTCCTTACCACTGTGTGGTTTGCCTGCTGAAACACTGGAACAGCTTTTTGATTTATTATTTATGCTGAAGTCTACTATGAGTTGGTTTATTTTCCTTTTTTTTTTCAGCATGACTTTGCTTTGGTGTTTATCACAGCTGGAAGAGGGTAGGAAGGGGGAAATCCGTCCACTGTACTGAGCATGCCACAGAGAGTTTGTTCTCCTTCCAGGGATTGTACTGGGAGCTCCACAGTGCCAGGATATAGGACAGAGTGTTTTTTGTAGGTCACAAAGAAGAATGTTCTATTGATTGATAAATTCCAATAGGGCTGGTCTTTTCTGTTGTTTTGTCATGTGCAACAAAAGCAGGAAGAATGTGAATTTCTATGTAGAAATGATGTTGTTGTCTAAGATGAAAATAGAGAACAGTAAGGTTTTACAGCGCTTTAAAAAGTAGAACGACTATAGTTGGTTCTGATAAGCCACTTGCTTGAAATGGAGTGATTTATTATGAAATGTTCGTCATGTGATTGAGAGAGTAATCCTCTTGTTTTATGCTTTTTTCAAATCACAGTAGTATTTCAGGGTAAAACAATAGTCAAAATACATAAAATAATTACTTTTATTGTTTGAACGTCTTTTTTCAGTTGGCACTTGCAGTTAACTGTCTGCCAAATAAACTAGCAGCAAGTACAGTTTCCTCAGTTAATAAACTGGTAATTGAAGCTTCCAAATAACAGTTGGCTGTTTTGATCTTGATCAAGCAGTTAGTGAATTGTTACCTAGTAGATGTGCATATTCTATGATTTGGATTTCTTTTCCTGCCACCCTCCTAAACAACACTTGTAGAAAGTATTATTTTTACTTGATTTTGGTAGTAGCCAGGGGTGCCTGACTTGACAGTCTGTACTGGGGACCTGATCTTAATATTCAGGGTACAGTGTGAGTACAAATGGAAGAGACAGAAAAAGAAAGGAATAAATGGAAATCTAAGTTGATTGTTATCAGACTTGGAGGTTTGAAAAGAGATCAAAAAACACAAAACCAAATAGAGCTAGAATTTATTGCAACCTTGAAGGCGAATATACCACGAGGAAATGTGGGGAGGAAATGTGAGCTAGTGGAAATACTGTGGGTGGAGGCTGATGTGTTTGGATAGGGGAAAAGTGATTTTTAGCAGCCATTTGAAACAGGTTGTTGTACTGAGTATGAGGATTCACTGGGAGAGTGTGATGTTCTGAATGAGAGATTAGGTATTACAAGCAAGAAAAAAAGGTTCACTAAATTGAACAGGGTAAGAAGGGCATGCTATTGAAATGGAGAGAAAGCTTAAAAAAATTATACAAACAAAAACCCCATCACCAAAACCCCAAAACAAAAAATTGAAATACCATACCACTAGAGCTGCAGTGATATCCCTATACAGAAGAAACTTCTGTGTAATTCTGAAAGGGAATAGTTAGTTCTCAGAAAGCTGCCAAGGACACAACTCAAAATTACAGTGCATGAACGCTGATCTGATTCAGTAGCTGTTGCTTATTGTCTTCAGCCATTAATTTATTCTTATGTCAGCCTCCTTTTGCATGCTTGATTAAAAAGGCACATGTGCATGTGTATCAGGTTTGGTTTGTTTCATCAGTATAGTTACACACTACAGATGTCAGTTTACCCCAAATAAATGGAATACTTTCCTAGGGAGGAAGTTGATTCCAAATACTATTAAAGATAATTGGGAGCAGATCTCCCAAGAATGTATGTAAATCCCATGAATTACCTAAAAATATACTTGCTATCTTTATTGTCTAAACCAGGTGAAAAATAACTTGGTTTATGATCATGCATGTGAATTTTAGTGTTCTGAAATATCTTCAAGGTTTCTCGAGGAGTTGCATGATAAATGTTCCTTGTCTCAAGCCTTAGGTTGTTTTCCTTTATTTGATCCTTGATCAATATATAGCTAGAAAATTCATACTGATCCCCGCACCCACGCTTCCCAAAGTGGAGGACATTATTTTGGAAGCCCACTGACTCAACAGGGCTTTGTTCTGATGGGTGTCAGAGGCCCGGCTGTGTAGTAATAGAAAAGATATGAAGTCTTCAGGTAAGAAACTAGGAAAAAGCCTTCTGAAAAGTAAAAAGCCAAGCAAGGCCCTACAATTGATTGATTGGGATGGTTGACTCATCTGAGAGCAGGCTGGTGAAAGGTAGCAATGTCACTGGAGTTGATCTTGACTTAGTATTTGGGGAAGGACTATATGCAACTGGGTGGACTTTGCAAATTTATTGGTCTTAAAGAACACTTGCACTTCTAATTTTATTCTCTGCTACCCTTTCCAGACTTTTGAAGAGCTGTAGGGAAGAGGATGTGAAGGGAGATGGGCTTCTTTTCCATACAGACCTCATAGGAATGAAGTATAAGCAGAACACAGACTCTCTATCTGAAAAATGCCTTGCTCATACTGTTCTCTGTCTTAGCTTGTAGACTGACCAACATGCCAAGAACATGTCCTCAGTGTAGAAATCAAAGTACTGCTATTAATATGGTATTAGTAATTCTTAGATTTTATGTTAAGCTAATTTTTTTTTTGTTCAACATCCTTGATTTTAGTTACTGCAGACTGGTAAAATGGAAGAAACTTCCTTTTTTCATGAGGCTTTTAGCAGCATCCATTCATTTTGTTGCCACTGTTAGGGACATGCTCATTTGTGTTGGAATGTAGCCATTGAAAGAGATCATCACTGCAGTCAGTACACTGATGGATTTCCACCATCTTCAGTTTCAGAAGAAGTATGTGGAGGAGAATGAAGTTTGAATGTTTCATTTATAAAGTTCTCATGTTCCATAAACACTTGGAAGAAAGGTGCCATGAGAACTCCTGGGGCAGAATCAGGAGGGCTTTCCTGGTCTGCACCCAGCTGGCTGTCATACCTGTGTTCGGAACAAATGTTTGCGCAATTAACAGTATCGCTCACAGGCAAGACCTTAAATTAAGGAGGAAGATCTGACTTAGGTAATTTAAAGTGATGAAAATGCAGGAAATGCCACACCTGTTCATTGGAGGTTGAGAGACAAGAAAGACCTGTTCTGAAGGGGAGAACCCCAACAACCCCATCTCCCCCAAAAAACTCCAACCCAACCCCACTGACTAAAACCTAAGGAAAACCAAACTCAAAGTGCTTTTGACTCCATTTGAGGTGCTTTTGGGACTCCCTACAAGCACTGGGTTCCAACATGCTCTAAACAGCACTGTGCAATGACATAATAAGATTTGATCTTTATTAGATTAAAATGCATAATTACTCACTGGTTTTAAGATATTTTTTCCCTTGTAATCTAAATAAGACTGTACCATTGTGTGCTATGTCATTACAAATTTGAGGAAGCATTCTTCCGTGTAATGTTGGGATCTGCTATATCCTGATTTTTGCATTCTTCGCAGAATTGCCATTGCTTAATAATTTTTTGTTCCATGGTAAGTATACTGTTTCTTTAAAGAGTGCAATTTAAAAGAAGAGTTTCAGTTTTCTTGCTTGCTTCTCCTTTTACCTAGTTTAGACCCTGCATTGTTTCTCACCCCCGGGGGTGCAGAGCCATTTCAGGGCTCTCAGTGAAGCAAACCAGGTCCTGCCCATCAGCTCACGGCAGTGAGGTTGTGGACCAGTCGCTAGACAAGTGTCTCAGTTTCCAAATCTGTGAAGTGAGATTGAACAAACAGAATAAACACATTTCTAAAGCACAGTTGTGAATATTTTCAAGTGCTCTTAAACTATTTAATGTAAAGTGTGAAGCAGGATGGAGTTATATTTCACTGCCTTTGGTTTTTTTTGAGGGTCACTGAAATGAGAAAATTCACTAATGAAACTTGCTCAGTTACCAGAGTAACAGAAATGGCAATCAAGTTTAAGTGCAGAGACTTTGTCATTGTTTCAGTTTTATGTATGTATATATAAATGATAGCTGAGGAGGGGTATTGTCTGTAATTCACAAAGTATGATACTGTCTCACGGCTTTCTCTTCATTATGCTTTTCTCCTGATTCTGTGATACTCTAATAAAAGCAATAGTAGAAGAGCTGTGGGCTTCAGCACAATGGGCTCTCACCCATGAATGAGCACCTTGAAGACCAACAAAATAAAAGAGATTGGCATATTACATCTATCTTAGATTATGTCAGCACTATAAATTGTACCATTCCTATGGGCAAAAATGGCAGGGGCATGGAGGTTGGTTTGCTGCCTGTGCAGTGACAGCTGTGCTCTGCACTTTTTCCAGCTTCCTCAAAACAGACAAGGTTGTACCATTTGGCAAACTTCCCAGTTTACCTTCTCAATTCCTGAAAAGAAACAAGTAAAAGTAGTTACAAGAGAGAAAGATTCAGATTATTTCCAATTAATATAGATCCTAAGTATGTTGGGGAGAAGGTTTCTGTAATTAAAGGAAGAAGTGCTACATGAATTGTGAAATACTGCAGATTAGTATAGATTTGAAAGAAAATCAAACAGGCGAACCAATTTGGTTTTCTCCTTGTTTTACTAAGTTTAGGAGGCAGTAAAGAGGACTGGTGCACAATTAAAGGTGATCCCTTTTTCCTCTCCTGTAGTATGAACTGAGCTTTTCCACAGTCTTTAGAGAAATTGTGAGGAAAGTTTCATAGGAAAGGACAAGCAGAATTTTTAGATTGACACTGATGAAGATGGTTGCTTGTCATATTACATGATGTAGAAAGAACACAGTGGTGATGGAGAGTTGTCTTGTATTAAAATAAGAACTAGAAGTTTTTTACTTAAACTGAGGATCTTGCATACAGAATTATGTTCCTGTTTTGTAGGAAGGGCACAGTGAAAGTTAACTGTTCAGATGATGTTTCGGATATTTCACACACGTGCACGCAAGCACACAAAATAAACATGGGGGTTTAATCAGTTGGGAATATGCACAGAACTTTCATGCATATAACCCACACTTCAGACAATAATGTGTCTTTTTAGAACTACTCATCCTTGCAAATGGTTACCCAGGTGATGTGTGAGTTACAGTTATGAAAATGCAGGTTTATGGCAGCAAGTGAACAGCTGGCTATACATAGGAACTGATATTCCTATTCACATCATGCTTTTTCCCTCCTGCATGCTCACACAAAAATCATCTAATTCTTACTTCTTGGACTTACGAAAGGTAAATTTCTTTAAAGTGTGCAAGTATCAAGTTGTGGCTGTTAAAGGGCTACAGATGTTTGGAAAGAGTTGCTTAAAAGAGGAAACAAAGTGGCATGTGTAAGCTGGAAGTGAGAAAGTTAAATGGAGAGTGAGAAATGGGAATAAAAAGTGAGAAGTTTTGGTGTTCATTGTATTTGCTTCAGGAATCAGATTTGGAGAAATAAAGATCCATGGGGAATTGACAGCCCTCGCTTGTATATGTGAAAGGAAAGGAAGAAATACACATGAGGGAAATCCTCCTAAACTCCTAGCCCTCACTTGTATATGTGAAAGGAAAGGAAGAAATACACAAAGGTGCACAGGATTTCAAAGGAAGGACTTTTAGGATTTTCTCTTGTAGTCCATGTACCATACAAGTATCTGTGTGTTGCAGGATCCAAACAAGTTAAATGTTTGCTGTTTGTTTTCAGATAAATTGAGTCATATTTTGAAAAATGCAGTACCTTAACTATCTTTTTGGTTTTTTACTAGGGTATATTCAACCAGTTTCAGTGTAGTAGTGAGAAGGTACTGCCTTCTGATGCCCTGCGCACTGCTCTTGCAAAGACATTTCAGGATGAGCAACGTTTCCAGCTGGGCATCATGGATGATGCTGCTGAATGTTTTGTGAGTATAACTGAAAGATGGTTTGGCAGGCACAGAGGTGGCCCACCACTATGCAATCTTCCCTGTTTTTTTTTTTTTTTCCCCTTAATTTTTTGTTCTCCATTTCTCCTTTCCCCAAATTGCAACAGATTTTGCATGTCTGGCCTGGAAAAGTGCACAGAGAGATCCCCAAACAAATGATTTGGAAATGGTAATATCATTGTTAACCGTATTTACATTTACTTTAGCATATGTACTGCTTGGATTCTCAAGTGTGCTTTAGATGTGAATTATGAAAAAATTGCACTAAAAGAATGATCCAGGATTCTAGTTTTAAGGATCACCTCAAGAGGGTGAAAAGACATTTTGTTTGCCAGTTTTTTGAAGTTGTGTTTTCACAGGAAAATTTTTCAAGGGAAATTGTGCAATGTTATAGTTGTTTTGCCAAATAATTAATCTTGACCTGTTTATTGCAGGCCTATAGACCACCCAGGCAGCTAATAGTGTTGGTGAAAAGCGTTCTGCTGTAAGGGTTGTTAAGAGACTTGTGGCACCCACAGATTAGTGTTGACAACAATGGGAGGAGAGAAGGTCTTGGGACAAAAACTCCTGGGAACTTTAAAACAGATGTAGTTGTATGAATTAATGTCTAGGAAATGTTCAGTCCTTTTGTTTCATACAGGATGTAGTCTGCCTCTTTATTATTAGTTCTCCCTCTTTTTGATAGAATGTAGATGATGTGTCATATTTCAAAGCTCTTGTGGAATGGAGGAGTTGATTTATTTTGTGTTGATGAGAAGTTAATGTCAATCCAGTGATTTTAAAACTGCATAGGTACTCTGTTATATTTGGTCACATCCGTGGATGCTTGAGAATTGGACAGAAAAATCAGTAGCAGAATCTTCGGCAGTGCTAGTAAATAAAATAAATGGTTACCATGCAGCATTTCAAATCAGAAGTGGAGGCCATTTTCTTTTGTATACAAGAAATACCAACTTCTTTGTTTTTGAAGCAACTTTAAAAAATTTGCAGGAGCCTTCTGTCTGTAACATTATGGCATCTGACATACTTTCGTGATTTATATCTTAACTTTTGTCTGCAGTTGAAATTATCTAATGCATTCTTTTTCCTTTTTCCTTTGGCTAGGAAAACCTGCTAATGCGAATTCACTTCCACATTGCAGATGAGACAAAGGAAGATATTTGCACTGCACCACATTGTGTTTCCCATCAGAAGTTTGCAATGACTTTATTTGAACAGGTGAGGTAATGATATGCGCTTAATACCAATCGCCAGTTCTCAAGTTTTGTGTTTTCATTTCTAAAACATGCATTGCCACAGGAAAGAAATGTACAGCCGGAAGTGTTGCAGTGGAAATACCTGTTTAATCTTGTCAATGCATTATATTTTCTTTCTCTTTAGTGTGTTTGTACCAGCTGTGGTGCCACCTCTGACCCGTTACCTTTCATCCAGATGGTACATTATATTTCCACAACCTCACTCTGGTGAGTTGAGTTTTTTCACAGGGAACCTTCCCCTCCCCCACACTTTTTTTTCCCCTTTTTTCTTCCCCCCCCCCCATGCTGGTGTTGCAGTTTGATCTTTGTGATCTTTATTGTTTAAATGTCTAGAACATGGTTTGTTCAAAGTTGGCGGAGCTTTGATAGCTGTGATAAAGAACACGAGGATTTAGTAAAGGAGAAGATAGCAGTTTAGGCATGGAGCAGTGTGTCTGCTTGTTTATGATTCTGAATCTTAACAACTGTAGTGGCAAGGACTCATGTACATTTTGAAAGACTTCAATGTGTGAGCAGGTGATTTAAGAAGACAGATAAGAAAAATAAAAAAATTACATTGAAAAAGACCTTTGGACATCTATTCCATCCTCCTGTTTAAAGCAGGGCTAACTTCAGAGCTAAATCAGGCTCCTTGGTGTTGTGTATAGCTGAGTTTTGAAGGTGCTTAAAGGACAAAAATGTCATGACTTCTCTGGGCTGCCTGTTCCAGCTCTGAACTGTAAGGGTTTTTCCTCCTCCATGGTGACCAGGGCAGTTCCACGATAACTAGCGGAAGATGCAGAAAGGGAAATTCTCACTGGAGGTCGGACGTGGTCTGCCCTCGGTAAATCCGTGCTGGCTGCTCTGACTCACCTGGTCCTTCACATGCCTGGAGCTGATTCCAAGGGGATTGATCTGATCTGTTATGGCCCCAGGTGGTGGAGTGAGACTGATCAGCCTGTAGTTCCTCAAATCCTCTTTCCTTGGAGGAGTATATAGCTCTTGTTTAATCTAGTTATGGGGGAACTGTCCTGGTCACCGGGACCTTTCATTAAAGGTGGTGCACAGGGCATGAGCACTAGGTCTAAAGCAGATTGTTTGAACTAATGCTGGAGAAGTCTTCTTTGAGTAGATGTCTTCTCAGTTAAAAGCTTTTTGAATCTGATTGAGGCAGGAATCTGTTACTTGTCTTGAAAATTTTATTGGGATTTAGAACTTCTCTTTGTTTAACGTCTGGCATGCAAGATACGTAGTTACAGAGCCTGAAAAAATTGTCATGAGAACTGCTAGTTGCTCTTCACATGCAGTTCTTAAAAAGGTACCACTTTACCCATGTAGCAAGAGTACCGTAAAGCATCCCCCTTTGTGGCTGCTGCCTGCTGTTCCATCAAGCTGTAGTTTTTCATTAGGTTCCAGCAGACACTGTATATCAGAATATTATTTATTAGAAAAAGGGTAAAATAGTCATCTAAATGGTATTCAGTATTTTATATGAAATATCACAGTAGGTCTTAAGTCATGCATTATTTTAAAAGTACCAATACGTAGTAATATATTTATTTACCTCTGAAGCCATTTTAAACTTGAACATGCTTTGAGCACTAATATTCTTGTGTTCATATTGTCATCTTTCTTTCAACTTGGACAGTGAAATAAATTGGGTACTGGGCTATTTTTTGTTTGTAATTTTATTAAGTATGTTAATACTTAATAAAATAGTAAATAATAAATATAGTAAAGTGTTACTTTGCTATAATTGTGCTTATTGAAGGGGACACATTTTGAAGCAAGTATTTCATTTTGAAACCAAGTATTTATCAAAATGCTGAAGTTTTCTTCGAAGATATAAAATTTAAGCCAAGCAATTTATTTCTGTTTTGAGTTTGACTTGTTTTCTTTATGCATTATTTTTGTGGAAGATGTAGTAATTCACAATTAATTATGTGGTTTTTTCTGTACTACAATATTAAATATAAAAAGTGTTATGTATTTTAAGTTTCTTAATGCTAACAAAATTTAGGTGAAATGTATACTAGCTTAGTGTGGGTTTGTGTTTTTATTTTATTATTAAACTTTTTTTTCCATACTTTGTCTATACTGAAGCAATCAAGCTATTTGTATGCTGGAGAGGCGAGAGAAACCAACTCCGGATATGTTTGGAGAGCTCCTGCAGAACGCCAGCACTATGGGGGACCTGCGAAACTGTCCAGTGAGTAGCCTTAGTTTTCTTTGGGCGTGAATTCAGTATCTCACAGTTATTCAATGAAGGAAGGGAAAAATTAGTGGTGATGAGTGCCTCTTTGACTAGACACGAGTATTAAGAACCGGAATAGATGCTTATTTTTTATGTATATCATAAGTGCTAGATTTCGAAAGTAAGAGTTTAATATCTTGTTCTGCCTTTTAATAAATATGCAAAAATAGTTATCATCAAACTGTTTTTACATGTTGATTAATAGATAGGGCAGGAAACAGCTGCATAGTTGCTGCTTCATGTAAAGCTACTGTTAGGTGCATTACCAGTTGTCAGTGAAGCAATACAGGCTCTAAGAGGACTTGTGTACCTGGTCCCTGGGGGCAGTGTAAGTATTTCCATTTTATACCTGGCCTCTCTCCCAATTTATAGCTCTGAAACCTTGATTAAAAGTCTCCATTGAAATACATATTTTTTTAAATATTGGCAAATAGTGGCTCACTTATCTAAGTAAAAAAAAATAAGATATTTTATTGTCATTTAAAAGGTGCATATGAGTCCATCTATTTAATAACCAAAGAATGTGAAAATTAATAGAAATGTGTTCTTGGTCAGGGCAAACTGCTATTTGACTGTGAAATAATAAGTTGAATAAATTGCATACCAGCATTTGCTGCCCCTTTCTTTTTATAGTCAAAAGAATTTCTATAGAGGTTTGGCTAAGTGTGGCCTCAAAGTTACACAAGGGAAGCTTTTTATCAGGATGCCCTGTTCCTGCTGTCATGTTGACAGTGCTGAAACAAAGAACACAATTTGAGAGTAAGGTTGGTTGGGAGGTAATAAACAGAATTGCTTATACTTTAAATGACCCTTTCAAAATATGTGTGAATAAAGTAATCTAAATATCAGAACCTCATATCCACATTTAAACATCAGAGTCCCCTACAGTTTCTTTCTGCTTTTTTAATTTTTCATTTTTGGCTCTCCCTGATGGTTGGGACTGAAATTCTGGTTAAATTTTCTAGATTGCTGTGGGGAGGAGATGCTTTGTGATCTCTTCCCTGGTTTTAGTTTCAGAAATTATTATATCCAATTGTGAAATTGGACTCTGTAGGCAAGAGAAATGATTCTCGGTATGAAAACATTTTTTTTTTTCCTGGAATCTTGCAGGAGTACCTTTGTGATGTGCCTCAGAGAAAAAGTGAATGTTGCAAATGGACTTTGTCATAGTTCTTGTCATGTCCCCCCTACCCTGTTGTGTCATTGACACCCCCCTCCCCTGCAAAATGCACTGGTACTTATTTAAAAAGTAAAAAATGGGAGGAAAAATCAAAACAGGAATAAGAATTGTAGAATTCCTATGAGTTATTAAAGCAACTCTTTTATTCTCCTGATCTTCCAGCTGCTCGTCTCATATTTATATGAATATTGACCTAACTATCCTATCTAAGATGAGATGTTTGAGGTACCCTGTAGAAACACTGGAATTTTAACAGCAAAGCAGGACTTTTTCTGCTTTTTCAGCAAAGCAGAAAGTTTTTCTGACACTGTCATATAAAGCATTGGTTTCTGTAAATACAGTTTTTAATCTGTGATTCTGATCAAAAGTGACCTTTCCCTCCAATTCCCAAGAATGTTATTGGGATCTTTCATGTATGCTTGCTTATCTATTTTCAAATAAGCTTATTTTTGTGCTCTATGTTTTAATCATTATCAATAGCATGAGGAAGAATCAGCCATGTTCACTTAATGCTGGATAGTCTTGATAGCACATCTCGTCTATGACACAAGAAGCTCCTACCTTGGCACTGAGCATATCTGCTGTGTTTCACCACCTCCTCTTTGGAAGCTGTACTTCTGAGACTTACACTTGTTAGTGCCTTGCCCTAATATTATAATAAGAGAAGGATTATATTCAATGTCTTGTTTTATTTATGTGCTCAGAGTAACTGTGGGGAAAAGATCCGTATTCGTCGTGTGCTGATGAACTCGCCACAAATCATCACCATTGGCTTGGTTTGGGACTCAGACCACTCTGATCTGGCTGAGGATGTGATTCACAGTCTGGGAACTTGCCTTAAACTGGGAGATGTGAGTTTTCTGTACTTTGGCACTACCTACAAAGACAGTCTTTTTCATGGTAGTCTGTAGTGGCAAATTGAGAAAAATATGAAGTTGCCACTTTTACCTTTTCAGCGTCCATAAAGAGAGGAATAGAGGACAGAACCAAGGATCTGACCTGTCTCTGAAAGCCTTAGAAAAACCTGTTAAGTGTGTTTCTGAAATGTCTGAAACTTTAAAAATAGTTTCAGGTGAAAGGAAATTTTGGATCGGGGTTGTTCTATTTCTATGAAAATATATCTGTGCTCTTTCATTTTAAAGAACAGAAGTTTATTTCTATTTCTTTTGAAGCCAAAATGTAGCTTGCTGGTCTTTGGAGTTGTTATTTACCTTTAGCTCCTCTTTTTGGTGAAATGTTTGGTCATAACACTGAAGAGTTATTTGTAGTTGAACAGTCTCTAAGAGGTGGTGGCTGGCACTGTGTGATTGAATGACAGACTGAATTAAATAAGATCCAGAGGTTTGTCCCCTGGAGGATTCACTTACTCTACATTAACTGATGCTTTAGAGCTGAATTACCGGTATACCAAACTGTAGCTGTGTCTTACCGTAGCATTGAGATACTACATAAAATAGCTCGCATATATACACACATTTATGTTAAAAAAAAAAATGCACTGTCCAGTGCACAGTGTACCAAAATCAGTGTGAGCTGATGGAAATGTGGTTATGAAAGTGTGGTCTTTGCATAGTAGAGCAGTAATGCACTAAAACATGAGACCTGTGCATTTTACATTAATAAAATTCAATTAAATAGGATTTTTTTTTTTCTGTGTGCTGAATTCTTTTGATCTACTGATGTCTTCAGTTCATCTTTTATGTCTTAGCATCATAAACTGGTCCATGCTAAATTCTGGATAGTCCTTGCTAAAGTCAGAATAAATGCCAGCTGTTTGCTGTCCAAACCACTTTGTTTCTGCAAAAAGGAGTGAATTTTTTAAACAGTATTTGATATAATCAGCAAGCATGACACAGAATACAAATTTTCAAAACAGAACCACATTGAAGTTATGTAACAGGTTATTTTTTCATTGTTGTTAATGTCTTCCTTCAAGTAGACACATTCTCCAAGTCCAACTCAATTTATGAGCATCTGGTGAGTTGGTCAGAATCCATTTCTGGTCTGTGTCTCTGTGTTTGCTTAAACATTGCATGATTACTTATTTATTGCCTTGTTTTCTCTATCTTTTGAAGTAAAAGATATAGCACCTCTCTATAGTACTTCGAGGTCTTTGAACATAAAGCAGTATCTAAAATTCTGAGCGCCTTATTAATTTCTCCTTCTGTTTTTCTTACCTCCCTTCTTGAAGCTCTTCTTCAGAGTAACTGACGATAGAGCAAAACACTCAGAGCTGTATTTGGTGGGAATGATTTGTTACTATGGAAAACACTATTCAACCTTCTTCTTCCAAACTAAAATCCGCAAGTGGATGTACTTTGATGATGCTCATGTCAAAGAGGTGAGAAAAAAATTGTTTAGGAAAATAATGTGTTGGAGATTTGTTAGCTGCTTGTGTGTAAATCCATACTGTTTTCTATAGATTTTGAGATTTTTTTGCTGATTTTCCACTCAGGATCCACAAATTTATTACTCCTTTTTTCTCAGCAAATTGAAGTATTTTCAAAAAAAGCACACCAGAAATCTCAGAAACCCAATTCTTAATTCTGTTCTGTTGTCTCTCAGTCTTGTTTTTATGCTGTTGTTTGAAAAGCTAGTTTACTTGTGCATACAGCTAACACACATCTGTTTACCTTGCTGACAAGCAGTATAGCTATTTAGTGCCTGGTTTTGGACTTCTGAAGTGCCTACATGCCAGTCTTCCCTAGTGCTTGCTGCCAACAACAAATATTCTGCTTCTTCTGTTAGTGCTTTTTTAAACCTTTTCACCAAGCATGAGGTCCTTGACATTAAAGACACCAGTGCTGGGATCTTGGCATGACATTATAACCCATTAGATTGTTTGGCATTATTTCATACCACTCTCCATTTTTCTTTCTAGTCACGGAATCACAAAGGTGAGAGAGGAAAATTTTCTCCTATAGTCATGACAAACACAGTCTCAATGGGAAAAATCTCTATTCACTTTTACCGTCATACTTGTCAGCAGAAGAATTTTGCCAAGGCTAGGTACTGCACTTCCTTAGTAGAATATTCACATATGGAGCAAATTTGTTGGAGTAAATGTTCAGTATATCAGGTGAAACCTGTATTAATACATGGGGAAGATTTTTGAGATTAGTATTACTATATGAATTAATTGCCTGGTTTATCAGTGCTTGCAGAGGTTCTGTCACAGCAGAAATATTCACACACTTGAAGTATTTAGCTTTGTCTTGAATTTACTGTCCTGATATCTTTACTGTTCATTTTGTTCATTAACAAATTCTTCTGCTGTTTGATTGATGCAAGGTTAGGACATTTCAGAGGATGAAAAGGTTTTTATGGAAAAAAATCTGAAAGGGAAGGATTATTTTTGTAGTTGTATTTTTAGTAGGTCTTGTAATCTATTTAGCCATAGGATGGTGAATACCTGGATTTTAGTTAGGTTGGCTCAGGAATTTTCTTGCTGAGTCCAGGTCAGTGCTGGCTAGAGAAAGAGTTAAATCATGTCAGTGGAAAATTGAACTCTGAAAGAATTGCAGTGGGGGATATTGGATCCCGAGTCTTCGGGTCTCCCATCGGATTATTCAATTAAGAGAGATGGGACTATGCAATTACACAGGATTTATTGCTTAAAATAACGAATAAGGCATCAGTCTCGAGATGTGAGATCTGCAATACATCAGAGTAATGGCAAATAGTCACAAGACAAAGGGTTACATAGCAATTTATAACTTTCTAATCCAATAGGCACTTAAAACGAAACTTTCTGACTTTACAGCCTATCACCTGTGGTACTTCACTGCAGTGCAGCTGTATCTTAACCAATGGCTCGTTAAGTCACGTCCACACACAGAAACTTCTTTTACAACATCTAAATTCTTAACTTAAACTATAAAATCACATTATTATACTTAAAACCCTTCACCATAACACCCATTTACTTAAAACTATAGAAACACAGGTTTGTGATTCTCTTTGCTTAAGGTCTATAAATCTCTGTCAATTATGCCAGACCTAGCTTATTCCAGGGTTGTAAATCAAATCCTCCCCTAACTGCGTAAGTTTTTACTCCTCTGTTTCCTACAGGGGGAAAAGAGAACTTATGATAGAAAATGATGACAGAAAACGTTTCTTGTTTTGTTTGTTTCTGGTTGTCAATTCAGATTGGTCCAAAATGGAAGGATGTTGTGACAAAGTGCATTAAGGGTCACTATCAGCCTTTGCTGCTGCTCTATGCAGATCCAAGAGGAACTCCAGTGTCAACACAAGACTTGCCCCCTCAGGTGGATTTACAGCAATATAGCAGGACTTGCTATGACAGTGAAGACTCGGGTAAGAAGTGTGGGCTCTGTGCCTTGTACCTTCACACTGAAGTGCGGCGTGTGAAATATTTTCCTTCTTTGGAGTGTATTATTGTCAGCAGGGGTCCTTGTTGCTTGTTAAAGCTGATCAAGAATTCTGAAGAGGATTTCCAGTGTTTCATCTGTGAACCTCTCTCTTGGTCCAAGACTGTTGATTGTTTGGGTAGCAGTCTTTTCCAAAAACGTTTGGAGAAAGAAACTGGGGGGTGGGGAAGTGAAGGACCTGGTGTGGTGTGGATGTAGAGAGGAACGCTAACTGGTGACTTCAATAACTGAAGCTTCTGACTTTAAAGTTCTAAACCATCCTTAACTAGGACATTTACTGCAAGACTTGTTCTCACCAAAAATGGGAAATGCTCTCAGGCTCAATGTTTGCAGTTAAACATAAGAAGGACTTCCTTCTTTAATATACTTTTTCTTCTTTAATTTCTCCACTGAGAAATGAGTATGAAGCTAACATCCTGTGTATTAAGGAGTGTATACATCACATATGTAAAATGACCAACATTTTGCACATTTTATGATCTAACATGGGTTAGGGTTAGTCTTCAAACTGTTCAGATTTTTTATTTTTATGTACTGAAATTGGAGGGAGGAGATTGCCTTTTTCACCTCTTCTAATGAGTTCAGGAATTACTATACTTAAACTGAATCACGATGCTTCATATTTTTCAGTAGGGGATCAATGAGACAGAGCAGGTTACTTTGCTTTAGCTAAAAGTATTTCAGTACAAAGTTTATACTAGATAAGCTTTTGATTCATAATAGATGAAGCCTGTATTATAACGTGATGTTCTTGTTACCCTTATTAAGATTTTGTACTTCAGTAATTTTTTTTACTTTCCCCAAAGCAGCTTATTTCATATTGTAGTTGCACTCAACAGTGTTGAAAATGAACAATAATTTCAGTGTGGTACTAATGTGTACTTTCAGTCCAACAGATGTAGTTTAATTTGGCATATTAAAAGGATTTGATAACTTTGGAGTTACCAAAGAGAAAGAAAGAAACAGGTTTTCAGGAGGAGTGACACTGTGTCCCTGCTTCCAAAGGAGCAGGCTTTTCCCATAATCTCTGGTGCTCTTGAATCTGAGTTGGTATCTTTGGTATTCTGTTTTTCTGTTAACTTCTCTATGGCTGCCCTTGCTCTCTTTTCTTAGCCTTTCTTGGCTTTTACAATAGCTGAAAAAGATTGAAATTTGACATTGCTTCCTTGACATTTCTTTCTTCCCCAGGGAGAGAACCTTCCATCTCGAGTGATACACGGACAGATTCCTCTACAGACAGCTATCCTTATAAACAGGCACACCATGAGTCTGTGGTCAGTCACTTCTCCTCTGACTCCCAGGGGACAGTCATCTACAATGTGGAGAATGATGCAGCTTCACAAAGCAGCAGGGACACAGGTAGCAGATACCATTACATCTGTGTGAGATCGTTGTCATTAGATAAGATGACTGCAGTGGATTCCAGTTGAAAATATCTCTATATGTACACACAACCTTTACTAGAATAGTGAACAATGTTTAATATCCTAAATTTTTGATTTATAATGAACTATTGGCACTCACCAAAAAAAAGCATAATTTATAAGTCTTGTTGGCTTCTGTAGACTTGTATCTAGCCAGACAAGCATTTACAGATTTGTTTTTCTGTTATCCACAATACTGCCTGCTCTCTTTTTTATGTAAATCTGTGAGTTGGAGTCTGCACAGCCCCACTGTAGGGTTTGGTAAGTGTTGTGTGTGCTACTTACTCATCTCCGGGCAATAACTTCATTTCAGGCGTTGCAGCTATCTGGGAAGGGCGCTTTCATCACCAGAATCCCTCATGCTTGGGAACTCAGGACTTTCTGTGTAAGTGGGGGTTGGTAGTATTTGCTGCACCAGTGAGGAGCATAAGCTAATTTCCTGCCTGTGCCATGGAAGGAAGTTAAGCTGGAATATCCAGTGAGAAGACAATCTGTATATATGTTACTTTGGGCAGCTGAACAGTCTACCTGAACACTCTTTAGTTGAAAGAGGTTAACTGGAAATCTAAAGACTTGATCTCCTCAATTATTCATGGCCAGTATCCACAATTAGCCTGTTTCTGCATACAGCAACTTCTAACATCACTTCTGAAAAAGTAGTGCATAAGTTAAGGTCAGGCTTCTGTAGCATCAGAAATAGGATCTGCTATTTCTGTTTGAAAAGTTATTTTATTGTGCCATAAATAGATTTTCTAAGAAGACCAAGGAGTTGAATCAGCAGCTGTTAGATTGCACCAGAGTGTCAAAGCTGTCAGACCACTTGGTCCTTTTATTCGTAAAATTGTTCCTCTTTTGTATCATAATTGGTTCATTTGAAACAATCTGTGGTACATCAAAATCTGAAAAAAATGTTTCAAGTTCATGTTATTTAGTATTCTTTCATTCTTCATCAGAGGTCTGAGTAACTGTAATACACAGGTTAAGATAGCCCAACAGTCATTCCAGTGTTTTAGCAAATACTTAATGCTGTAGGGACCAGTCATAGTCTTAGGTAGGATGTGAGAAAGAAAAGAAAGTTGGAGCAGAAACTGAGTGATGAGGAAACAAAATGTATGATTGTCTTCAGAGTACAAAGACGACAAAATTAAAAGAGATAGTGGTATACTATTTAAATAGCCTGCAAAAATGGCACAGAGTTTATTGGATTAGGTTCCTGCCTGCAAAACTTGCCATGCAGAAGTTAGCAGAAAAGGAGTGTAAGGGGGATGGTCACAAACATGTAAGCATGAAGTTCAGCATGTAACCTTTTGTTCTGTCATTTTTAGTGACTTTGTCCTTTTTTTCTTTCTTTCTTCTCCTATTGATTCTATCCTGTGTAATTCCCTTCAGCTTAGCCCATTTCTCTACCTGAATTCAGTTGTCCTTATCTTCCCTGATTCAGCCTTAGCTATAGTCAGTCTGTCCCCTTAGCTAGCCACTTGTCTGGGCATTTCCCCTCTTCTTTTACCTACCCACAACCTTTCCAAAAAAAGTCAGTCTGCCAACTAATACAACTGCTCAGTCATCAAATGGTGATCTGTGGGGCTATAAAGAAGCCACCCACATTGACCTGTCAACTGAATTGTTCTGGGCAAAAGCAGGATTCTTCATTTAATGGCCATTTACCCACTACTCCAGCCCAGAAAATTATGGACCCTATCCCACATCATCCTTCGGGGAAGGACCACCATTGGGTCGTATGACCTCAGGCTCCCGGGTACTTCAGAATGGGGGCAGAAGAGTGGCTGCATAAGTCCTCTCTTTGCTCCTACCCACCTGTGCTGCTGAGAAAAATGTGCGTATTCTGGCTGCCCTGTTCATACAACTGAGATTTCAGGGGGAGGGAGTAGACGGTGTTGTGTTTTAACCCATTTGATTTCATTTTCCTCTCTAACATGCTCTTAGACACACACAACTCCTACACCACCAGACTTTTCCTTTGAATATTGCTGTTTGCTTGTGAAGCCATCCCTAGTCTGGAGGATGAGGTATTTAAGTGATATATTCATCAAGAGACACCTTTTAAGCATATCATTAGGCACTCAAAAGTCCTGGCTTGTTATTTTAGAGAATTTTAAAAAGTTATTGTTAAGTGTTAGCTAGTATTCTTGGGATTTTAATTCCCATATTCATGCATTATGTTGGATTTAGCCTTTGTTTTAGAGTGTCCAGGTAAAGACAACAAAGCCTGTGTCCTGCAGACCTGTGATTCTTGACATCTCCTCTGTGGCTATTAAGTGTCTGATGACAATGAGACAGTATTTGCAGTCTTTGAAAGGAGGAGAAAATAGTAATGCAAGGCTAGCAGCCCTCATTCTAAAAGACTAAGCTGGGCTTTATTCTATGCAAACCCTAAGCTAGTACTAATAGCACCAAATATTGGCAAATAGTTTCTGTTATGGTAGTTGAAGGATGCTAACCAAGCAATCCCTGTCATGTTGGAATGTTTAACTAGAAAGGTTGTGCACGCTGAAGTGAAGTATAAGTCTCTTCTGTCTTGAGGGGAGCCACTACAAGGTATAAGATAATGCTGTTCTTGGAAGTCTTAAAAGATAAGCGGCAGTCCATGCTGTGAAAGGGAAAAAAAAAATGCCCCAAAGCACAGACTCCTGTTCAGTCACGAAAATGCTATACATCTTTTATCTTCATTGCCAACATTTCTCTTTTGCGTCCTTATTTATTTTCTTTTATATAGTCTGCTTGTTTCTAAAAAATTTGGCCACAAAATCGCTCTTTGCTTTGCAAATGAAAAGTGAGCCTTGTGTAGCTTGCTTTTTATTGTTTGGATTCCTTCCCACTCATTTATTGTAATATCTTTGTAGCAATTGTAGTTGCAGTGAATTGGTTTTTTAAATGTTGCAGGTACAATTTTATATGTAAAATCTGCTTTAAATGTTGATTTTTATGCTAATCTCTAGAGAAGGGAGAAGGCCCAGGAGGGGCAGCTATGTAGTCTGGGGGCTGTTAGACCGCTGTTTGCTAGTATGGATTTTCATTTCCTATCATCCTATGTGAGGTAAAAGTTTGTGATATAAAGGCTAGAAAAAAGTCTTTGTAGCTTATTCATAAATTCCCTTCTTATCCTGCATCTCTGCTTGGGACTACTCACGTGAGTAAAGCCATGCATATGTTTGTGCTTGCAGGCTTAGGACTGTGAATGTGTGAGAACCATAAAATTAAGCAAAGGCAATAGAGAAAACTTATGATGTCAAATAGTCTTAAATCCCGTTTGATGTGAGGAAATGGGGAGTAAATTGTGTTCAAGAGAAAAATACTGGCACTCAAGACACACAAGCTGTAATAAGGGAATGTTGTGTGTCAGCTGATCCATGTTCATGGTCTGTGCATGTGCTCCTAGCTTGTGGCAGATGTGAATTAGCTGGCTTGGCCCTTGAGAGCCAAGTGAGGCTTCTTCACTGTAGTCTAGGCTAACTCAGATTACTTAGTCTTTGCTACAGGCAAAGAGAGTGTAGATGAATAGTTAGTGCAGAGCAGCTGATGGTGTGCAGTAATTCATTATTAGATGGTAACTTGTTGCTGTGTTTGAGTCTTTATTCAACAGAGTAATGTCTGGCAAGCTATCCTCAGGAGTTTCCTCTTCATGGTCATTAAAACTGACAGCAAGAAAGTGGTGTCCTTAGACTATTAGAAGACAAAGCAGAGTCAACCTTTTGCTTGACCTGTGGATAAGCTGTCATTAACCAGAGTCGTTGGAGGGGCTGTATTGTTCTTTTATGGCCTTAAAAATGGAACATCCTCTCCAAGACAAAACCAAAAACTTACAGATAGGAAAACTTACCCAAACTTGCCAGTTAGTGTTGGAGTGTCTGCAGCTCCTAAGGAGCAGGAGAGTCCTGCTGCTCTTAGCACAGTGAACACTTGATCTGAAGGCTCTTGTCATCTCTACTGTGTTCTTCCTCCTTCCAGGCCACCTGACTGACAGTGAGTGCAATCAGAGGCATGTTTCAAAGAAGAGCTCGCTGGCAGACCGCAAGAGGAGTTCTAGCCGGTCTAGGCGGAAAGGAGATGAGGCTCAATCATCAGGATACCATAGTGAAGGCAAGAGATGTTACTTTATTTTAAATATCAGTATCTTTCTGAATGTTTTTAATGTTCTCAGTGTGTAGATGCATTTCCCTCATTGTTTCTTCCATCTTTATTTAGTCCTCTCTTTGCTTTTTGGTGTTTAGTTCTGTTTTGGTTTGTTTGTTTGGGGAGTGTTGGTTTTTTTTATTACCATTTTGTTGTTTTGGATTGCACTTTTCAAAGTCTGCATGAAGATGCTGCAAGTTGAGCTGCTAGTTTAATTGAAGTTATTTTTGTGGCTTTTGCTGTCCCTACAAACTGCAGGAGAAACCTTGAAGGAGAAACAAGCCCCCAGAACTGCCCCCAAACCATCCAGCAGCACCAGCAGGCTGAGGGAATTTAAAGAGACAGTGAGCAACATGATCCACAGCAGACCCCAGCAGATTTCTCATACCATCCAGAATTCCCCTCGTGGAGGGAGTAGTGTGGATCAGGCAGAAACACGACCCTCAAAAAGCCTGTCTGCGCACGCTCGAGACTGGGAAGTGGAGAGTACCAGTAGTGAGTCTAAATCCAGTTCATCTAGCAGGTACCGGCCAACGTGGAGACCCAAAAGAGAGTCTCTGAATATAGACAGCATCTTCAGTAAAGACAAGAGGAAACATTGTGGCTACACTCAGCTTAGCCCTTTCTCCGAAGAAGCAGGTAAGAGTTTGAGAAGATTTATTTCAGAATGTGTGGGAGTTTTAAATGTGGAATTTAGGTCAGTGGTGAGTCACGTCTGTGAGGACTAATTCCTGTGTGGGTATTCATAGTGCATGTATGGTAATCCTGTTTGATTTCCGTGTGCTTTGTTTCCTGTCTAAGGAAATAATAAGGGAAACAATACTGTCTACCCTGTTTAAATGGACACATGCTATACTACTAAGTGTCTGAAATTTGTCCTTTGGAGTGACCTGGAGTATTGCTCTGGCTTTTCCTCTGGCTCATCATAGTATTTTCACTTGATGGCTCAGAGTATGGTGCAGAAAGTACCTTGTGTATTGGTGCAGAGTTCTTATTGTGAGGATAAGAGCCTGGAAGCCAGTGATGATTTATCTGGGAAGATTTTACACCACAGAAGCTATGCAGCTTGTACATGGAGACTCTGCTGGTTTTGACAGTTGAAAAGAATTGGGAAGCATAAAGGAATATGTAAAGGCAAGGTGAAGGGGAAGAGAACACACCTCCAGGGAAGGAAGGGAAGCAAACAAGAATTAAGTGAAAAGACCATTTTAAATTCTTTCTTAAGACTTTCTTAAGAAAGAATTTAAAAAACCCAAGTTTTTCTGTTCTCTATATAAGCCACAACAAATCATAAATGGCAAAATAAAGAGTGTAAAAAATGAGAGCATCTGAAATAGATATAACAGAGTACTGGAAATACAATTGCATATACAGTAAAATTATCTTGTACAAATACAAATTATTATGGGAAAGAAAGGATTTTCATTGCAGCCTTAATTATTACCTCAGGGGCAGTATGGTAAGTTATACTAAAGGGGAGAGATTCAAAGATAAATTTGTTGAAAAGGTTATTGCTTAAAGTTGCTAGGAAAGCTGGGAAACACTAAATTAAGGATGGCGCTTCTGATTTAAACATAGTTGAGAAGGTAACATGTATATGGATGTTTTGCTGGTACTGAAGCTTAGGTCTTCTACCAAGCTATATTGTTTTATCTTGACAGGTAAAGAACTTACTGAGAATGAGGTGAAAGAACACACTGTTTATGAAACAAGGTCAAGCCAGTCAAATGTCAGATACAAGCGTGGTGTGCTGGGCCGGGGCACCCAGTACCATATGGTGGATCAACATCCTCATCTAATACAGAGGATGGAGTCTGGCTACGAAAGCAGTGAGCGCAACAGCAACAGCCCAGTGAGTCTGGACATGTCCTTGTCTGAAAGCTCAAGCACCCACAGGTAGATTTCAACAAAATTCATATTTGGAATGACTGAAGTCTTGATTTCTTTTTTGTAGTTGCATAGTGGTATAGAACATTTTGCAAAGCAGTGGTCCTAGTTTGAAATACAGCTTTATTGGGGCAGGGTAGAAATAATAGGGAAATGGGAGCCTTTTATTTTCAGTATATTGCTAACTTACTGCTAGGGAGAAGAGAGAAACCCAGGGCTTGATTGAGCGAAAAACGTTGTCTGAAGTGATGCATCTGAAATAGTTGTACCCTTAGTCTCTGGTTTAAAACCTTGTACTTTGAGTAGCTCGTAGTCCTTTTTGGTTTAGTTAAACCATTGATTAATAGACACATTGTACAAAATGAGAAATCAATAGCCTTGTATAGAAATCTTTGTTTTCAGACATACTTGCAATATTGGTATGTAAAAATAAATAGACAGCACAATGTATTTCTTTCCTTGACTTAGGAAGCTTCAGGTAACCACAAACTGGCACTGTTTATGGCCAGAATATAGTAGATTTTCAGCTGTAAGAATCTGTTCTGAACAACTCCCAGACCACAGTTTTAATATGAATTGCATAATCTTATGGAGGAGAATAGAATTACTGTCCTCCTTGTTAACTTAACTATTTCCCTGTTTCTCCCAAGATCTTCTTATGGTAGACTTCTTTTAAAATTAAATTAAAATGCAAGTATATGTTTGTGTGGATACAAAAAAGGTAGATACAATTTCTCCTGGAGAGATCAGTCAAATGGTAAACTATAATTTCTCTCTTCTTGGAGGGATGTTCATATGAAGCGAGCAGGTGGATTTGTTCCTGCTTGGCGTAACATCCCAAAGTCTCACAGTAGCAGCATCTTGGAGGTGGAGTCGGCTTCATCAATTGGGAGCTGGACAAACAGCCCACACACCACTGGAAATGGTAAGATACACTTTGCAGGGGTGGATATGCGAGGTAAATTGTATTGGAATTGTTCTTTACTTTCTGGATGTTTATGTTCACAGGGAAATTATAAGGAAAGGGAAAAGAAACTTTGAGGAACATAACAGTTTTACAAGAAATAGTTATAAGATTTACCAAAGAGGATTGCAAAGAACTTTGTTGGAATATTCCCTTGATCGTGTTGCTCTGGCATCTCTTTTGTGTATTGACTTAACTGATAAAATAAAGCTATTTTTCCTGTTCTTTCTTATAACTCAGTATTCTGCCATCAGTCAAAAATACCCTCCCAAGCATAACTCATAACTTAGTAGAGTCCTGAAAACAAGCTTGTAATTCTGTACAAAATGTAAAACTGTTAGAACTCTGAATGTTTTTTTACAAGATGTTTGGGCTGAGGCTAAGCTTTTCTGCTTATGTATCATTCTAAGCAAATACTTTATTCCAGAGAGTCTGGGGAAGGGAAAGGCAAGAGGAAAGACACTTTCTGAATACTGGTAATAGTTGAAATGAGAATGACAACTGATGGATTTCTGTTGTGTAGGCTGTTGATATGCTTTATTTTCTTCCCTTTTTCATCCACTCTGTGCAGTTATATGAAAAATATCTCTCTTGGAATCCATTTAACTCTCACAAGCTCTAGTGATCTGGCTAATTTATAGCATTTACAAATTATAAATACAGTAAGAAGTCTCAAGATATCATCATCAGCTTAGGGTTATTTCTTCCAATGATTGTCTCTGTTCTGTATGCTGTTTTCGTGAGTCAGTGAATCCATGGGCTGTGCTGCAGGGGAGCTTGAAGCACTACTGTATCGAGCAGGGTTTTATAAGTAAAATTTAAGAAAGCAAAATTTATGTTCTACAATTCTGTGGTCTCAGACTGTTATTATCTAATATTAATTTTATTCTCCATTAATACTACTTTGTCTTTTAAGGGATACTTTGAGATGTAACTGTCAAAAAAGTTTGGTTGGCTTGTTTGTTTTGAAGGTGGAGACATCTTTGTTCCTTTAAAGAGTGAGCTGGATGAATTGCAAGAAGAGGTGGCAAGGAGAGCCCATGAGCAAGAACTACGTAGAAAAAGAGAAAAGGAAATGGAGGCAGCAATGGGCTTTAATCCCCGTCCCAGCAGGTTCATGGATCTAGATGAACTGCAGAATCAGGGTAACCTTTTGAATGCAGTATATTTTGCAAGATGGTAGTGCTGGTTCTTTGAACCTTTGAATGTAATTTCCTGTTTTAATTGTGTATATGTGTGTGTCTCACTGCATCCACACCCCATTACAATTTTGTACCTTCAGGTAGTGAAATACTATCCATTTCAAACCTGTAGAAAGTGAAAAAACTGTTTGGTATTTTGACCAAATTTCTTCTTAAATGAGAAAACAAAGTAACATAGAGGTATTCTTAATATATCTGTGTCTTTCCATTTTTGCAGTGATATACACTGTTAATAGTATTGATATCTAGATTTAGCTGTAAGCCTTTAACCAGCATCTTGGAATGAGCAGGGCTGTTTGTACCTTTCAGGCTCCTCAGCTCCACCCACCGCAGAGGTTGTTCATATAAACCATTGTTCTGCTTCTGCTTGATTTTACTACCTTTACAGCCCTAAGCAATTCTGCTTGTTCCTGCCCTTGTGCTTTCCAGTCTTTCTCCCTGGCCTGGCTGTGTATGCCCAGCACAGGTGTGGGGACAAGTACTCTGGCTGGATCTAATTGAAAATCTGAGCTGGATTTAGGTTGCATATCCTTTCTAGGGAAAAAGAATTTTAAAAAATTTAAAAGCCAAATACTAAGTTTGATTGTCTTTTCCATGACTCCTTATCTTTCTGGCTGGAGATGGCAGCAAAAGAGGTTTAATTGGAAGGATGCAGCTGTAGCAGAGGGAACATGACAGAATTCACATGTCATACCTTTGTTTTACCCCTAAATCTCCATCAGCCCGTAAGGGGATTCAAGAGAAAGGTGGGAAAAAGTGCACTGACCCAGTCAAGAGTGAACCCTGGAACCTGCTGGAACACTTAACTGGGGGTCGGTCATTGGAGGGTAAGCAGAGCCAAGAAAGGTGTAGTGAACACCTGGGTTCTGGTGCAGCAAATGTATGCATGGTCAGGGCAGTCCTACTGTGGTATCCTGTGTTGCAAGGCCTCCTGGCATTCCCATGCTGCTTCCTCCAACCTGACGTAGAAAAGAGTTGAGGTTGCTGGTTTGCTGCTCAAGGAGAGGAAGGAGAGGGGCAGTCCACAGCAGTGCCAGTTCTGGACACAATCCCAACTGTGCTCTGCTCAGCAGCCAGAATGACATTGTTCCAATAGCAGCTGAACACTTATGATCTCCATGAGGATGTCTGACTGGGAATGTTTGTATAATTTTTGCTGACCATCAGTTATCCTTTACAGTCCTACTATGGCCTGCTGGTAACCAGGTGAAAAATTCTGATGTACCGGAGTAGATGGATACATTCTTTTATTAGTATAGTGTTTGCTTTTGTAACATAAATGCCAGTGATTTAAAAATTGAGAAGTAAACCTCTATTGCTTAGCATGTTGTCTTCTCTGCTTCTCCTGCATGAAGGAAAATAGCATCTTCTCCAATACATTACCCCTCTTTTTCATCTATTCTATTAGTTGATAGAAGCAAAGATTGCTTAGTTTTTCTTTGTTAAAAAGAAACTAGACTAGAGTAATGCTTAATCAAAAAAGAATTGAGTAAAATGTCAGATGCATTGACTTGAAATCTAGGAAAGTCTTTGCTTAGTTCTTTTAAAGTCTTTCCACACCCCAGTCAGAGATATAATAGCTTAACATTTCCAGGCAGTCAAGCAGTCTGTTAGGCTTGCTTGTATGCAGAACTCCAGAACACTTGTGACTCATTTTCCCCTCAAGTAAACTGCTAAATTCATGCATAGAAAGCTAATTTCAGTATTCTGCCCTTGATTACAAGCCTCAGTTGCCTTGATTTTGAAACTGAATGTGCTGCTTGATTAACTTACTGCTCTAACAACTCTCACTTCTCTCTCCAGTTCTAGCTTCTCTTGCAGGTTCTTTGGGGTTTATGGTAAAAGAGTTTGTACTTAAATCTCTGCACAAGGGTGTTGGGGAGCAGGTCAGGCCACAGCATGTGTTATGCAGATTGAGAGAATGTAATTTATTGTTGGCTGATAAAGATACTTGTGTTCTCTACCACAATGATAGAGACATACCATTAAAAAGACCCACCCCTAAACAAAGTAAAAAGTCAATTTTTATTTTCTGTTTTCCCTTCCTCGTTGGAATGTTTACATTTTAGTGCGTAATTTGCATTATGCCTAGTAGGTGACACCAAATAGTTTGGGCATTTCTTCCTCTCAGGAATGGATGTTATGATGCCAGGACACAGTTTCCTTTTTGTGTCCAAAGATGATTTATCCTTCTCTTCTCCAACACAGTTTTCTAATTGTTGCAAGAAGAGTTCTTTACAGTTACCCCTTTCTTCTCAGCTTCCACCACCTTGATTTTCAAGCTGCAAGACTGTTGAGTTTTCATATTCTGTATGTTACTTACAGCAGTTAAGTGTATGCACTGAACTCATTTATAGAAGTAGTTCATGCAGGCATTTATGTTAACACTCAAGTCCGAGTTTTCTTCCCCAGACATGTTAGTTGTTTCAGTTTGCTTCCATTTTGATGAAGAAGAGACCAGATGGGTTTTGTCAGGAAACTTAACATACAATGAAAAAACCCTGGTCTGCTGTATTTCTTTTACTGATACATTTTGGTTTAGATTTGATTCTAAATTTAGTTTAATTCCTACTTGACAGAAGTCATTTGAACAGGCTCTGTGATATGTCTCTACCATCTTTTGTACTGATTTAAAGTTTTGAAAATAGTAGAATAAGCGAGTACAACTCTTTCAACTAAAGAAAATTTGAGGGAAAAAAATTTGTTTCACGTTGTTTTACTGTGTGGACGTCACAGGGTGACGTTATGAGGTGCTCAAGATGTACTTCTGCTTAGGGAAGGTTAGGTGGTGCAGTCTGGGATATGCGCAGCCTCTGCAAGAATCCGTATGTGGAAGGATTTGGCGATCACAAATGGGATGAGGGTAAGTGAGGGTTCTGCAATGAATGAAATCAAAATGAAGGGTGCTGCCCATTTGCAGGGAGGAGTGATGGCTTTGAGAAGTCGATGCAGGAAGCAGACTCAATCTTTGAAGAGTCACTGAATCAGGAGCAGAAGGGCGATTGTGCTGCAGCTTTGGCTCTCTGTAACGAAGCTATATGTAAGTAACCTTAACTGCCTGAGCTACTGCGCTTTGACTGTGTACTAATACAGAATAGAGTCTGAAATACTACATCACATTAAGTGGTCAGGTAATATGGGGGTCCAGCTGGTCTTTAGGAACATGCAGGTAGACAGAATTTTTCATTTTTATAAGCATTCCCATTTGGGGTTTTTAGTCCCATTCCTCTTCATCTCTGTTTTTTCATGTTTGCATTCATTTTGTTCTCTCCAGTGCTAAGGTAGTAACAGCACTGGAGTGCTGATGTGCCCTTTTTGGTGCTAAATGGTATGTTTCAGCAAGCACCTGGTAGGTGGTTCCCCTTGCCACTCAGTCCTCACAATTTTTCCCCATCGTCAGGCCGAATTGCAAAGGCTATTAAGCTCTCCTGTTTTTCATGGGGGGTGTAGCATAGGAAGAAAATGGTAGCCCACTCTTGAGTCCCCTGGATTAACAGAAGTGAACTATGTTGTACTTCGCTTTCCTGAAGAAAAAAGCATTAGGACATTGAAGTGCTTAAATGCATTGTGATCTTTGAGAATGTGTGCTATGTGATTTCATTTTATTTTTGGTGTTTTTCCATTATAACTGGCTGGCTGTTTCACCCCATGCTCCCCTCTGTCTGCATAGAATGGCTGCAGACAGGGTGAATAGCTCCTGTGCTGTTTGCATTTAGAAATTGGCTTTTATGGACTGCAGAATAAAGGGTGCAGCATACAGCTGTGGTGATAGCGCTATTAGCTTTCATTCCAGCAAGGAATCTCAAATCCCAGCTGGGTATTCCTGCACATAAAGGGAGTCCCATGTATGGAGGATGCAGGAGAAGAGTAGATGACAGAATGAAGCATCATTGTAGTAGGGCTGGAAAGAGCCTGTGTGAAGGGATGAGAAATTGGGCTAAAACAAGGATATTGTTTTTATTTTATTTTGGTTTAGTTTCAGTTAATGTGTTTGTACACCTGGCTAAGCTGAATGTGCATTAATGGAAACAATAGCATCCTTGTGAATTCTTTTGTGGCAGTATTTGCATGGTCCATGTTTTTTGTTCCTGCTGCATCTTTTTTCTTTTTTTTTCTTTTTCAATTTTATTCCTTTTTTCTGTTTGTTTTCTGCTATGTTTTCTTTTGCATTTTAGCTAAACTAAGACTTGCCATGCATGATGCCAGCGCTAGCACTCACAGCAGAGCCCTAGTCGATAAGAAGCTGCAAATCAGTATCCGAAAAGCCCGGAGCCTCCAGGATCGCATGCAGCACCAACAGCCACCGCAGCCGCTGCCTCCGCCAGCCTGCCACCCACCACAGGGCGGCACCATGGCCCAGTCTACAAGGTAGTGCGAGTACCTCACCTAGACACAGACCTGGGCTGCATCTGTGAGCAGTGCAGTCTGGAAAGAAATAGCAAACTATGTATATTCCCCTGGATAGTCCAAGTCCTACTGTGTCACACCCTATTCTTTTCTTCTCTAGGTTAAATCCTATTATAAAACAGTCAACTACCCCATTTTCCCTCTCCCCACCACCCTTTCTCCCAGTCTTCATAGAATAGTCCAATGTGCATGTGTTCAAAATGTGATCTGTGACAGAGAATTGTAGCAGTCAGTGCCTGGCAGCATTGATGTCTCATGCACCAAGGGAAAAAATACAATAGACAATAATCTGGCTAAAAAAAGTGGGCATGTGGTAGGATGAAATGTGACAGTTTATAATCAGGAGCAGTTTCAGGACTCAGTCAGTCAAAGACTGTACTACAGTCAAAATCTTGCTATAGTTGCTTTTATGTTGGGAACATCAGCCAGTGTGTTTAGTGCTCTGTAGTTTTAAAACTGGCAAGGGCACTGATCTTTTCTTTCTAGTCCACTTCTCTAGTAGTGTACTGGTACAACGCTTGAATCCAGATCCTGATCTGTCACCTTGACTACTCCATCATTCTTCATTTTCTTTCTGTGTTTCCCAGCATCCTGTAGCCTGGCTTACCAGCCCTCCTCAGTGTCTCTTCATGATTCTTTCTTCCATACTGACTTTAACTACAGCATAATTAACTCTCTGCTATAACCAATCCTTTCTTCCTACCCTCTTTAGCATGCAGCTTAATCCTTCTTTCTTCCCATGCCATTCCCTCCTAGCACTAGACCATTCCTATCCAATTTCTAGGCTATTTCTTGAACTGTTACTTTTTTCCCTCTCCCCTTCTTACATGTTATATTACCAGAAGCTTAAATAAAATCTCAGATGAGAATCGTTTTTCTGTTCCTTTCTGTAAAATGCTGCGTACAGCTATATACAAACCCAGTTAATTCGCACACCTGCCAGGCTCTGGTTCATAACGTTCTTTTCTTTTCCTGCAGTACCTGAATTACACATAATGAAAGCTGATCTTTTTGTCAATCAGGGGTCCATTATATCCTCTCTTACAGGAGAAATGCAGAGCTCAAATTAGGCATTTTTGCAGATTCTAAGAAAATGAAAGTGCCTTTCTTAACTAATTTTGCTAATGCTAAACTCGTTCACTGCTGCTCTGTGAAAAGAGCATTACTTTTGCAAAAAGTTATATCCAACCAAACGTTAATATTTCAGCCAATGAAAAAGAAACCGTATTCATAGCCAGAGTTCTGTACTCCAGCTTTGATGTAAATAACATTGCAGACAGTACGAAGTTTGCAATTCCTGACAGATAATGTTGTATTGCTACACACATCAACTAGGTCTTCATGGTAACTTTCCTTCCATGCATCTCAAGGAGGAACCAAAGCAGTGATCTTACATCTCTTTAAGTTTTCTGCTGGAGCTGATGTAGCCTGTCATTTTCTCATAGGCAGTGGACTTAGTACTGTTAGTTCTGTCTGTATATTAAAATGCTAACTAAATGCAGAAAAATGCCAGGGATGTGTATGACCCAAAAATATAATTGTCTTGCATTGGTACATAAAAGAATGAACATTATTTTCTAGAAGTATGCTCAGGATACAAATTATTTCAGAATAATAGTTATGTATTTAGCTTGAACTTAATTTAACGTTTTGGATAAGTGTCTTGAAAAATGAGAATATAAAGATGATAAAGAGAAAAAGTTCAACCTGTTCCTTCCATTTGTCAAGTCATTCTTCATGAAGTTGCCTGGAGAGAGGGGACTGTACAGAAATACTGTCAGTTCATGTTCAGATCACAGACATGTCCAAAGTATTTTAGAAGATATCTAAGATGTTACTGTTGAAAACAGTTATTACATTTTATATAAATGCTATTTTTACTCTTTTTACAGTTATTCCTACTCACATACTCAGTCTGCTGATTGAAATGCCTGTGGTGCTGTACAAGAATACTTCATATAGAGCCTAATTGTAAATTGCAATTGTAAATTGCAAAATACTCTTAAAAGTATGAAATGGATTCAGTTAGCGTAGGAAAACAAAGTTAGAAGCAAAGGACTAGCATGTATGTCTCTAGTGAATTAATGCAAAGTCTTCATCAGAATACAGTGAGCAAAGTGTGTTGAGCTGTATGTCACCTCGTGCAAGGTCTGTACCCTAGGAATAAATGTAAGCAATGGCTACTGCTAATCATTTACTCTTCTGTGTGTTTTAGTGAACAGACTGGCCCGCTCCAAGTACTGCTGAGCCAGGAGCTACCACTGGAACCCAACAAAGAAGTGGAATTTGGGTCCAGTTCTTTCTTCCACCCACCTGCTTCCTGCCATGAATTGCACTCATCATTATATCCAGAGTCTTCCTCCTTGCCCCCCTCTGAAAGCAGTCCATCCAACAGGATCTCTCCAAACTTCCAGTCTGCTTCTGCTGATTTTCATGACCAAGTTCCCTCTTTTCCCTATAGGCAAGGGTTGACAGAGAGGTCTGCAAGAACTGAGAATGATGCCCACAATAGTGGGGAATTTGCTGACACAACAGCCACAGGGCCAAAAGACTATAGGGATTGCTGCAGTAGCAGCAGGTTAGAAGAGGTTCATAACATAATGCCTATTCTCACACCTCACTTCAAATCCAAGGCTAACACAATAAACTCTGTGTCTTTGCCTACACTGTTTCCCTGTCCACATCCACCACAAGCTGCATCTCCTGAAAGGGACAGCCAGCACAGTCCTTGTTCCAAACTTGCAAGCTCTCCCGTGCGGCCCAACGTTGATCATTTAGGGGCCTATCATGCAGTGACCTCTGCAACTTCATCCCCTACACAGCAGTGCTCCTCGGATCCTTTGCAGAAAAATAAGTACTCCAGAGCAAACAGCCAGGAGATGTTATTACCCTCACAGGGTGAATATGGCACAGCAGACGGTTGTAAATCTGAGGCTTTTAGTACAAAGGGACATGTTCGCTCCTTGGCAGAGCAGTTTCAGAAAATGCATGCAGTCTCCCAGAGAAAAGGTACTCATGAAAAAGACTGGATTACTGCAGTGTGTCAGGATGAGAAGTCTCCAAAGTTAACACAAAAATCTTTCATCAGCCGTTCATCTTCTGGTTACGGACAGCTACTCCATCAAAACCAAGAAAACAAAAACCAGTCTTCTGAAAAATTACACTCAGCTGTGGATATTAGGGACGGGGTAGTTTCTTTGAAGGGTTTTAGTGCCCAACATGTTGCTTCTATGAGTTTTTGTTCTCACAGTGAAGAACTGTGTAGAAGAGGTGGACAGACTATAGCAGACCCTGCACCCTATGTGGAAAGGCACTGTCATGATGGAGGAATGAAAGAGGTGGATGATGGAGCTGCTAGTAGCATGGTTGCCTCTATGCCTGTGGACCATTGGGTGAATAATGTTACTAGGTATTACAGTTCTCAGAAGGCTAATAAGAATACTGAATGGCTTCCTGTACCTGGGAGGAGTCCACTCCTTTCTGATCAGAGAGCAGTTGGAGATGACTTGAGCAGGATCCCAGTACATCTGCATCCACAGTGGAATCAAGACACAGAACAGGAGCTCTCAGAACTGGAATCCCTCTATCAGACTAGTCTGCAGGCATCTCAGGCCACTAGGCCTTTCTTGGGAAGACAGGACAGTGCTAGGTATCCATTTGACCAATCAGGTAAGAATGATGCAGTTATTTTTCTTGGTTGACCTGCCTATGTACTCCAATATAGGTGAAGATGCATTTTCCAGTCGATTTAGTTAAACGGGCATTAATTTGTGCACAGATGCAGAAAAATTCAGGTTGTAGACTCTGAAAACATTCCAGCTAACTAGAGAAAGCAGTGTGATAGCACTGCCTGGGGTGGCTGCAGAGTAGCTGTTGATCTTGGCAAAAGGAGAGCAACATCTGTTAAGAGTAACATAGAAATAGTTGATCCTGTTTTCAAGGAGGGAGCTAGCTGCTTATGTCAGGCTAATGAATTTTGCTGTTTGAAAGTCTTACATCACCTCTGGAATTTATTAAACTCTTTCTATGCCTGATGTTAATATTCTCCACATTGGTGAATTTTTACTGATTATATTGTAATTGAGAATTTAGTCTGTAACTGGTTGAGGGGAATAACTTTTAAAAGTGTTTCCAGATCTGAGAGTTTTGCTAAGGACTACCTGCTTTAAGTTCTGGAAAATTACTTGTGAAAGCAGCACTGAGGGTACATGAGCTGCACTAAGATCCGTGAGACCTTGTGGATTAGTTGGTGCTGAAAGAAAATGAACAGATTCTGTCAGTGAGGACATCCAGCTGTTGCTGGAGACATTCAACTGGAGTCTCATGACAGCAGTCCGGTTCCACTTAAGCTGATCTAATCTCCTGCCTGAGATAGGGCAACCTTGTTTCTCTGCTTCACAAGTGAAGGAAATTTCTTTATAATCTGCGTCATAGCATTAAAGCGATGAATTTTCTGGTTAAATATAAGGCAGCCTGAAATTGGATGGGTACCAAAGTGACACAGATATAGCTATACACATACGATATATATATATATATTGCAATGCATACACAAGACAGGTTTTCCCCTGCCCTGCACCCGTGGAGGTGGAACCTCCATCACTCCTGACAATGTCAGACCTGGCTGTGATCAGAGTGAGTACTGCCATAAAGTCTTGAATGGGGTTCTGTTCAACAGCTTGAGTTTTCTCTGAACTCTCATGTCTTGCAGTCCACTCACAGACCAGTTAAGACATCGAAATGTGGCCATTTACCATTTGTTGTCCTTTTGGTTTGCTTTCAGAGTTAGGCAGGATCTGATCTCAGAACTTTGCAGATACTCTCTTGTATGGGCTTGAATCAGAAGGTCTTACATGTTCCAACTGATTTTGGAAGTTCTTTCTGGAAATCTACCAGGATAAAGCCCAGTTGCTTTAGTATTGGCTGGAGTTTCAGAGTTCTGTCATCAAATGACTCATTTCTTAGGCTGACTTTCTTGTGTATTTTCCCACCACATGTATGAGGGATGTGGGATACAGATACTCTTCTCAAGTGAAGTTTATATTTGAGATCTTCTCATTTGCTGTAACTTTCTGGTTTTTCTTCCTAAGTTCTGCAAATTCTGTATAAAACTGAAAAGTTTGAACCAGTGCATCTACTGTGATGAACTGGATGAAAATCACCTGAGTTAGGTCTAGGACTGCTCTTTCTTTCTTTTAACTTGCATTACCTATTCATTTGCAAATGCTGTTGAAACTTTGACCCATTATCAACTGGTTTTGTCAGATCTTTGCATTCTGAATCATGGTGAAAATGCCTCTGTTTCATTAGAGGGACTTTACAGCAGAGTTAAAGCCAAGACTTGTTTCTCTGAATGCAACCACCTCAATGCAGAAAAGGTGTTGTTATCAGCATATCACCTTTCTTCCTTTATAGAGGAACTCCCTGTGACCAGTTTAATTAGGACATTGATCTGTCTATTCCATGAGAAATTTTAGGATTGTAATTGATGGATGGGGATTGCACTGAAGTGAAGTAATTGTAGCAATCCTAGTTAAAAATAACACCTTTAACTATTTAACCAGCACAACAAATGGGTGAGAAACTAGCATTGAATGGGAAGGAGCAGGTGAATGTGTGGGGACCCTGAGGCTGACTTGTTTAGCCCAAGTTACATTAGGTAACTTCCTTCTAGTGGCTGATTTTCTGTCTCTTTGAGCCCTCTAAACAATCTCACCTCTGTATCAGGCAAGTCTTGGTGTGTAGTTAAATCATTTAAATCTTAAATAGTTCAATTAACTGCTCCCCTGAAGCCTGCAGAAGGGCCAGGGAAGTAGGCATAGTATCCTGATAGACTGTCTCCCCTTGAAATGTTGGGTGTTAGCTGATATATTAATGTTCCAAGGGTCTCTGACTTCTTGTTCTGTGTGTATAGTCCCTCTGTCTTTGCTGGAGTCAGACCTAAGATAGTCAGAAATGTGTCATAACATGCAATCAGGTGTTGAATTTAATCATAGTGTTTTCCTTCCCAGTCTCTGTGAACCTGAGTGTGAGGAAGCTGCCTGCTACAGCTGGCATGGGTCTGTCGAAAACCCCAACAGCAGAGATCGAGCGCAGTCTGTGTGGATCCACTGTCTCTTCTGTCTCCAAGGTGACATTTTGTTACTTAAGATATACTAGAGGGGGAAGGGCTCGGCCTGTGCAAGAAAGAATTTACAGTGGGACAAGTGAAACACATTATGAAAAAGGTACTGGGGTCGTTGATATTAATATTAGAATTTCAAGTGCAGTCTAGCACAGGATTAACTAACTAAAATATGAGTGACTCATGCTACGTGCAGCTTACGTGCAGTCAAATGATCTAAATCCTGGCTTGGAGGAACACACCGTTGAAAACTTTAAGATCTAGCCTCTTTGAACTTAGTGACATGAATTCCCTTGCATCACAACTGATGATAACTGCTTCTTAATTTTACCATGTGCAGGGGCACAAGTTTCATTTTTTTTCACTGTCACTACATATTTTTAAGGTGGGTGATAATTTGGTATTTGCTACAGTTCATAGTCACCTCAGAGTGGGAGAACATTCTTTTTCTTTTTTTTCCTGGGAAGACACTGTTTAAATAACTGGCAGTTACATATCAATGCCTGTATGTGAAGATGTGAAAGTATTTTCAAGGGGAAATGACATTTCCTGTAGTATCTCTGTACTTGTTAAAGGGAGTTCCAAGTCTGTTCCTCTATGGAACAAAGGAAAGGAAAGATGGAATAAACATTTCCCTTGCTAGAATAAGATTAGCCAGCTTCCAGCATTCATCAAATAATCCTAGATTTTTTTTTTTTTTTTTTTTTGGTATGAGAAGAGTAGTACTTTATCTTAAGATGACTGTCAGCTGTAGCCATGATTATCTCTCCAGGGGCAGTGATGCCTGTAGCAGCAGTCAGTCCTTCAGGTAGATCTGTCCCACTAGAGACATTTTGTCCTGGCTTTAGACACTTACAAAAGAACGACTCTCATTTAGACAAATCAATCTGTGTATATTTACTAATGGAAGAAAAACTATAAGGAATAATATTTTTAATCAGCAGATCCAAACAGACCCATTTATCTTAAGTTTTCAAAGCAGTACCTGAGTGAAGGATTTCAAGAAAGAAAAGATCACTAAATATCACTGAAGTATGCTCCATTATATTTCTATTCATCTGTTCCCTGTAATTATTGTACAAAATTGATACTATGAAGAACCTTGTCTGAAATATGTGATGTTGTTTGCAGGTCACATATACCAGAGAACATAGCAGGGAACCAGAAGAGGAGGAAATATACAGTGCAGAGAATTTCCGTCGCATTGCTCGCAGTCTCAGTGGGACAGTTGTCTCAAACAGAGAAGAGACCTTGGTCTCTTCTCACAGTTTTGTAAGTAGAATGATGTGCAGCTTTCCAATGAGCTATCATCTGTGTGTAGGGTTGCTGTTTTCTCTGTCTGCATTTAGTAGTTAACAAATGAGACAGAAGACAACTCAATAATAAGCCATGATAAAAGCCTGTCTTTTTTGTTCTCTCTTTGGAAGAAGAATGAACTTTTGTATAAGTAACAAAGCCATTTTCCTCATGTCATTGCAGAGTAGTGGCTGCTGCAGCTGGTAGGCGTGTCAGCTACATTACTTGCTAGTATGCAGAAACAACCAGTATAAACATTTTTTTTTCAGTTGACTTACTTTCAAGAAAGCTTCTCATACACCTATAATTAAAAACAAAAAAACCCCCACCAGTACCAAAATGAAAGTTTCTGCTCTCTTGTGAGTTTATTAAGCAAGTAGCATTTTTAGAGAGTAAAAGTAAACATTAAAGGGGAGTCAGTTCAAGACTTGGTGCATAACATGCAGACAGTTAAATACAGAAAATAACTAAAAGTAAGGAAATTGATCTTTTCTTTGTCCTCTCTGTTAAGTAGTCTTAGATGCAATTTAAAAGTGTCAGAAAAACAGTACCAATGTTTAGCAACATATAATGTCAAGTTTTGGCTTGGACTGAATTTTTTGCACACTGTACTTAAACTTTTATTTGAAACCAGCTGTGTAATAGGTATAGAAGAGTCTTAGTTGCAGAATCAGTTATTTAGACAGGTCAGTCCAATTGCATCTCTCTGCTGTGTACCATAAACTAAGTATATGTCAACTTTGAAGAGTTTGCTCCTCAGTGTGCTTTAGTTAAGGGCTCTGACACATACCTGGAAGTGCTGGCAGAAGCAATTAAAGACCTTTAGCTGCCCAAGAGCTGCTCTCTCAGCTAATGTTTTTATCTCCACAACACAAGCAGCCAATGGGATGGTTGTCTGTTACTACTCTTCGAGTTAGGCACTGGGCTCAAGTCTGTGATGGTTTGTTATTGATTCCTGCTTTCTGGGGTAGGTATCTCCTAATAGAGGGAAAAGGTATAACACAGATAAATACTTCAGCTGTGACAGGTAAATCTGTTCATAGTCTGAAATCAGAGCTTTCAGTAAAGCCTTCTAGAAAATAGAAAGGAAAAATCAGCAATACTCTGTTTCATGGCTTGTGTAGCGTACCATTTTCAGTGCTGACTGGCCTGACGTTGTTTTGTGTATTCGGTTTGTCAGCCAAACCTCCAGGAGCGGTTTGTGTTTGTTTTGGCTTTTTTTTTCTGGTATAATTCCAGTCTAACGATCTTAAGTAGCCCACCACTTCAGTAAAAGCCTTACTGGATTGATGCAGTTTTTGTCTGTCTTTTTCACGTACAGATGCATGTTTTTGTTCCAGTGACTCATCCCTTTCTTCCTTGGATCAACACCACCTTTGCTTGTTTCAACCCAACTCTGTGTTTACTCATCATTTTATGTTCTGTTCTTCTCCTTTCTCATTTTATAAAAGGAAGCACCAAATACGAGGAAAATGCCAGTGGACACCAGCCACCGTTCTTCCAGCTCCACTTCCCTTCCTTTTCCCCATGATCCTCCTGTATTTCCCTTTGATCCCCAGCACAACCCAAACCAGGTGCAGCACCCACCCCATGATGTACTGATGCCCAGCATGGTGGGCAAGGCACGTAAACTGTCAGGTAATAATCACAGGACTTTTCATCCTTCTTCGTGATCAGAAATATTGCTGAAGTACAGCTCCTCAGTTCTTGTCTTTCATAATGGAGTTTACCATCTGCCTGAATTCCTCCAGAAGTCTGGAAGAACAAATCACATTTCTTCTTCTCTCCCCTTTGGAGTTTTCCTGTGGTTCTGTGCTAAATGTGCATAACCAAAGCCCATAACCTTTATGGAAACTTTATGATGGCTTTATATAAAATCATATCAATATTTTTGTGAGTTATTTTCTTTAATGTAAAAGTAGCAGTAAGACCCACCACCTTGTTGCCATGTATGAGAGTACTTCCACAAGTTACTCATTCCCACAAATCACCCATGTGCCAGTAGAAATAACTACTTCCTGCATGAGAATTACTTTCCCTGTGACAGCATCAAAACCAGTTTGATCTATGAGCCTTGAAATACTTTGTTGGGCTCCTCTATGATGAAACAAGGGGCTAGTAAAGAAATCTGAAATCTGTGACAGCAGCTGCAGTAGGATAAAGAGAGGAAATGCAGTGAGGAAAATGAATGCTGGAAAAGGTACAGGTAGCTTTTATTCAGAATTGCATGTCAGCCAGTAACTGGATGTACTAGTGATTTCATTGTTCTTCTGTCACCTGCTGACCACAGCTGAAAGTTCAGAGAGAATGAAACAAAAATTATAACTAAGCAAACCTTTTTTTAAAATTTATTTCAGGAGATCAGAAGAACATCATCCAGAAACTTCTGGTTGTGCCTGACAGGGGTGAAGCTTTCCAAGGTGAAGACTACCCAGGTGTGGCACTGAGCTATGGGAGTCTCCCTTGTGTACCCAAAGGCACCCTCTCCCAGGGGCAAAAGCCTCGTGTTAATTTGCATTTAGGAGGTGGAGCATCAAGTGTCTCTGGCCATTTGCTGAACACAAGTTACTCTGCCAGGCAAACAGCCACTTTACCAGATAAGCGAACAATGCTCTGGGGGAAACATGCTGGCCAGCCAGGCAAGAGTTTACAGGAAGGCTTCCTCCAGCAGCCTTCACAACATCACATGCATGAATCTCACACCATCGGTTGCAGACTACCAGCCAGCACAGACTACAGCACTTTAAGAATACCACGTGAGCCTTCTTGGGATCCCGGTGCTTCTCAAGGTTGCCCTGTGCCCCCCTCTTGTGTTAAGGCCCCGGGTCCAAGGAGAGTTGATATGCCTCCAGAAGAAGACTGGCGAGAGAACAGCTACACCCCTCAGCCTGGCAGAAGGCGAATGCTGCCAATGCATGTGATGGATGGGACTTTTTCTTCTGCTTCCGAGGCACACAGAAATATGCTGGT
>NW_008236478.1:628069-631036 GCF_000691975.1 Corvus brachyrhynchos
GCTGGTGAGATCCCGTCCACTTCATGTGCCCCAGTACAGCACTCTGTGAACTATGGTTATTGCCAGAGTGTGGATTGCATGGAGACAGGAAACTCTTTCAATCAGTATCTGTGCCAGTTGTCTTAAAATGTAGCTATACAGTATGTGGACACTAATTGCACTGTATTTTGTTTCTGACACTACTGAACTGCTGTCTGGATGGGGAATCTTAGCTATTCTAGTCCTGGCCTCTCCTAGCAAACAAGTGCTATAGGAATGGTAATTGGCTTACGGGTAAGTTCTGAAGTGTGCACACGTTTTGGAGGAAGATGGCAACTAACAAAAGGACATTTTTAAGGACTCTTTTTCATGAAATGTAGCTTTGGTAAATTCTTCACATAAAGAAACCAATCCTTTTGTTTTCTTCTCCTTCCTCTCTCCTGTTCCTTCCTAGGGGTCCTACTGACCCACCTTCCAGGTTCCAGTAAATCTGCACTTGGCAGGTGGCAGTTAGTAAAGCAAACAGTTTTCAGTGTTCTGAGATCTCATACAGAGATCACAGCTGTAGTTGCTGCAGAGGAAGTGACAGGGAGATATTGTTCATTAGTAAACCCCAATTTTCCCCACTTTAGCAAACTAACAATGCTTCAAACAGAAAAGACTGTTAATGCTGCACGCTTAGCTACACCAATGTAAACACAGAATAAGTTTAACTATTTTAGTGTCAAACATACTTGCTTTTGTAAGTATTTTTCAAATAAATCTATGAAAATAGTTCTATTTACCTGACTGTGTTTGATCTTTCTTTTCTGTTTAGTTTTACTCTTCAGTTGGCTGGGAACTTCTGATTCATTTTCTTACACGTGAACAAACATGAGTAAGTTGTTCATTCTAGTTCATTAACAAAGTTTATGTAATAAAGAGTTAGATTGGAGGATATGCCTAATTTTGATTCAGGACTTGAGGTGTTTCATTACTACTTGGCACTTAAATTTCACCTCATAATGGACAATAATTTAATGTCCTTTGAAAAGTATTTTGAGACTGACATCTTGTTTTAAGGAATACTACATCTATGCAAGATGGTAGTGTATGCAGATATACAGAAAAATCATTAGAAATGATTGGTGGGGTGAGAAGTGTCATTTTAATCACACTTGCACTCCTGCTCCTGCAGACACTTTCAGGTGTGGTGGTTATGAGGTGTTCAGAAGCATGGGGATTCTGTTCCATGCTTGTCCTGGTCCATGATTCTGCTTGGAGCAGAGCTGGAGCTGTGGCAGTGCCAGTGCTGGTGGAAGGGCTGCCCTGCCCTGCCCTGCCCTGTTAATTCACAGTGCTCCTCGTAACCTCCGCTCTCTGACCCGAGGGGCTTCGCTCTCATTTCATGCTTTGCAGCTCAGGGCTTGATGGAATTCCATCAGTTGTTGCTGTTTAGCCTGAGATTGATTCTCATTCATTTCAGTTAGTGTAATTTGTCAGTTTCTTGTTTCTAAATACTCACTATTGTTTCTGTTATTGTTGCAGTCTCCTGTAACTACATTTTACATTTTGGATTATGTTGCACACTTCTTTGTACTTAGCTGCCCCACTAGTAGTGGTTACCAGAAAAAAGCACTCTGTTCTCCCACCCATCTATTCCAAAAAAACCCCTCATGACTTTTGACTTTCTTACATAAAGGTTTTGGCAACCTCATAATGTGAAACTTTCAATAGTACTAATTTTCTAAGTATAAACAAATGGAGTTTATATTTTACTTGAAACAACTGTTTGATTCAGGTTTCCCAATAGACACGGAATTGTTAGTGTCTCATGCCGTAGCCACTTCTGTTTTCAGCTTTTTGATACTTTCAGTGGTTGGCGAAAGCTGCAGTAGCCCCAGGATGGAAGTGAGGACATGGATAAGTATTTGACACTTCGCTTGACTGCAACGGTAAAAAATTCAGGTTGCAGACTGAGACTTAATAGTCTTGATAATCTCAAAAAAACAAGCTGCCAAAACAAAGTACAAAGTCATGTCTTCAAAAATCAATATAAAGTATGAAACTCTTGCAACTGAAGACAGCATGGATGCTTAGCTTTATTATGTCCTAGCAACCAGGAAAGAATGGAAGTATACTTGTATAAAGCTCTGCAGAATAATTCTGAGTTGATGCAATTTATTTAAATAATTAGTGGTAACCAGGGGGGTTTTTTTTAAGGGACCTGTTGTGTTTATTCTCTTCTAGCTACCAGGTTTCAAAACTTTTTAAAATGTCCTTTGTATATCAGTTGCTTTCTATGAAGTTAACCAGAGGCCTGAAAAGGAAAAGCTGGGTCCATAGCAAGCAGTGTATTAGTGCATCTGAAGAGAAACAAACTGAAGTACATTCACCAATATATTTAACATGGGAGAAAACGTGAGACTGGAAAAACACTGTTACTTCAGCTTGTGCCTGCAAATTTTAGTAAGGTCAGTAAGATCAAATTAACTACAAAGTAAATATTACTAACTTGTCTTTTCAGTGATATTTATACTATACAAAAATCAATTACACAGTAGTTTAATAGCTTGTTAAAGTTCACTGTTGCCTATAGGAAGGGTGAGGAGGGGGTTCCCACAGGTATTCAGCAGCTATTTAAAATTCTTAAGAGCTTACAGTTTGTAAGTTTTGATGCAATATAACCTTGTCTTTGTCCCTGGCTGAAGAGTATGTTATTGGATGGAATTAAATGAAAATAATGCCATATACACTTAAATTCGCCTTTTTAAAATAAGTGAATGTCAGTTCTCCTAAAAATAAAATTATTTTTCCCACTATTTCTGTGATCTCTCATTGTGTTTGTAATATGCATTTAGACCTAACTGTGTAGGGAGCAAAAAAAGGCAATAATAAAATGAAAAGTAACTTGGTGTCCTAGCAGTAGCAAAATCCTGTTAATATGATCTTTCTGTGTATGGAAAAGGAACTACTTAGCACAGTTCCTTCTCTTGAAGGGAACCAAGT
>NW_008236478.1:631072-638763 GCF_000691975.1 Corvus brachyrhynchos
AACAGCTGATGTGCTCAAATGGAGCGTGCAGCACTTGAGAGTTACCCAAAATGTGCTCTGCTTTAGAGAAGGGAAGTGCAAGGGAAGTGCCTGTTTCTTTTTAACAAAGGCTACTGCACCCACGTTAAGATGGGGGGATTTGGGAAGAGGGAAGGAACTGTCTTACTGATATTTCCCCCGATTGCTAACATTGCTGGAATGGACTTAGCAGTGGTGGTTGGGTAGGACATAGAAAGTACAGGTAGAATTCCAGAATACTGGAATTCATGCAGGTTTTGCATCTAATGTCATGTAGGGAGAGGGGCAGGACAGAGGTGTAGGGAGAAGAGAAGAAGGAAAGCAAAAGAAAGGGTGGATTGGATTAGGAAGGAACAGATGGATAGGTGGAAAAGGCAGAATGAAAGGAAATGTGTGCTTATCTTTGCTCAGATGTGTCTCTTTTCAAGGAACACTCAGTAATCGGTCTAAATTTTCCTTCCTTCTTTCAGTGGATACATTCTTGTACAGAGATGGTCCTCAGCAGCAGTGGGGTGCTGAAGCTTTTGAGAAGGGAGGATTGACTGATGGAGAGAGTAGGCAATGTTCTTTGTGGCAGTCTTTAGTTACGTTCCTGCCATGGTAAATGAAACTGTGCAGAAGCACTTACATACTGCTGCTATATGTATAAATAGACATTGGACAAACAGTGTAGGGTAAGTCAGTGTTTGTGCCAGCTTGGGCAAAGATAAAAATGTGCTTGGGATTTACAAACACCTCACTGAAGTTAGATGTGTTCTGGAGTCTCGTACCACTGTGCTGTCTCCTGTTCAGTGCTGGGGCTCAGAAAAAGCAAAAGTACGATATTTTCATCCATCTGTGCTTGCTGCCTCTAGCATTTTATCACTGCGTAGTCCAGAATCTTTTCAAGTCTAGTTAGGTATCTGTAAGGCTTTTTTAGAGCTCATTCTTCCCCATTACTATCGCTGATGGAATTACCTTTAAAGTTTCAGAAAATGTTTTAGAAAAAGCATGTTAGATCAAATAATTTTTAATTCTCTTGCTATCTGCATCATTCTTCTAGCTCATTGAATGATTTTTTTTTTTTTAATCCTTTAAAACCCAAGCAATATAACTTGGAAATGTTTTTAATATTGCTTTTTGATTAATGGAAAAATATTAACTAAGACCAGCTATACAGTCACTTCAGAATACTGATATTTTTGCTAGCATGTTTGTGGAAGCAGATGCAAATGGAGGAGTTCTGAAGAAACACAAACTTCCTTATTGGCATCAACAGAATTGTTTTAATATTAATTCTGGAGTGAGTAAACACTGAGTAAACTCATGAATAAGAAGGTCAAGTGTCTGTTTGTAAACTAACTTACATTAGGTTTGTTGAAGGAGGATTATCTTCAGTTTTGGCTGGCCCAGTCCCAGATGATTCACCAGTTAATCACAGGCTTGAGAAGTTTTATGTGTGTATATATCACTAATCAAAATAATTTTAAATATGAACACGAGAAAAGTGAATACAATAAGCTGTACTTCAGTAATAAAAATCATTTCATATTGCTAAATTTTAGCTTAGTGAGTTTGATGGCAGAGTTATCCATCATTCCAGGGGTTTACGCAAAATTTATACCAGTTAATTATTATGTGACTGTCAATTGAAGGAGCTCCAAGCACAGAACTCTTGCTACTTAAAAAAAAAAAAATTTAAAAATCAAACTATTCAAGATTGTCTTAAATTGCTGAAAGCACATTAAAGCCATGAGCATGTTAACAGGCAGTATCTCTGTGAAGGTTCAGACTGACTTTTTTTTAAGATCTAAAATACATCAATCAAATGGAAGTTAACATTATACTACAGTTAAGTCAGCTACAAGTTTTTAGAAATCAGGTATGTATTTTAAAGTACACTTAAGAAGAAATAACCAATTGTTCATGGTACTATGTATTAATTGTTCCTAATAGGATGAAATAATGCATACATTCCCTTTTTTTTTGTAATTCAATTAATTTCTCCAGATAGAGTAAAAATATCTCAGTTGACGTTAAGCAACCATTTCAGTGCTGTAGACTGGTTTTGGGTAACTGCCCTTAGAGGCTTAAATGAAGCTATTTAATATAGCAGATGTAACAAGCCAGGTTTTTGACACCTTACTCATCTGATGAGAGAGAAGAAGGTATGTGTGTGGGAGTCTTGACTGATCAGTAAACTACTGATTTGAACACGAGGACACAATTCATGTGACGAGCTCAGAGGTACAGATGAGAAAATAAAACTGTAATGACTTCTTATGGTGGGTGGGGGGAAGCCCACATCCCTTCAGTGGTTTCAGAATTGTCTATTTGCATGTAAAGTTACTGGGACAAAATACGTCCCAAGCTGGGAGAGCTTTTAAATGTTTATGTGGATTATTTTGATATATCCATGAGATACCCTTTTCTGCATTCATTTTTCGTGACCTTGGGGTTGCCCAGTTATGAAGGCCATTTTTTGTTCAACCCTATCCAATCCCATTGTAACAGTTAACTCTTACTAGTACTTCATGGTGTTTGGTCTCAGGAACTTGGGAAAAGGATGCAGAGAGGTAAGCTGAAAGCATGGTTGTACTTTCACCATGTAGTCACGATGGCCAGATGCATTTGTGAGAAAAGAGGGCATGAACTCTTCCGCAACTGAGTTGTCATATCTGCTTTTTGTGGGTTTGTTCCCCCCACACTTTCCTTTAAAATTGATTAATGGGATTTCTCTGATTTGTATGATGTCACTGTTTACCGGGGACAGCGAGAATAATGACATCAGTCCAGGAAGAAATGGAATTATTTAATAAATTACAAACTTGTTTATATAACTTGGCATGAGGCCATTGGTCCTTTGACCATCCACCTCTCAGAATGATTGGTTAAGACCCTACAACACACATTTTAAAATATTTTCTCCAGTGTACCATAACAATACTGCATAACAAGCTTGCACCTGTGAGATTAAAGTCTTGGTTTACAAAACCCTCAAACTGTTTTCAACTAGCCTGCGTGAAAAAGGCAGTACTTTCACAGGATGCTGGCAGAAAGCTGGATAGTTTCTCTGCTTTAAGCTTTTCAGCATCTACAGTATGACGACATAATCACAGATCAACAAAGTTAAAAACAGCAAAGTGTATCACACAGTTTTCTATCATAGTTCCTGTTACACAGCAGTAATAAGTTAGGGGGGTTTTTTGCAAAGTCCTATACGTAGACCTGCTTACCTTGAGTACTTTGTCAGTTAAGTCTCTTGCTTGTGGAGGCGCTGAGGAAACAAGAGAACACAAAGGAGGGCAGCAAAAAGCAGAGTGAACTCAATTTTTAGAGTGAGTAGAGGTGACTATTAATAGTCTATTAATATCATTAAGGTAGTAAGATAAATGAAGAGAGGGAATTGGTTGGTCTCAGATGGTAGGAGAAAGAGCAATCACTTAAGGCTAAGGAAGGAAAAGTTTGAACTAGATAATAAGGGCAGGGGAAGGAATGCTTTAAGTGGAGAAAGTGATGTTTTGAGGAACCTAAGGAAGAGTTTGAGGTACCATCACTCTAGAGGTGTGAAATTTAAATCAGAGATGTGGCTGATAGGGTTTGATACGTAAAAGTTACCTAAAATCCTGGAGTCAGGTTGGGTTGCTTTAGCCTGTTTTTTACAGTTGTGATACGATGCAAATAATGCCTGTGGCCTTGACTAGCTTTTATAATGTAGCCTGTACTTCTTCAGCCTGTTGACAGAGGTTTTCGGGCAATGAGGGAAATGTGTGCAGGAAGGGAGTGGGGCAGGATAGACTCTAGTAGTAAAGTAGCTTGTCATTTTATACCAGCAATTATCTAATAATTTGGTTTGGGTTTTTCTCTTTTTAAGTCAGTGCAGCTTCTCAGTACTGGATGACATTGGGAGTTGGAGTATTGCAGTGATAATGACTTTGTAGTGCTGGAGAAAATTGCTTAAGACAATGTTTTCAACCTTTCTGATAATAAGATTTGTCATAAAATGTCTGAATTGGGACAGCAGGGAAACCTTGTGCCCTCTTAAAAGAAAGTTTTCAAGTATTCATATTGGAACTCAGTACAGCAGTATGTCAAGATGTATTTAAAATAATACATGCCTTGTTTTGAGGCAGTCTTACTGTTTATACCAACCCCAGTACCATTTCTGCCATTTCAGGAAGGACAGCTTCAGACAGTCACTAGTGAGAGTCAATGAAATGGAACAACTGCTTAAAAGTTTTGTCTTCATCTTATTCTCCTGCTTATATCACGTCTTCCCCTCTCAGACCTGGTTTATCTTTGCAAGATATGTTCTGTGCATCTTTCTCTTGGGATCTGGAATATATCTCTCTCTCCTGTGAATCAATTTCCTTCTTAGTTTTCAAAAAGTTCTTCTTTGGTAATTAGATGATTCTGGGACATTGTATTGTGCCAGTTTTTAAGGTATGTCACTGTTAGAGTCAGAAGAGACTGTTTCCTCCTGCATGAGATGGCTACAAAATTTCACATAATCATTTTTATGTCTGACTTCTTTCTGCTTGAACTTCAGTAAACAGCACGTGTCTGGGGCAATGATTAACTAAAATACAGTTGCTACGATACCTTGCAGCCCCTCCGTCAGGGGAGGTGTCAGAAAAGTTGGTTTTAACATAGCACCTTTTTGTTTAAATAGCTCTTGCAAGCTGCTTCAGCAGGTACTGCTTTGAGATAGAGCAGAAGGAAATCAGGTGTCATCTGCATCCCAAATGGTCCCATTCCCTGTGGTACAGAAGAAAATGGATTGCTTTGATTCCATGTGCTTCTCCTGCTGAATTGTTTCTCCATTACAGTAGCAATTGTTGAGAAAGCAGTCCAGTGCTAGCAGCTAGGTAATGGTTTGGAGTATCCCGTCAGAATAGGAATTAATCAGCTTTTCCTTTTTCCTTTTTCTTTTCCTTTTCTTTCTTTTCTTGGAACAGAATGACCACTTGGTGGCAAAACTGAACAGGAAGGAAAATATGACTCTGCTTTTCAGATTTATCTGGCATTTTTGGGAAACTCACAGGATTATAAAGGCATACTGCCTTCTACCTGCAAGGCTATATTTGTGTTTGTAGTTGTGTTCTTAAATTCCTACAATCATAATGCTACTTGTGGTGCTGATGGAAGATGTTTAATTCCTTGAACACAAGGTGTATCAAATCAATCATCTTAACCTTCCGCAGGAGGTAAATTGGGGCAATGTGAATGTCCCTTCCAGAGCCTCTAGCAGACTTAGAGACAATACCACATGAAAAACCTTCAGTGACAAGATAAAGGGCTTAGGGAGAGAGGCAACTACATATTTCTGCCTCATGAAGATTTTGATATTGTCTTAATGAGAATCGCACATGCTCAGCATTTTAATGAGGTAAACTAAAATATGTCAGAAAAATGACAGTAAAATGCCAAGGTAGCTGTACTAGCCAACTTCTTTTTCTAGCTGCTGTTATCAATAAAAATGGTCAAATAATTATTTTTAATGTTTTTAGGAGGCGTGATTTGTAGGGAGACATAACAACATTTTTCACATCAACCTGATGTATTGGGAGAACAAACCCAGCAAGGTTTCATTCATATGAGCCTTTTCTTCAGGTGATGCCTGGATATAACTGAAGGTGTTCCAGCATGCAGGGCACTAGGTATGCTGCCTAGAAGCTGATAATGTTCCCTTCTGGCACAGCATCATAACAAAATAATAATATGCTGTACTTTTTCCTCAGTGAGCATTCTGACTATGTCAGCTCCTTTTACTTCACACCCCAGGGAACATGGCTGCAGGCTCCTGAGAGAAGTGAACAGTTCAAATAAGTAAGGCATCTCTCTTGCAACTGCACTTCAGGTGAGGTGAAGAGAAGATTCCTGACAACACTCAGCAAGGTCTCTGGCTCCCTGTGTGTTTGGAAATGTATGGACAAATGAATTTCTTTATAATATGGGACCCTCTGCTGTTTCATGCTGTCAGAAATTCAAACTGCATTTATTACTGGGCTCCTCTTGATTTTAAATACGAGACTGAATTCATTTCCCCTGCTCCTTGTTTCAGCAGATCTACTTTAAGCTAATGTTAAAATCAGTAGGAGCGACATTTACTTATTGCCCTTCCTGTCCTGTGCTCTCCCTGCATACTCTGAATGGATACACATCCTTGCTATTGAAGGAAATGAGTTTTTGTCCTATTTAAAAACCAGGCCCTTTAAATTGATTGTACAATGACAGACATTTGCAGAACATGTTTTATAAAGTAGTAATTCCTAAAAAAAACTGCTGCTGGAAAGCTTAGCGATTAAATCCAAATAGTCATCCAGGATTTTTTCCATGACACTCTAATGTATTCCAGCTCTCTTTTTGCATGCATGCACACATTTTACTTGTGGGCATGGAATTACTAGAATTCTGTTTTTCCAAAACTTTGGAGCCTTGCAAGTGTACTAATAAATACCCCAAGGTTTTATCATTCTTATTCCCTTAAAATTTTCATTTGCTTCCTTGAATGTTTTTATGTGATGTTTCATTCAAAGTTTCTTGCTTGTACTGTCTTGGCTGTAAAATAAAAGCATGGTTAACCCGAGCACTTGTGTGACCTATCAATTTCAATGTTTTTTGCTTAAGCCAAAGAGTTTTCCATGCTCAGCATGGCAGATCCTCACCTCAGGTGTCATCCTTTCCCTTGGAGCTGAATGGGGCAAGAACCAAGACCTTGCTGGAAACCACTACTTCTGAATGGCTTTTTTTTGTTAAATTCCTGGTTTATTGTATGGAATAGATTGCACAGCTCAGTGCAAATAATGCATCTTCCTTGTTAGCTGGGATGCAAAGCAGCAACTTTTAGATAAGCCTATTTAATCAAATGGAGTATATGTGTACATGTTAAGATGTTTGCTAGATCTGGCTGGTGTGTTGGCTGATATTTAAGTGATGCAAAATCTGAAAATTTTCAGTTGGCTGATTATTGTTTGGGTTTGTTTTGCTTTGTGGGTTTTGTTTGTTTGTGGGTTTGCTTTGTTTTGTTTAAATGCAGCTCATTTCTGTGATCTCAAGTACAGTGCCAGTCCTACAGCCAACCTCCACTGGTACAACTGAGAAGACACTAAATCAGAGGAGAGGGGATGAGGTTATTAGCTGCTACAAAGGAGAGCAAGAACTACTTAGCTTTTTTCGTCAGCAACGTTAATTTAATATGGAGTAGTCATAATGACCAGATAACCTTATAGTTAGTATGAGTTGTACCAATCTTTTGGCCGAGGCAAAGCCCTGTCTTACGCCCTGCATCTGGCTGGACTTCTGCTCTGCACATCATTTGCATGGTTTGTATAGAACGTAAGGGCTGTAATCTGCTGCCTTTGCCCAGACCGGGCCGTGGTGCAGAGCCTCTGCCCCCTTGTCAGCCTGCGCAGCTTTGGGGCATGTCGGGGATGAGGCGGAGCAGCTCCCGCCGCCGTACCCAGGGCCATCCATATTCTTTGGTCCACTCTTTTTCAGCTCCAGGGGGGAAGCAGAGAAGTCTGGCTGAATTATCTGGTACTGGGAGCTTGCCCCAAGCTGTGGCCAGGTTCTCACTGAGGGGGAACTTCTCTTTCCTCCTCCCTTCCTGCCGTGCTGGCGCCCGGTGATGGCACGGGCGCTGCCCCTCTCTCCGCGCTGGTTGCCTCGCCACCCCACAACATGGCTCCCAC
>NW_008236478.1:639615-664281 GCF_000691975.1 Corvus brachyrhynchos
CGGGGGCACCGCCGCATCCCGGCCCATCCGCGCCCCGGCTCTGCGGGGCTTTTCCGCTGTCTGCTTAGGGGAGAGCCCTGTAATTGCAGACGCTGACAGCGCCGGGGAAGAGCGAGTGGGAAGGTGCTGCCGCTCGTTCTATTGGCTGCTGTTCTCAGGTTCTGGTTCTGATGGAGAAAAATCACCTTGATCTATTTCTTTGTGGCCTTCCCTGGTAATCTCGTGGGGAGCCGTGAAAAGTCAAACGTTATACTTCTTAGGAGCTTAGGGGAGAGCCCTGTAATTGCAGACGCTGACAGCGCCGGGGAAGAGCGAGTGGGAAGGTGCTGCCGCTCGTTCTATTGGCTGCTGTTCTCAGGTTCTGGTTCTGATGGAGAAAAATCACCTTGATCTATTTCTTTGTGGCCTTCCCTGGTAATCTCGTGGGGAGCCGTGAAAAGTCAAACGTTATACTTCTTAGGAGAAAAAGTAAAGAATTTTATAGTAGATATATCTGTCTAAAACTAGGGTGGTGTAGCGACCAAAATGGTATAAAATAGCAAGTTCTTTTCTCTGAACCCCATGAAGTGTGTCATTTTAGTTTTTGTGAGGAGAATAATCCTTTGCAACCAGAACATCCTGAAATATGTGTGTTAGACCTAAATTGATACTTAATGGTATATCGAGTGCCTCAAAGAATTCCTAGGTTGTGTTTACTCAAGTTGCACATCATTTTATTTTGATCCCAGTGGCTTTCATATTGAACTGAATTCGGTGGTGTCAGTGTGGACAATTGCTACGGCAGGCCTGGGCTGTTGGAAATCACAGGTGTATGCAAGCAGTCTGCTTTTAAGACTGACATTCCTAGGAACACAGGGTCTGACTGAGTTTGAAGGGGTGCAGAACAGGGGGCCTTGAGAAATGAAAAGGATGCATTTGTCTTCAGCAGGTGTTAATTAAAGCCTTGGAATCCCACTGTATGTTTTGGACATTGGCATGTTTTCTAGTAAACTGGAGAGCTTTACTCGCAATAAGTTGTTACTCATTTTGAATTGCTTAACCTGTTGATTTGTTTGAACAAATTGCAAGGGTAAAAGTAGGAAATATTAAAACCAAGTCTATTGGAAACCTGTACTCATTAGTGCTACTTCAGTGTGTGGTGTTTAGACGTGCTGAATTTTTGTACCTTTACTGCAATTTTTGGTAAGAAGTTAAGTTCTTCAAACAATGTAAAAGAATTAATAGTAAGTGATCAGATACTTTAGAATACAGTGGAAAACCTGGTGATTTCCAATCACTTAATAATTCAGCTTGTTAAATGTGACCTATGCATCTGGTTGTTTAAAATAATAGTTAAGACTTGCTTCATTCTAAGCAGAATTACTGCCCAAGCTTGCAGTATTTCTTTGAACCTGGATGTTAGGATGCAGAACTGTTGTAATCAGTCTTTGATGGCTTCATCTGACATAATTACAACCAGTTCATATAGCAGCAGTTTTCTATACCTTCTGTTGACCTGTCCTATCCATCCCTATCATGCTGAATCACTGGCTTCTGGAGAAAGCCTGGCCAGTTGTGCCAAGCTGTCTGTGTTATTGATACGAAGGACAGGGTGGTTTGGTTTCCCCTCCCCCATTAGGTGCAGTGCAGTTGGAAATATTTTTTTTAGACAGTGACCCCAGAAGTGCAAGATTGCAGGTTATGTCAGTCCTAAGTGGGAGTATCTGTGCAGTTTGTTGAAACCATGCTGAAATGTGACAACTGTGTCACATCCCTCTTCACAAACAGATGCATTGCCTCTCACATACCAAGAAACATTCACCATACTCTTTCCTGTTATACAATGAATAGGTCTTTTATAATGTCTCAGATTCTTAAGAAAAGCCACAGAGAAAATGTAGTAATATTATCTGGTGTATCCGTGTATTGGTCCGTAATTCAGCTTTCGTGCTCTCTATATACTGTGTCTTCTTGGGAGAAAATATGAATTCAGGACTTAAAGCTTGCTGTTATTTGCATTATTTATCTTGATTTTATTTAAATTTTATTTTCTTTCTCTGTATCACTGGAAGAGGAGGATAAAGAACAGAATCCATTAAATTTCACAGGCTTTGAGAAATTGAATTCTTTACCACTTCTGTGTTAGCAGAAATGAGCAAGAGATGCTCACCCGAGAAGAAATTATTGAATTACTGTATCATCAGTAACTAATCTTTTCTAAGAAGGTAGGGTAATGATTAGGATGTGTCCCCCTTCATATTTTGACTTGTATATTTAGCAGCTGATGGGAAGTACAAATATGTACAAATATGTAGAGAAGTATTTAAAAGTCTATCAGGTATTATATCAGATAGATACATATAAAATAAACATTATAATGACTTCAAATATGCAGTCTAGCTGTGTTGTTTAGCATATCTTTCCAAGTATGAATTGTCTCATCAAAGGTCATTGGTTGCTTTTAAAGTGTATAAAAAGCTCAAATTTTCTTTTTACACCACTTAGTTAAATTTCCTAAGTACTTTGTACTTACAGAGTTTCCTATAAATTAATGGTTAGCTATGAAACCGAAACACCTTAAAGTCAACTTTTGGCATTTGGTTCCCAAAAGGTGTCTTGTGATGAGGCTTTTGTTACTGCTTTTTTTTTTTTTTTTTCCTCTAAATAGGGATGAGAAAATGTACCTGTTGTTCTGATTCACTGTTTACTAAAGCACCCTCTCCATCTTTGAAGGATACTTAGTGTTTTACTGTCTTGTGAAACAGAGTAGTTCCCTTTGTTATGTTCTGTCAAAATCTTTTTTCTGTAAACTGCTCTTGATACTTAAATGTTGTATCTGGTTCTTTGGGTTTGCCTTTCTTGTTGGATGACAATTGACTGACTTCAATCGGCTCACCTCACCTTTCAGCATGTGACTTTCAAGTTTTAAATTTGTCAATGTATCTTTTCTACTGAAACAACTGTTTTGCTACCTTGTAGTAAAGTACTTTTCCCTGGTAAGGATGAAGAAGTGCTTGTAAATTCACACTGTTTGATAGAGTGCTCCTGGGCATGGCAGGGATGAGCCTTCATTGCCTTTACTTTGAGGGCAAAGCATCAGGGCTTCTCTGACTCACTTGTGGGTAGTTCTACTTGGAAGTGCTCTATCCTCCCAGCATTACACTGTGGGTGTTGCTAGGCCTTGGGAAGCAATCCATGGGACCTTGTCATGCTGACCTAATGCTAAATTTGGAGATTATGTCTGTTCTTCCGGAAATGGAAGGATTCAGTATTCCTTTGTTTTGGATAAAAGTCATGGTACAGTCTGATTGGCAGACAATCATTTTAGATATTAAATGGAAGCTTATTGAAACAACTCTTTAGAGAAACCCAAAGAGATGTAACTCATATCCTTGAACAGGCTCCTAAATTGAGGTTCTGATAGCTACTTTTGAACAATTACGCCCATGTAAGGAGAAAAAGAAATCATTGCAGTATTTAAATTTATAATTCAGAGTCTGGTTTTAAAAAAAGGTAAAAGGTTAAAAGTTGACAGGCAGCATGAAGCCTGCTTTAAAAATATTATATGGCACTTATGCTGCTGGCCAGAAATTATTCTAACATCATCCAGAAAAGCAGCAGTGTATAGAGAGTATTAAAAGTTCATATTTAAAAAAAAAGAAAGAAAAATTTAAAATCACAGTTTTGTTTTGGGAGAGAGACAATGGAATGGAACTGAATTCTGACAAGTAAGTGTTTGACTGGTCTTTTTTTGTATTAGGGGATATTTAGAGTGCTTAAATATTGAAATAATAACAAAACCCAAAAAACCCTATGCAAAAATGGAAGCCTGCTTAGATTTCAGTTGGGCAAATTGGCAGTTGAGGGCTGGGAAGGTAAGGGCAGAGCACAAAAATCTGGCAACTGCTTACATGTGTGTTTATTGTTTAAGGAACTAAGGACTCCTTCGCACATGAGTCAGTTCTTATTGCTGAATGGATCAAATAATTCTCTCATTGAAATGTAAGTGGTTTCAAAACATATCAACAAAAGAAATGTTCTCCAAAAAATATCCCAGGATCAGAAGATATTTGTCTGGTGGTTCTAAAGGAATTATTTGGGGGTTTGGGGTACAAAATTATGGGTTTATTTTCAATAGCCTGTGGCATATCTCATCTTCTGAGTCTGAGAGATGGAGCACAGCAGCATTTTCTAAAAAAATTCTAGATTGCACTGGAGAACTGTTGATCAATAAGTTTAATTTAAACAGATTCATAGCACTTGTAAGAAAGAGTGGACTAACTATATCCCTGGCAAATACAGTGTTAAAGAGGAGTTGGTACAGTTTTCATAGATGAAAATCAAGAGAAATTGTTAGAATATTTTGAAGGATCCAGTGAGCTTTTTCATCCAGGCAAAACTATTCATCAGGCATTGAAGTCTTTAAAGTAAGCAAAAGAAGAAATACCCTCTTCTGGATCAAAATTAATTAGGTGAGAAAGGATGTGAATAGGTAGTAAACTCCCATGGTGGAGAGAGGTTAACATCTGTCATCTGTGCTCTTTAAATGTGTTGACAAGTTCTTTAGAAAACAGAGTGAATGGCAAATAGTAACACTTATCCAGGACAGCAAATTTCCAGAGATGCTTCAGGAAGCTCTTGTTAGACTGAGTGCCTGGTAAAGAAGTTGTAGGAGATACTGTTCAGATAAAGACAGAGCAGACTCTACAAAGGACAGAACAATTCTTGCTTAAACATGGAAGGCAGTGAACTTGGGAAAGAAATATTAGGATCTGTATGGATAACATTCTGAAAATGTTATTGCAGTGGCAGTCAAATGGTCTGATAAGAATTCAGGGAGTATTGGATGACCAATTTAGAAAAAAGAGATTGTACCATCATGCATTATATGTATTTTGTGTTATTTGTCCATCTTGAACAACAGCATGTAATTTTGTTCCATCTTCCTGATTTTTTTGTTTATGTAAAGGTATGTTCAGAGGCACATAGTGCCTTTTGGACAGGGTGGAATGACAAAAGTGACAAGTCTCTGACTTGGAAAAAGAGTGGTTTAATAGGGGATAGAATTAGATATTTCTTACCTTATGAGTGGTATTTAATGGAAAAATTGATTAGGAAGCAACTGTAACTTGTCTTCCTGTGAAAAGGAGAAATGTGGTACTCAACAAAATAGAAAAGGTGTGAAATACCTTTTCGTATAACATGTGATTCAAATTGTGGAATTTGTAGCAATAAGGTGCACTGGAGGCAAAAACTATGAAAACGTCTATTCAGAATCTGGACAAAATAGCAGAAAACAGTTCTAGCAGTGGTCATGAACATGATAGTCTGGATGAAACTCCAGAGAAAATCTGTAAACCACCCTGTTTGGACAACAGAGTATGGAGAGGGAAAGATCTATTCATCCATCATTGCCAGAAGCACATTTAAGCACTTAAGTAATCTTTTGGCAAAACACAGTGCGGCCATTTTAATGGCAGGAGTATCTTTAAATACTTTTCAAACAAACAATTGTATTTTTCCTGTGAGGAACTTCCAAAAACATCAACCAAGTTAATTGAAAAACTACACAGACAGTATAAAAGATGAATGAACGCACCACGGCATGCAAGATATATCCATAGTTTCATTTGAGATTTAAAATTCTATGAAACTTTTGAGACTGCAAGTACATGATAAGTGAGGATGAAATAAATAGTACCTTCAGTGCTGTTGTAGGGTTTACGGTTTACAGGGCCCTTTTTCTTGATTCTAGAATGCTGGCTAATACAGCAGGAACCTTGTATTCAAAGAAACTTTGGGATATTTTTTGTAATTTGCAAGAAACTGACTTTGCTGAATCTGTGCTTCCTTGTTTGAGGTGAATAGGGTAACTTGTGGTTTTTGTCAGCTATTGATTGTAGCTTTCTGATTCCAGTAGATGCGGCTGTGTATTTGTGCTTATCTAGTATTTTCAAGGTTGCTGGTCCACAGACCATCTGTGATGTCTTTATCCTATTTCTTTTCAAATCTGTTCTGCCAGTGCAGAAGGATTATTGGATGTATTCTGTCCTTAGCAGTTATGGGTGCTTCATCTTTTCCTTCTGTAGGAATGTTGGCAGAGATGTGAAAACTCCAGGGACAGACTGAAAGATATAGTAGGTGTTAGGCTTTGTGATTCTTCTGAGTGACAATACATAGCAATGCATTTATAAAACCAGAAGACCAGAAAAGGTGACTAAACAACAGAAACACCACAGACCACTCTGCTGTCATGATAATAAACCTGCTGACAAAATGAAGAATGCTGGCCTTTCTGTCACAGAACACCGTGGTTGTATTGATACATGGTACATTTGGTGGAGACAAACATATATACTGTTTCATGTATACCTATCACTGAAGCAACAAATTCTTTGCAAACAGAATGTCTGTGTTTAGTAACCTTAGTAATGTGAGGTGAGACTTTATCTATGAAATCAAAAACATTCTTGAAACAGAAAATGCAATCTGGGATATTGAGCGGGTTTTAACAGCCAAAACTAAATTCATGAAACATGCCGTGGACTCCTGATGGTAGAGGAAAAATGGCTAATTTTCTGTCGCTGTGAGAGACGAAGAATTATTTAAGTTTTACAGTTATAAGAACAGAAACAATTTTGCTTATGAAAGTACAGTACCTTGTACAGTTAATCCTTGATGCTTTTTCTTACATTAGTCTAGAGGCTTTGATCTCATCTTGTTTCATGAGCCTATTCCAACAGGGTGTCTCTTGATACAAGCCAGATTTAACTGAGGTTATTACAATTGAGCATATATATCAGCGTGGTTTAAATTTACAATATCTACATGTAAGATTTTATGAGCAGCTACTGTTGTACTCTGTTACTAGCCAGTGTGAGACCTGCTTTGGGTCTGGAAGTAGCGTGTTTGTGTTAGTTGCCATATTGCACCTCTCAGCAGGGATTATGATATTGGATGAAGTGCCACACTAATGTAGTTTTTATGCTTTGAACTTCTTACTACGTACTGGGAATTTATCCCTTCAGATTGGTGCTATCCTTTGAATCTCCACAGCATGCTTTATTGTAAGATATCAATGGACCCAGAGACTTGTAGAAAGTCAGTGTAGAACTAGGTTTAGAGGTTTTGCTTTCTATATCTTATTAGTACTGCAGTATAAAGGAAAGGTGCTTTTTTCCCTCTTTGTTAGTGCATATACAAGTAGTAATAAAAACCCATCAAAATATTTTTATTAACACGTCCCAAAAGCTATTCACTGCTTTTTTTCCCCAAAACTATTGTTTACATTTTTTGATCAATATATTAAAATTGTATCATCCATATATATTTCTAAAGTGAAATTGATTAATTTTGACTAGCAAGCAATGGTTTGTTGTAGAAAATCTTGTTCGTGGTTGGAAATCATGATGTGTTACATTTGTTATTAACATCTATACTTTTACTAATAAGATACAATCTGTTATTTTGTACTGCAGTGTGTATTACTTTAGAGATTGATCTCTAGATACTTTTCTATTGTTTAGCTTTGCTGGGAATGGAAGAAGAGAATCCTTTAATGCCCAACACCATGTTATTTCCTTAGGGTAATTCCTCTTAATTACCATTCCGTTACAGTCCCGAGAGCACATGTTGTGCACAAAGACTTTAAAACATGGATTATATTTCTGTCTTGGAACACATCATGCTGCAATTCTTTTTCCTTAGGCTATAACATTCTATGACTACTTCATCAAAGGTTTAATTAAACCCATTAGTTTGCAGAAATTGTCTACATGCTTCAAAAATCATCATCCTTAACTTATTAAAAGAAGTTGTTTGTAATATTTTTCAAAGGTATGCACTCTAATACAGTGTTAACTATTGCTGGGACAAAAATTAAAGTATAAAATGGAAAGAAACAGTTTTTGTATTAAGTATTACTTTTTAGTCACTGGATGATGCAGATCATGGCTCAAATCTTTAGCAATATTTTATTCTGCCTTCTCTGAAAATTACTCTTAAGAAATCCTTCTTGAGCAATGGGAAAATACATGTATTGTGTGAAAAGGATTTTGTTAAACTCTGAGGAACTAGTTTTAAGACTTCATACTTCATTTTTTCATGAGGCAAATATAACTTTAGAGATGCTTAATTACTTCTCATACCACAGTCGTGGGCTTTGGGCATTATGGGTAATGAACCCCCAGATACAGAGTTTTAAATTTGAGTCTTCATAAGTATATTAATTCAAATAATTTGACACTGGATTAAAACATCTGGTTTTTTAGCCTCCCAGAAAATATAACTTGATAGAGAAACTCAAAGCTATAGTTTGTTAAAATAGATATTTTTGTGCTAATCAGATCTGAAATGCGTTAAGTAGATATAAGGACTTTATTAAGAGAAGAAAATTTCATTTACCACGGACTTAGAACCTCTGAAATATCTGAACTGTCATAAGAAAGGGGTCTTTCTGAATTCTGCAGCCACTGGTAGTTGTAGTAAGTCAGTAATGATTTGCACTTTAGAAAATTAAGAACAGGTGGTCATCTCAACAGACCATTCTCTGCCACACCCTCTATCTACTCCAAGAAAACTCCAAAAAGAACGAACAGTCATCTTTCACCTAAGTAGATCTGAATAATACTAGGATTAATGAAGCACAGTTCTTAGAAAACTGTGTCTTGGAGGTGACTGACTTTGGTTCTGGGTAGGTGTGTGAGATCTCTAATGCGTTTGAAACGATTAAAGCAGGAGAAATCTCCTTTGTGAGTTGTCTGGTCTCTCCTAAAAGGACGAACTCAACTTTGAGTTGCTGAAGGCAGTTGTGGGCCCACAAATAATGTATTAAAAAAAGTGGGGCAAGAAAGAGCCTAAAACTAATTTATGTACAGATTGATATAAACTTCCAGATAATGTAAAAAATAACATTAAGAGAATCTGAAGGTTGCAAAGTTAAGTTCAGAAAAGCAGTAAATATTATAACTGATGCTTGCATGGTTATAATTAAATTATTTTAAAAAATTAGATAGATTTATTTTGTTGGAATAATTAATTTCTCTTTTCAGAGCTAGATTTATGTTTTTAAACAATTGTGCATAAAATGGAAGTGGTTCTTTTGATAACTAAGTTAAGTTTATTAACATTTGGACTACATGGAATTTTAACATTTCTGAGTGAAATTTGAATTACTGATAGAGGGGACTGAAGGAAAGGCATGTAATTTCTCTTTTGTTAATCAAATACTTTATGTCCACAAAAAAGTGGTGAATTTGTTCTACACTGTGTAAAGGCACATTTTTCAGCTTCTTCCTACCTAGAAACTTTTATAAGAGGAATAGTAGACATATCTCTAGTTTATTTTCTAGACTAATTTAATTTCAGTGAATATATGTATGATTTATGCATCAGTTGTTTTATTGATAGATTTTTATTATTTCATGAAAGAGAACGGTAGCAATGTGTTACTAGTAATCTAGAAATTGACTTCATGAAGTTAGTGAATGTTTCAGTACCTAAGCATTGATTTTTGGAATGTAAAGTTTGACTTCAGAGAGTAAGAAAATAAGTATGAATAATCTATCTACAAGTGTATTCATACTACTAGTTCTTATCTTTGAATAGATGGGCTCCTCCCATTTTTCTCTTTTAACATACAGTATTTAAATGGCAAGAAACAGAATGGTTTTGCTTCTGTTTTAGTTCATTCTTTCAACAGTAGTTATGCTTGAGGAGAGGACAGGGTCAGATTAGTTTTATTTCCTGTAACATCCTGAGTGCCATGGTACTGCTTAGTGGCAGTTTTGAAGTATCCTCTTTTTCCATAGCTCACATGCGTATTTCACTTGTGCAGTAACTGAGCTGCTGCCAACTGCCAAACGTGCTGTCTGGGCAGCTGCTGAGCCTGCTTGGGTCCCCAGCCACTGCCTGCTGGCTCCTTTTATTTCTAGTCTTTTGAACAGTATTGGATCCTTTTCTTGCTAGCTTCGCATTTGTTTTGGTGGTTGCGTTGTTTGGTTGAGGGTTTTTGGTGGGTTTTTTTCTTCTGAGGCTTCAATGATGGGATAATTTTTAATGCTTTTGAAAGTCTGAGTGGCTATTACATGGATAATCCTGCATCATCAGTACTTCATGTGTCCTTCAGGGAATGGTGGTATATTGGAAAGAGATTATTTCACTTTGCAAAGTCAGTTTTGACTCTTCCAGATACTGTACATATTACTGTGCCTTCTAACTACATTTTATAGTTTCTACAACCTTATTTTTTAAAATATATACACAGCACTGCTCTGTCCAGATTTTAATGATGTCATAAAATTGGTTGGTGAAAAGACAAGTTCGCTACTTGGGATAGCAGCTATTCCGTGATAGATCCCTTTTCCTAGATGGACTGTATTTTTAAAATAGCATTGTTGTGACTGCCATTTATTCTTTTTAAATTTTAGCTGTCCCTTTTCCACCAACACATCGCTTGACGTCTGAAGAAGTATTTGACACAGATGGAAGACCAAGGGTTGACATTCTGAAGAACCACTTGATAAAGGAAGGTCGAGTGGATGAAGAAATTGCACTTAGAATCATCAATGAGGGTGCTGCAATATTACGGAGGGAAAAAACTATGATAGAAGTTGAAGCTCCAATTACAGGTAATATTTCTAGGTAATTTCATACATAATTAAATTTGAAAAAAATTTGAAAAGATTTTTTCAGTAGTAGAATTTGTCTTAAAATTGCTAAATTAAAATTTCTCTGTTAGTCATATTGAATTATCCCTCACAACTGCATTTGCCTAACAGTCTGCACATTGTTTTGCAAAATGAAGGCATTAAACCTATTGAAAAAGCTAGTAGGATTGGTATTAAAATTGGGAAAAAAGAAGGAAGTAGTTAAATGTTGTTAAAATATGGATTTCTAATTCCTGCAATATTATACGTAGGAATAAAGGCATCTACCTGAACTCAGGATAATCCTGAAATCTAAATATGTGAAGAGAAGCTAATTATTGTGGTTTGAAACAAATACTGTCAACTGGGATTCTTAGTAAAAAATACACCTTCGTATTCATCTATAAGTGAGACTGGTGATTGCATGTAAAACCACGTTCTTGTGAGAGTTGTGGTACTGATAAAGATTGTTTTAGCATCTTTGACACTAGGGCCAGATCCACTGGGATACAAAACTGACTTTTAGGGTTTTCTTGAGTATTTTCATAGTTTGAACAGCTCTATTTCTGTTTGACCTGGTGAAAGGTGGAATTTGGTGTCCGTTAATACTTTTATTTATAAACAATCTAGACTCAGAGACAGTAGTTTATGTTGCATGTCTGTTATTTATGATTATGAAAGTAGATTTGCTTTTTATGTTCAAATTGGATTTTCTTTCATCTGAATGTGTTTTCTTCTAAATGGATTTATATAAAATTAGTGTCTGAAAGCTTCTTTTAGGGCATCAGCTTGCTATTTGTTAGTATTGGGTAAATGGAAACTTTACGTCAGCACATCATTATTATTGCTGACATTTAAAAAAAAAAGAATGATTGAAATGCTGCTAACTACTAAGTGGCTGAATGAGCTCAGAGTCCTTTGAAGTTCCAGATAAACTCAAAACTAAAGTTTGTTTAGCATTTTTATATTTCTGTTTGTACAGGTAATTGGTATATTGGCAACTTAAAAAGGAGGGAAGTTCTTTCAGTGGTTGAGTAGAAGTCATAATGAAAGAGACATAAAAGAGTGCACATTCTATTTAGTCTCATATTTTGTAGGCTGTGATGACAAATGGTCTGCTCAAAGAGAGTAACAACCTTTAAAATGTGGTGTGCCATATCCAGTATTTCTTTCCAGAATTAGGACAACTTTCTTTCCTTCAAAAATTTTACTGATTAACTCTAAGAAGTCCGAAGATGCTATTTATGAGTTGATCAGTGACATTTTGCTTCAATGAAAGGCATAGTCTCTCAAATTCCTGTTAATTGTTGCCAGTGACACATTATGCAGAAGTGAGAAGGCAGATCCTGACTTCCATTGAACTGGGAACTCCTGTGGGAAAGAGGAGATAGGAGCAGTTGTCTCTTCCATGCATTTTTTAATTACTTTTTTTAAAACTGTGAGGTGATCTGGTTTTGCTGTACGCTCCTTAAAGACTTCCCATCTGCTGCTATCTTTGGCACTTCTGCCTTCAGTTGCTGACCACTGGTCTTGTCCTATCTCATATTCTAAAAGCACAAGAAAAATCCACTGTTGAAATAGTGAACGTGGTTATTTGAAGGAGAAGAGTAAGGAGAAGATACGATTTTATTAAAAGGTATGTTAGTCTGACTCAGAAACAAAAGCACTCTCCCTGCTTTTTTCAAGTTCACATGGACTCAGCAGATTGTTGCGAAGCAGCAGGCATTTTCAAATACATGTACCAAGGAGATTTTGCAAAGATACCTAAGGAGCTGGGGAGGACATTAAAGAGGTGCTGACAGCTTTCAAGACCTCAATGCTCAGTGCATTAAATGTGTTAGAAAAATACCCCCCAGTCGCCTAGACTCAAATAGAGCTATCATCAGCATTGTCACAGGTAGTGAAGACAGCATTTTAATGAAAAGCAAAGGGGGAACCTTCAAAAATTTCTGTTATTCCTGCTTTATACCTGCCTTTCCTCTTAATTAGAAGTACTTTGTGGCTGTTAACTATAACTTAGTAACTTTTCTGTTAGATATTTTTAAATTAATTCGAACAAAATTTTTGCTTGCAGTGTGTGGTGATATTCATGGCCAGTTCTTTGATCTAATGAAGCTGTTTGAAGTGGGAGGATCACCTGCTAACACAAGATACCTCTTCCTCGGTGACTATGTAGACAGAGGTTATTTTAGTATAGAGGTAACTGAATATATTAATCTGTTTTGTCCTAGTTTTTTTATAAGCACGCTTTCACTTAGGTTTTCGAATGAAATTTTAGGTCTGCTTTAACATGTGAATGTGTTCTTCCTTGCTGTGCCTTCTCCTGTGACAAAGGCCTGTTTACAGCAGGATGTTGACCAGTTGTTCGGACTGTCCTGTTGAAATCGCCAGACTTACTCATTTTTTCTCCTCTTTCTCTAGCTAATTTTCTAAAAGTTGAATTCTGTAACATTATTACACATAATGCTGCTTCTCTGGTAATATGTTTGTGTGTTTTCGGAGAACAGGTTAGTCGTGAGTTTTTAAATTTATCATTTGTAATATTATTATCTGTTTAATATTATTAGCTGTTTGTTTTTATAAAAGAAACTAGTTTTATTTATATAATCAAATGTTTTTTAATAATTATTAATACTTTTCTTTACTAAAATTCTTAGAGCAAATACAGATATTTCCTAAGGATGACCTGTGTTTCTGCCATTAATTTTTCAGTTACTTTGAATTCAAATAATTTTTTTAATTTTCAGCATGTTTATTAAGTATGCTACATTTCAAAGATATTCACTTATCCACATCGATTAGTTTCAGAGCATGGTTTTTAAGTTAAGTGTTCTTCTGGAACCAGCCTGGGAAGTGCCTCAGCTTGGGATCTCTTCATAGATACCAACTCTAATGGAATGGCATATCATTTGAAATAGTGTCGTGCACGGTGTATTTTCTCTAATTTCTCTATTAAAATGTTGCGCTTCAAATAACGTGTGGGTGTGTGCTGTGAAAGGCATGCACAATGCATTTTGGGGTTGTTAGAGATGGTAGCCAAACAGGAGATGTAGCAAGAATGATTGCTTCAAAGTCATCTTTAAGGAAAAATTTCAATAGACATTCCCTATTTATTAGTTTGATCTTCTTCGCCTGTTCATGATGATTACAAATAATGTAATCGTCCTAGAAAAAGGCATTGACATAGCAACTCTCTATGTTAATATATCAAAACCTGGTATGAAAGCTTTTCACCGTTACACTTAAAAAAACTTCTGAGCAATGATTGCTTTTGCATATTTTTACGAAGAAGATAAAAATTCAGTAAATAGTTTAGCAATACTTCACAATAAAAATCTTTGATGTGTTTCTCAGTGTTTGCAGTGGTTTTTTGCAGTGTTCATTTGTTTTCTTTTTTCCTTCTTGTACTCTGGTATTCTGTGCAAAATGTCTTTGAAGAATGGTAGCTTTGGGGTACTGGTATTGATTAAGAACAACAATAATAACAGCTTGCAGGTGACTTCAGTGAAGTCCAAAACTTCTGGGGTTTTGAGATTTCTGTGCTCAGTTAGAAAGACAAGAATTAGATCTGAAATTTATGAAATACGTTTTGGGCATTCAGGACTGCTGGGTGGTAACAGGCTATAAACTGAAATAATTGTGCATGTTCTTAGCTCTGTCTTTTTGAGGGTTTGCTGCTGTTGTTGCAGTAATAATGATAGATAGAAAATCACTGTAATTCTTTGACTTTGCTGCTTGTACACTGAAAAAGCAATCAGCTTTCCCAGTGTTTGGGGAAGGGATGATTTACTCTGTCCAGTTGAAGTTTAAAAGTTGTATCCAAATGATGTAGGTAACCTTAAGGGAAGTGATTTTGTCAGGTTGGTTTTTTTTTTTTTTTACAGTCTCATTAATAAATGTCTCCTTTTCTTCTTATGCCAGTGTTTAGAATCATATATAAAATCAGATTTTAGGCAGAAACACATACAGTATTAGTCTAGATGAAAGTGTTCTACAGTTTAATTCTGCTGAGTTTATTTTATTATTGAATATCCAGCAAATATAAGTATTTTTTCAGCATTCTGTGTGGCTATTATTAGGAAAAGTAATAAACAATTTGCCTAACTCATGTCCAGAACTGGACTCGGGGAAATAGTGCCGTTTTAAAATGACACATTAAGCAATAGTGACACAAAAAGCAGTGCTTTTTGAAACTGTTAACATCCTTACTCAGTGTTCCTCAGTAATAATTTCTAAAGTTCTCATAAACTAGTGTATTTTACTGCATATCCTGTTTTTTCAACAGTGCGTGCTGTACTTATGGGTCCTGAAAATTCTTTACCCAAGCACATTGTTTCTTTTGAGAGGCAACCATGAATGCAGACACCTAACAGAGTATTTTACCTTTAAGCAAGAATGTAAGTACTGTCTAAGAATATAAAATTAGCTTACTTCCAACCTGCTGATCTATAGTCTGTCATTGTGCTTGAGAGATGTTTGTCCCTTAGTTAATTAAGGCATTACAAACATCTGGAGGCCCCCATTGACTTCTGTAGAATTGCTTGCAGTTCAGTGTGGCCTTGGAGTGCAAGAAGACAGCTGGCTGTAAATATACATTATTGAGTAAATTTTGATATAACAATCTTGATTTTAAAATCCTGGAGAGGAAGATAATTTTGCTGTGTTGGCTGTAGTCAGGAGTGCAGAGTAATTTGCTGAGCAGCATTGTGAAGCTAGCAAAAATCCCTACTGCGGGGTAATTTTTCCATTTGGAGGATTGATTTCAGCTATACTAGTAAGATAACTCTTTGGTGATGTAAGCTGTCTCTCCATTTGAAGGCTTGTATAACTATTGATCCAGTGATAAATGGATCATTTGGCCTGGTAAAACCCCCTTTGGTGTAGGTAAAAATGGTGTAATCTATAATCAGTTCTTAGCTTTTCATTGTAAATGAGAATTCACAAATTTCTCAGTAGTATTTTATACTGAAGTATGCTGTATAATTGTATTAAAATATTAAATAATTCAGTGTTTGTTTTTTTAAATAAAAATAGTTTCTCCACAGTTGAGATAACAGAAGAAGTGAAAGCAGTTTATAGTTCTGCAAGAAAATAAGTCTTAGAAATGTGCTTGCTGTTGTGGTGTGTGGAAGTGCTCATTTAAACCCCAAAATACTCATTGTTTTGGGGCTTTTTTAAGCATTCACTTTGATATATGTTCTTATAACTATGATCCACTAGATTACTTCATCCATATATTATGGATTTTATAATGATTTCTGTTTTCTTTCCTGCAGGTAAAATAAAGTACTCTGAAAGAGTCTATGATGCTTGTATGGAAGCTTTTGATTGTCTCCCTCTTGCTGCTCTCTTAAATCAACAGTTTCTTTGTGTTCATGGTGGACTTTCACCAGAAATTAATACACTAGATGACATTAGGAGAGTGAGTATTTTGTGTATTTGAAAATAAGCAGAAATAGAGATATTTATATGATGTTATACAAAATCATCTTTATGAAGTTGTCAGTATATTTTCTGTTCTTGTCTCTTGTTGAAGTGTAAATCCGGAACTGAAATGTAGGCTAAGTAGTATCATAATTAAAAACTCATAGATAATCTAGTGCATTTTTCATTAGTAGGCTTCATTGGGACAGGCTGGGACTGTTACAAAACACAACAAAAAGGAACCCTCAAAATCCCCACGTAGTTTTCTGAGACAGGTATTACATGTGAAGAGTTTCATATCCAATCAAAGCAATCCATTGTATTTCTTTCCAGATAAGAGCTAGTGTTCTCATGGCTTCCAGGAGAGAATTTGTTGAAATTAATTGTAGTCTTAGAATTGTTTACTATATCTAACATCATATTTCAATTATTCTCGAATTTCTTTGAAAAAATTTTTACTGTCTTAGATATATGGATTTTAGTTTTGACAAAGTGAGATGTTGCAGTATTTAGTAGAAATTCAGATTGCTGTTTAAAATGGCAAATTTGGTAGGCATTTGAGTAACAGTTGAGTACTTCTCACTGTGGTAAATGTGCTGAGCATATTCATAAGAAGAATTTAAAAAGTTTTTTAAAAATTATACAATGGAAATACTAAGTAGTGATGTGCAATTTAAAGGGCAGAAGATTGTGATGACATGAGGTATCTGTTTCTAATAACATGCTTTCTACTTGCATGGATGACTTGTCAGGTGGAGATTGCATCAGATGGGAATTTTCAAAGTCCATTGCTTTCCTTTTTGCATACTCCTTTTAGACTTCTTTAAGTTAACTTAGCTGACATCTTGACTGCCGCATTTGGAAATCAAAACCGTTCCTGTTGTGATTAGGAACAGCTAAAATGTAGATTATTTCAGCTTAAAATATACATAGGTAGTTCTAAGAAAGCTTTGGGATTCTAGGTAAGGATGGAAGAAAAAATGTGGTTTATCCACCTATGGAAGATGATACATGGGGGCCTATTTGTAAAAAAATCTAAATGTCAGAGAGAAAGTAAAAGCATGCTCCTAAATTGCTTTTATAGTGTATAAAAGTATATATTGACAGCCTGTTTTGTCTTTTTATCTTCATTAATTGCATTTCTCATTTTCTTAGCATTTTCTCTTTTATTTGTGCTTCATTTTTCTTTTTTACCTCTCCCTTTCCTCAAATTTGTAGGCTGTCCAGTTGAATCTCATTTCTGAATTCACCATATTTATTCATTAGGGGTTTTTTGTACTGATTGGACAATTTCAGAGCCTCCAATGTCAGTTTATTTCACTTACAGATGTTACACTGCCAAGCAGAGTGATGTGAGAGGAGAAGAAAATGGTAGAAACAGAGAGGAAGTATATTTACAAGAGCAGTGGTGTAAGTGGGAAAATGTACTGAGGCACATTGCATTGTCAAAGGAAATACTAACGTGTACAGAAATCCATATGCATTGTGCAGAGAGAGAGAGAAGTAAGAAAGCAAAGACACTAAACAGTGCCATTCTGACAATGCCTTAGTACTTCTCACTATACAGATGAAAAGAACCATGGTCAAGGCTTTTTGGAAAGTAATTTAAAGAAACCATATTCTGGAAAAACACTTTGGAAAGCCACTGTCTTAACAGGACTGTGGTTAATTTTTCTGGTAGACTCAGTCTTGCAGCTAATCAGGTTTCAAAGTGTCAAGTAAATTAAACTAAAAGGTAATTCTCTTGTCTTGGCTGTACTTTCAGATGTGCTTCTCTAATGTTCAAGGCTACATTACGGTGAAATGTTTATATGCATATATGAAAATCTGCATTGTATTTTGTTCTGACGAAAAACATGTTTATAAATGTAAGGCAGTGTTAATAGAACTGTTCCTTGGGCTTTTTTTGTTTTTGAAGAATCATCTGGTAACCTGAAAAAGGCGCTATTCATGGATTGGCAGCAGCTTCAATTGGGCTGCATTAGACCTTGGCATGCACTGATATTTTTAATGTATTTAAATTAAATGGGTGATGTGAAATGCTCGTTTTGTATCTAGGAAAAAATCATATACTTGGAGTACAAGTGAGGTGTGTGAAATTACTTCTGTAAACAATCAAGACAATTGTATAATATTTCAAGCCTTCTGGTTTATTAGCAGAAGTTCTTATTAAGGAGAGGTCTTTGCTGCAAGGATGTAATTATTTGGCATAAAAGGGAAATCACAGCTCTATAAATAGTGCAGGAATCACCTAAGAAAAAAGTTGTATGCAGGGTGCAATTTCTTCTGGATGAAGTCTTTCATCAGTATTGATATGCAGGAAGGTGATTAAACTACACAATTTAAATTATTATTTTTGCGGTCATAAATTTACTTCCAGAAGGGGACAGCTATCACACTAGGCATGATAGTGAATCCTAACCAGAGAGGTTGTTGTAGATGCTTCTCATTTCTGCCAAAATGGAAGTTTGTGAATCTTGAAGTAATCTGATTTTTATTCTCTGAACATCACTTCCACAAATGTTCTGATTGTCTTGGTAAAGAGTGTCTCTTTCAGACACATCAACTTAGAGATGGTGTTTAATTGATCATTTACACTGCCAAGACTTCTACTGAAACAAAATGCCAGGAATTGTGATTTTTAAGCCTAGTATTTTAGAAAGAAGGAAGTATCCAGGTGAGATTATGGTGACTCTAAAAAAGAGAGACTGAGTTTTTTTCCCCATTTACAGCAGATGATCCTTCTTTTGTTTAGCTCTTGGTGATATAAGACTTGGTCAGCTAATTGCCTTGAAATATATGGTGGCACTACTGGGAATCTGTCTTTGTAATACCTCGCTTCCTTTCTGTGGCCTGCTGAAATTTCCTTTTGTTCAGTAATATGTAAGATGACTGCCACTCTTCACTGGCCTTCATCTTGTTCCGTAGGCTTTATTAGCTGATAGTTCTCAAGGAAAATTAGGACAGATTAATTAAAACTGGTGTCCCTGTGTGAAACTTCTGTGAAGGTCTTTTGCCTCAAAAGTAAAATTGTTTTAATTTGCTGTACCTTAATCTGCCTCTCAGGTTTTGGTACTTCTGAATTGCAACATTCATACGTGTCAGTTTAGTTGTCCTGACTGCATAGTACCAGAAAATAATTTAGATTTAAGTATTTTATAGTATATTAAAAAATATACTACCTAGTTCTGTTCCAACACCAGGTGTATTGATTCTTATTCTTGAATAAAATTGTCTTTCTCAGTTACCTTAATCATACTTAGAAAAACGTTAAGCCAGTTTGTATTGAGATTCTGTTTTGCCATTGTCAAAGCACATTCAGAAGTAGTTAATCAGTAACAAGTGTTTTGAATTGACTCACGTCCTTTAACTTTCGTGCTGTGCCAATATAGAGAAATCCTTAAGTTGATTATTCTGATTTGATATATGCAATCTGGGTTGAGTAGCTTGAAGTGACATTTCCTTGAATTTTGAGATGTCTTGAGAACCATGCCAGTTAGTAGACTGTCTAGTCTGACGGTCTAGTGAAGGAGAAACTGATTTGGTGTGAATGTAAGTAAGTATATGTAGTATAAGTATATGCAAGTATATTTATTTTTTACAAACTGACCTTCCTTCAGGAAATGGCTGCATTATTGTTTGAATGCTATGAGAAATTAGTTTGGGAGAGAGGTGTGTTAATTGCAGGCAGCCAAAACTTTTTATTTGTAATGTCTCTATCCATTTGGCCAAAGTCACAAGGAAAATCCTTGAAGACTGAAGAAAAATTCTTAAAAATGTTTTCTAGACTTTCAGCTTTCTGTATTGCAGGAAACATCAATCAGCAAACAGTTGAAACTTCCTTGTGTGAATGCCTCTGTTAGCTTCTGGACCCAAATTTATTGCTGGAGGTTTAGAAACTTGATGGTTTAATCTACAGAAATTCAGGTACTTGCAGAAGTTGATGGACTGACTTCTTCAATCTGGAAGAAATACTCCATACCAGGTTTATCATCCAGTGTGGGAAATGTTAAACCACAGGATTTTTAATATTGAATAAATTCCAACAACAACTTCAGTTAATACCTGCCTTACCATTATCTGGCAGGAATTTGTAAAGATCTGGACCTTTCCACTTATGTTACAGGTGGCAGCCTCGGGAGCTCTGATTTTCCAGGGCATGAGAGAGCTTGGCACTACTGCTGGTTCCATATTTGAATGGATTCCTATGGACCGTTAGACTCAAATTCACCAGGTGCTCACCAAACCTCCCTTCGAGCCTGTCCTGAAGAGTTAAGTGTTCTCTAGTACCATCAAAGTCATCTTCTTTGGTATGGGAAGTGAAGTGAGATAAATGCACTGTCCATCAAAGAACCGTTCCTACATTTCTTGGATAAAATCATCTTGTGAACAAACTCCAGCTACATAAAGACAAAATAAACTTTACATTGAATCTGGGATATCTACTTTCATTTCTGGGACAGCAGAGATTAATTGCCTGTAACTTACTTAAGCAGGGTATTTTCCTTTTACGTTAACAAATGTGCTTTCCTCCTTACTTCTGCCCTTTTTGACTGTGGCTACTAGGAAAGTTGCAGGCTGGTAAAACAGGTGTTTCAAGTGAAAATCAGTAAAGAAGAAGCAAGAGAGAAAATGCAGACATCTCCCAAGATGCTTGTGGCCCATTACATCAGGGATAGAGCTGAAAAATAAAGCTTGTATGAAAACAATCTAAGACAGCTGGGCCAGTCATCTTCATTACATTGTTAAATGATCCATTATGGAGATGGGTGTTTCAGGGTGGGTTTTTTTTTTCTTTTGTTAGTTTGGATTTTTAGCAGTTTTTTGTAATATATATTTAGTCTCTTCTAGTTGGTGCTAATTATCCATCCTTTTCTTTTATAATTCCTGTTTTCTGTACTGTTTCTCTTTGCTAATTCCTGGTAGTGTCTCCAGATTGGTAGATGTGGCATGTGCATGAAAAAGGACCATTTTGTTCCTTGTCTGTATCCTGACCTTGTATTACACATATCCATCAGTCTGGAAGTTATCTCCCTTCTTTTTACAACTAATAAATCTTATTGCTCTTAACAGGTTTGGTTCTTTTGGCATGCCTCTGCCTTATTTCATGAGGAGGAGAGGAAAAACTATACAGAAACTACTTCTCTTTGATATGGTTGGGATTTATTCTAAAAATGCTTGGTATTGATGGATATGTAGGTTAACAAATGTGTAAAACTTAATAATTTAATATTTAAAGAGTCTTTGTGCTGTTACATCTTTTTTCTAAACAGTTAGATAGATTCAAAGAGCCTCCAGCATTTGGACCAATGTGTGACTTACTGTGGTCAGATCCTTCAGAAGATTTTGGAAATGAAAATTCACCCGAGCATTTCAGTCATAATACAGTCAGAGGATGCTCATACTTTTATAGGTGAGAGTATGCTATGATCTACATGGGTGTTTTAGTACTGTCTCTTCTTGCGTATTTTAAGAGAATATCTTTTACTCATCATTGTTTTCATTTCACAGCTATCCAGCAGTTTGTGAATTTTTGCAAAATAATAATTTGTTGTCAATCATTAGAGCACATGAAGCACAAGATGCAGGGTGAGTACTTTGTGTCTTTCAAGGAAATATTCACAGTGTGAAAATTGTTTGCTTATTTGCTGTAAGATGTAATATAATTTGTTTGGTTTTGCAGTTATAGAATGTACAGGAAAAGTCAAACTACAGGGTTCCCATCTTTAATAACAATTTTTTCAGCACCTAATTACCTGGATGTCTACAATAATAAAGGTAAGAACTTGTTATTAGTAATTGTATGTAACAATAAAAGAAAATTGTCTAACTAGATAATCTAATATCAACAGCTTTTTGCCAATTAAGAAACTGAAGGACAGAAAAAAATCTATTAGTGAAAGTTATAAAGAAGAGCCATAAATGACAACCTCCTTTAAGAGGAGTACCTTGAAACATAAGTGTGGGCAAAGGTTTCCTTTATGAAAGTTGTTGCTATTTAGTACTTGTGATTATATCAGCTGGTGTTATCCAGTCAGGCAAGGTTTCCCTGTGCTATGAGTTTGCATTCCTCTGCTTGTCTTCAGTGGGCAAGGAAGGTGGTTTGCATTGTGTATCTTGGCATCTGAGCATCTTAGCTGTGATGATAATTCCCATAATGGCTGTATATGGGAAATCAAGAAAGAGCAAGTAGTGATCAAAATACTGATCGCCATTGGGAATATTATTTAGGAGGTATAAAACAAGGAATCCATTTCTGTCCATTCTCTGCTAAGACAGAGTTGAACACGAGAAGCATGTTTAATAGTGTGGAGAAAGATTTACAAGTCAGAATTACAGAGAAGAGCTTAGCTGTGAATTAGTGTTATTCATAGATGAGAATAAAGTTCAACAACAGAAATTAAAAATAAAGCCTGCTGAAATTCAAGTAGGATATTAAAGTAAGGCATTTCAAGTATGTGATGAATGAATGATCTCCAAATGTTCAAGTAGTGTTCCTTTGAAACCAACACCTTTTTTTCTATTAAATACATTGCATTTTCTTCCACCCACCTATGAGGAACCACCCCCAGCCCATACCACTTCTGTAGGGTGAATGACTGTACACAGGAAAAGATGAGTTGTTTTTATTTTCACTAATTGCAAAGTAAAGGGGAAGTAAAAATATCTTCAACTGGCTTTTTAAGTTTTGTCACTATCTCTATGGATACTGTGTTCATACAACCCTTTTTCACATGAGCTATTCCCAGTCTAATGTAAGCTTTTTTCACATGAGCTAATCCCAGTCTAATGTAAGTGTAAGTATAGAAAAATGTAGTCAACTGCTTGTTTAGCTTTAGAATGCTTCTGGTTTTTTGTCTTTTTTCTTAATGCTTCCTCTTTTCCTTCGTCTTCTAGATGTCTATGGTTTTACTCCAGGCTTATAGCATGGGAAGACACAAATGAAGAATAAAACCTGAATTTGCATATACTGAATATACTGCTGTTCTGAGTTAGTTTTGTTAAAGTTAATGAAATTATGCCTTTTCAGGACTTTTTAAAACCTTTGTTCATTGTAGACCTAAAATACGGTAATACAGACCTTTATTGACATGTAACAGTACCTTAAAGTGCAACATATGCAGTGAAAATCCTAAGTGCTCCATTAGTTATCTGTCTGCAAATACTGTGAAAGAAAGAGAATGGAATACCACTGGGATTCTTTAGTCTATAGTATAAATAGACCTAAACCAAGCCTGTGACTTTACATTAGTGGTACTCAAAAGTTTTAAACATTCTTTTCAAAATGTCTGACTTTCATTTTAGCTGCTGTATTAAAATATGAAAACAATGTGATGAATATTCGTCAGTTCAATTGTTCTCCTCATCCTTACTGGCTACCAAATTTTATGGATGTTTTCACATGGTCTTTGCCATTTGTTGGAGAAAAAGGTTAGTAGATGTTATGCATCAACTAATATCTTTCTTATATCTCCCAGATCCATGTTGGGAAGATTTTTATTTTTTTAAACATATTTACTGATGAGAGATGAATTGCATTATTTTTGTGTTGTTTTCTTCACTTGTTTAAGTCAAGGTAGTTAGAATTGTGTCTAATATAGCTAAGATGTTAACAGAAATTGTAATTTCCATTGAGGGTGTACATCTTCATTGTTAAGTAGTGTCTTTGAACTGCTTTTGAAGTTACTATTAAAATTGTTCATATTGTACAAAATGCTAAGTTATATACATGATTAATCCTGTATAGTTATAGGTACAAGTTTATATTGAGATTTTAGTGTAAAATGTTAACTTTCTTATGTAGATATAACAGACTGACCTTCATTGAAGATAAGTTTTTCAGTTAAAATTTTTCTTGTAAAAAAGATAATTTAGAACAGATCCTCCTTTTTTTCTTTTCTTTTCCCTCTAGAGATGATAACTCTGAATCTAGGACACTGGGGCCCCAAGTAGTCCTCAGTTGACAAGCAACGAGGTTAGAGGCTATTTGGGTCTGTTTAAAATCCTTCCATGACAGAAACTGCTCTTTTCAGAAAAAGAGATCTGGAGAGCTCTTTAAATTTCTTTGAAAAATTATTTTTAATTTAGTTCAGTTCAAATAAAATAAATTTAAATAAAATTTCAATTTCTTGCAGTTATGTATTATGGACGTAAAAACCTAGGATTCTGGATTTGCTTATGTTGTCTCTAGTAAGCAGTTAAATGCAAATAGTTTGGACACTTCTTACTGTGGTTAACCCACTCAACAATTTCTTTTATGTTTAAATGAAGGGACCTGACATTTGAAAGGAGATTTTGTTTTTATCTTTCTTGCCTGATGATGCAGTAGATAACATTTTCAGCAGCAAAGGGTTGATACTGTGTATTTTGCTTTTGTTGTGTTGCTGGTAATGACATCCAGCAACTTACTAAATAGTGTTTGAGTGTTTCATTGCCCTGCTCTATGCTTCAGACTGCTGGAGTCATGGCCCTTGTAGGGTAGCCTTGCCTTTGGACAAATGCATGCTTCCACTTTCGATGAAGGATTTAGTGTCAGTGTTGTCTGGTCTGCACTGATCAGATCAAAATCACAATAATTTGGTTGGGTTTTTCTTTTATGGTATGGAGTTAACTCTTT
>NW_008236478.1:664577-679982 GCF_000691975.1 Corvus brachyrhynchos
CCCAAGAATGAAGAATACAGCCATAGCAGATGACACAGGGGTTGTATGAATTAGTCATGAATAAATGTAGGAAGCAATTTACAGGGTTTTTAAACCAACTGCCTTTTGGATAGGTTTCTGAATACTCTATGTAGAGGAAGGTTAGAATATTTTAAGAAAGAGTCTGATATATGTAGGAAAGATTGAGTGGCAGAATAAGAATATTCCTGGAGAAAAAAAAATACTTGTCTCACAAAAGTTGTATCCACTATGTTGATATATTTAAGGAGAGTTTGAAAAGACAAACTCCCATATTTATATTCAAATATTTTTCTGCTTGAGTGCTTCTGGTACATGCCTGCAGGTGTCAGGAACAGAGTAGCTTTTTCAATTTAAGCCTGAATTTGAGCAGTCAAAATTTTTCATATTTAAGTAAAGTTTGCATAAAAACTAGTTCAAATACTTAACCTAAGGTTAAAACTACTAATTTACAAGAAAAGTCTTCTTATCTAAAAGAACTCCTTGTAAGAGAGGGGTGTTCTTTGTGTTGTTTGATTGTTTAGTTGTATAACTTTTAGCTGCTTATTTTTCTGAGCTTTTTAAATTCTGTGACAGCTCTCATCCAGAAAAACATTTACTCTGAAATGAGGTTACTGAACAATGGCTGTGGTGTGAGAAGTTAATTCACTAGAGTTGCTCGTGACTAGCTGTATCTTGTGTGCATGGAAATATTTTAAATTGTACACAGAATGAAGTAAGGTTTATTTTTTCCTATACAGTAACAGAAATGTTGGTGAATGTTTTGAGCATTTGCTCTGATGATGAGCTGATGACAGAGGGAGAAGATCAATTTGACGGTAAGGATTACTTTAAGATACATAAATTGTCTTAGTGGTAATAACTTGTGAACAGTAATTAACTTAGATTGGTGTAATACTGCCTGGCATTTGAAGAAAACCACCTTCAAATTTTTCTGTAGAAAACAATGCTTTTGGCAGGACAGAGAAGGGAATTGTGTTTGTGTTTGTGATCAAGAAGCAGTAATAGTAACCTTTGCAAATCCTCGTATGTGATTTCTATTTAAAACAAATTTCTGCAAATACTCATATCTGATTTCTATATAAAGCAAACTTTTAGTGGGAAGTTCTCCAAATGTCTTGGCATTTAAAATTTAAAACATACTAACTTACTTTGCTAGTATTTAGAATAAATGTATTATAATACCCTAAATTTCTTAATGATTGCTCTTCAATAAGAGTTGATGTGGAAGAACATTAGATACAATATTTTTTATGGCAAAGTACGCTATAAATAGTCTGGAATGCAAGGTTAAGTCTGCATTTGAGTTTAAAGGACAACTTGTATTTGTACTTTGTATTATGTGTATCCATGTAATGGATTATAACATCTTTCTGTCTCTTAAACTGTGATACAGTAGACTGTTAAGAGATGTTTGTAGCATGATGATTAGGAAGCAACATTGACATGAAGACCTAGCATATCACACTTTGTTTTGATGGCCTTTTTACAGAGGTGCTTAATGTCACACCTAAACATTTTTCAGACTTCCTTCATTTTAACTAATAACAGAACTGATCTGGTGGATTGTTGTTGATGGGGGAGGAAGAAGGAAACTTTCAGGAGCCTTTGAGGAACATGAAAGGATCATTTATAAAGATATTAGAGACACAACCCCTTTCTTAATATTTGATAGCTACTGTGTTCAAATTTGATAGCAGAATAGTGTTGTGCTAAGCAGCTGTGTGTTTTACATTGGATTGCATTGGTTCTGAGCCACTTCAACTTTGCTGCCATTTAGATGGTTGCCAGAAACGTGAAAATGTGGAAGAAGTCTCAAAAGTGATCCTGCCAACAGTCAATTCCTGGTTTTTATTCAAGTAAACCTACTGAACTGAACATAAAGCAATTGCACCAAGCAGGGTTAGGTGGTATTCTGAGGTGTTAGGATTTATGTCTGCCAGAGTAGTTGCAGTTGTCAGTTGATTGCATATGCCATGTCTGTAGTTTCCTAATTTGAATTATTTTATTCTTCTGTCTCCTTTAACAATTTCTTTGCTTGATGCATCTCTTATGCCACCTAGGTACTGTCTATGCTTTATCTTTCTGTGTGGTTGGATTTTTTTTTAACTGTTGACTTTCAAACTTTCGCTTGTTTATCGTCAAATGTTAAAATATTCTCAACAATTCCACTTCTTGTTTGATGAATGCATTTTTAAGTGTTGCAATTTTCCATTTTATTTTTTTTCACATTTCTTCTCCATTCCTTCTTTATTACCACTGCCAAGTTAAATATCTTTTTTTTTTTTGTCTCACTCGCCTTTTTCTCCATCGTTCACTTCCTTTTTTTCTGGACTCTCCATCTGAAGAGCGACTCATATATGGCAATAAAAAAGGTACAGACCAGACAGAGTAGGAATGTTTTGAAATATGACTTCACAGAACCTGAGAGTATAAAGTATTAATGAGAAAATACCTTTCTATTGAGAGATATTGTGTAGTATTTTATGATTATTAACCAACTTAATGGGGATTTTATAAAGACTTGTGTATTTTGTTATCAGAAGTCATATTTCAAGACATCTGTCTTTCTGTGCATGAATTTTTTTCCTTCTTTCTTCATTCCTTTTTCTGTAGAATTTCATTCTTTTTCCTGCTTCTAAAATTTTATCTTTCATCCTGCATGTGTAGGGAGCTTTCAGTTGTCTGTCTTGCTCTTTAATACTTTCCTCATGAGCTGTGTTTTTTAAGGTTGTGCATGGAATGTGTTTATACAATGTTCCAAAACCTGGTTTGTGTAGTACATTTAGTCTTCTTAACTGAGATGTCAAAAAAAGTACTTTTTGATTCTCTTGTGCTGTTTGGAAGATGGCCAGATACAAATTGTGAAAAGAAGCCTACTTACTAACTTAAATTCATGGTCTATCACCTGTTTTTCAGAAATCACTGGGTAGATAGTTCTGTACAGAGAAATTCTTCTGGCTACTACTAACCTAATAATCATTTTGCTCTCTGTATAAATTTGTTGGTTCCAGAGAGTATTTGTAATACTTGGGAATGCATTAGGTTATAGACACATTTCCAAAGGTTAGGGTTGGAGCATAACGTGTCAGCATTTCAGAATTTGTTTCTTGTGCAGGCACTGGGAAATGGGAAAGTTCTTTGCCATATCTCCTATCATTTAGGATGTAATCAAGACATTCTTCTGCAAGCAGATGCCATCTTACTGTCTTCTCTAAGTAACCAGAATTCTGTGACCACATAAGTGCAGTTCTGTAGCCTGGAGTAATGCATTTGGCCTTTTGCCTTGGCCGTGTCACTTCTGTAGGGACAATGAGACATCATCTTAATTTAAAAAAAAAATCGAAACAAACAAAACCCCTCAAACAAACCAAACACCAAAACTACCCCAAAGCAACCTTTCTCACTTTAAAGCACAGGGTCTAGCACTGCCTGAAGTCTGTCCAGTTGGCGTGTTACAGCTTGGCATCAGTGAGGCCTGCAGATTGGTGTAGGTAGAAGGAAAACTGAGGAACTTACAGAGAAATCTTTGATGTCCCCCTTAGCCCTGACCTTTTCAAAAAGTCTAAAAGAGTCCCCTTCTCATTCCAGATTCTCAAGTGGCTACTCAATACTGTTCAAAGAGAGAAAGTAAAAACTTTTAGGACTTTAAAAATTAAAAGTTAAAATTTCAAGGAAATTATTATCAGTAAAAATTGAATGTTTCATACTATCGTATTCCAAATTTTTCCTGAGCCACCTGTTTTGTCACTTTTTTAGTTTGATGTCTGTTAAAATTGTGACTTTGTCTGAAAAAAACTTTACTCAGCAGTTCCTGTCTTTTTCGTTTTGTTTATATGGACTGGCAGATATTTGTCATACCCCAAGATTCTTTCATTGTGTTCATCAAAAGGTTGTCTCTTGACCCCTTTTTTTCTTTGTCATCACATCTTTTCTGTCTTGTGTGGTTTTGTTGTTGTTTGCCCTTACATGCTTTATCTTTTGTATTTTATTTGGTTTGGTGTTCAGGGTGGGAAGTCTACCCTCTCTTGTGCCACAGAAGGCCTTGTGTTCTTGCAGCTGTGGTCTGAGAAGTGTGGCTGTTGTGCCTGAGCATCTTTACCTTCATGGGGAAGTCCCCTGCTAGTCAGCAGGGATGGAAAACAGCTTCTTCCACAGCTCCCTTTTTGAACGCAAGTAGGCAAATTCATGGACACGTGGCTCTTCTCTGCCCACTTCTGTGGTGCCCTCTTCTACATTCTTGCAATTTAGTTGGCAGCTTCTTATTGTGTACCTTTCTCCCAAGACTGAACACGCTACATGGAAGTTCTGGAATACCTGATAGACCTGTCTGAGCTTGTTCACTCTTGGTCCCCTGTGGTTCAGTTCACAGTATAACTGAGTTACTCTTGCCTTGATGTGATTAATGCTTCCTTTCCCCGATGGCTGAAGAGAAGTAAGGACTTTGGTTTTGATACCTCCTCATCTGCCTCTACTGTTTTACTGAAATTGAGGCGTTGGCAAAGGGAAAGTAAGATGAGGGGAAGGATGACATTTATAAATTGAAACAAACCAGCAACACTTAGTGTTGGAGAAAGGTGTTTCTGTTTTCATGTCAAGGCAGGCAAAGGTGGCTCTCCTTCCCAATCACAAGCCTCCTTTCAGAGTTTTGTCTTCACTTTTTTCTGTCACAAGTGGTATCACTCTGCCTTGTGGAATGTGCAGTATTTACTCCAGATCTTTGGTATTTGTAATTTCTGCAAATGATGAAAACCTAAGATGATGTGGAACACAGACTTAAGTGGTAAGAAAGGTACCACTGCAATTTTTTGCTTTTTTATTTTCTGGGGGGTTTTCGTATAGTTGTGTTTTGGGTAGCTGACATAAAAACAAGGAAACTACTGTTTTCCCTTGAACAGCTGTGTAACAATTAGAAAATCTTTTTTTTTTTTGTGGCTTCTCTGTTGGGCTGCTTGCCTACATCTTTATATACACAGATGTCAGTACTAAGAATTTAAAGTGTAAAATTTAGGCAAATGAATTACAATAGTTACTACACTGTAGTGGTGGTAGTTCAGATGCTTACTAGCTTCAGGAAATCATTGTGAACAATCTAAACTTTTTTGTGTGCGTTTTGTGGACACAGAGGTGATGGTGGGTTTGAAGTTCTAATTTGATAACATTGTGCCCTTAAGTGTTTGGGTACTGACCTCCTGTGAAGAATACTGAACTTAAACAATTGTGTTAAATTTGATGCACTTTAAAACTGATCTTCTAGATACTCCTGAGCTTGAGACTTTTTCTTATTCTATTGAAAGTAGGTACAGCGGCCGCACGGAAAGAAATAATCAGAAACAAAATTCGTGCAATTGGCAAGATGGCAAGAGTCTTCTCTGTTCTCAGGTACTTGCATGATTTCTGCATTCCTAAACCCCCGTTATGTATGTAAGGCAAACATCTCTTTCAGGATAATGAATGCCAAACATTTTTCAGGGAGATCACTGTGCATCAGAATCTTGTTTGGCATATTGTTGCACCCTGTTGATGTCGGAATTTTTGGTTAAAGAATATTTTTGAGTTATTTTTGAGACATATTTCAAGAAATTAGAGAACATGATCTTTAATTTACATGTTGTTTGTCCAGCTGTTAGCTAAGTTTTGGAAAGGCAATACCAGATACAAAGACTGAAATCGGGGTGTAATGGAGGAGATCAGGTCTGACTCCAAAAATTTCTGACATACGAGAAACTTGAGTAGATTTGTTTCCAGTTTTTGTTTGTTTCTTTTCAGCTATTTAAAAAATACCCCATCCTCTTTAAATCCAGAGATTTCATCATCATATTTACCCAAAATGTCTGTTTTTCCACAGACTACAATTGCTCAAATAGGGGTAATTTTTTAAAGTTGTTATTTCCTAGAGTAAAGACACTTACAACAAAATTGGCGATTGTTTTATGAAGTACGTTCAGTACCTCATGAGGCATTCAGTGCTCATTTCAAAGCTAATGAACCTGCATGTGAATAACTGCTCAGAATTTAGTTCAGAAGTAGCCAGCATTTATAACTCCTAGGCAGAGGAAAGACTGGTGTGGAATAGAATTATTTTCCCCCTTTAAATTCTTTGAATTAGAATTTGCATTCAGTCTTGACATGCCTAAAACACGGCAAAACTAGGCTCTCCCTTTCCCCAACCATTATTTTACTTCAGTGCAAGTTTTCATGCAGATATTTAAGTTTTTGTTACTGGTTTTTTTCACACCAGGGAGGAGAGTGAAAGTGTGCTGACACTCAAGGGTTTGACTCCCACTGGAATGTTACCTAGTGGAGTGTTGGCTGGAGGACGACAGACCCTGCAAAGTGGTAATGATGTTATGCAACTTGCTGTGCCTCAGATGGACTGGGGCACATCTCACTCTTTTGCTAACACCACACATAATGCATGCAGGGAATTTCTTATGCTTTTCAGTTCTTGTCTTAGCGGCTGATACAAGCATAGTGTTATGTGTTAATCAGGCAATGTGAAATGGATACTTAACCAGGGTATAAAACTAAAAGCCAATTAGTTCAGCAGTGTCAAGCTATGTTTTTCAGACTCTGAGCTTCCTTAGTTTACAATTTTTCAGGTGGGGTGACCTTACAGATCTCGTACTGAGGCATTTAATCATTAGAGATTCAAAAATGGCAGTGTAATTTTGCATTATTACTTGTCTGCTCTCCATTAAAATGGTTTTACTATAGCCCTGTTAGTATTTTCATTGACAATGTCAAATACTTGTTGATATTAATATTAACAAACAGCTACAGACTGCATAGTTCCATATTATACTCCATTGACAGATTGGAATGTGCTACGTTTTGTACCCTGGTAATTAATGCCAAAGTTTGTTCTCTATGTTGTTTGTCAAATGTTCTATGTATAATTGACCTCCCTGAATTGTCCTTGTAACATGCTGTTTCCTTCCTCTGCAGATGTAGCTGCTTTCTTAGATCTGTCTGTCTCTCTCTAGGTATAGATGTATGTCTGTATAAGTGTTAAAATTAAACCACTATCCCAGACACTTGTCTGTCTCTTGATGTAGAAGCAATGTTGTAGCACCTTGTTTTTGAGGTTTGCTGTCTACATCAATGTTGTAGCACCTTGTTTTTGAGGTTTGCTGCATTTGCTGCTGCACATTGTCTGTGCATTTGAACAATAATGTACTTGAAAAATATTCAATCATTTGTTATAAAATCAGCTGAGAATAAAGGGATTGAATTTAAAACTTGTAAATAAATCAAAATAAAAGGGTGTTATTAAGTGTGCATATATTTTTTTTTGCATGAAAATAAAAAGAACTCTATACAAAATATACCTGTAATCTGGCTCATTGAATATTTTGTGAAAGGTTTTTATTCATTTTTTAGTTTGTTGAATCATTGGATCATATTTTTCACAAGGCCCATAATGATTAACTAGGATTAGGGAGAATGCTCTGAGCTTGTACCAAGTGTATTAAAAGAATGAAGTCCATGTTTTCTGTTCTCAGTGGTGAATAACTAAAATACACCAGTCTGAAACTGGACTTCCTATCAGCAGCACTCTTAACATATTCAAAGACTTCATTGGCCACCGTCAGGCTTTACTAGGAAGTATAAAACTTCTGTGTGGGAACACTGAATTTTATAACTGTTGAAAGATTGTGAATATATGAATACCACTTTTTACACAATCTATTTTCCAAGAGTAGCTGCTTTTCTCATTTCATGATTTAGACTCTATGTGAATTCCTTATATTTTCTATGTAGCTTTTTTTAAGCCTTTCACTATATTTTCTATTAAACTATCAAAGCTGATTTTTAATAGCTTTGAAACAGGAATGTCACATTTAAAATAATTTTTCAGTGGACATATAATGTCTACAAGTAAGTTTATATGTCCAGTGTGTGTATGTGATTGTTTTGTGAATGTCTATAACAAGAAATGGTGTATGTTTCCTAATCCATTCAACTATTCCAAAAACATGTTCTAGCTTTAATTTTCATTGTTTAATAAGAAACTTTATTATGCTTAAAAAATGAGTCTGCATTCCTCTCACTGATTTAACAAATTTTTTTTCCATGTTGCATTACAAATACCAGAGAGGATCAAACTGACTAGAAAATTTTTTTTACATAAAGCATGTGACTTTCTACCATTACTGAAAATGTGGGACATTTGGAAAGTATGCAAAATGCATTCTGGATTTTTGTGGGTGTGCGTTTTTTCTTGACTAGAACTTTTGATGGCAATATTCCTTGATGCACTACATTAATATACCTCATTTGTTTTAGTCATGTTGATTGTTCAAAATAAATCGTGCCAACTGTTAGTTCTTAAACTGAAGTAACTTCTTTTTACTGATAAGCATTTTACTGTTTTCAGTCTTAAAAGAGTAGTTTTCAAATTATAACGCTCAACTGCAAAGGTAGAAGTAAACCAAAAATAAAATAAAACTTCGCTAACTGACAATTTTCTAAATCATTGTAATATCAGAGAATTTATATTCTTGACAAAAACATGGTCACCAATAGTATAGTAGGATTTCTTACTACAAATATTTAATTACTCTTTGAAATGTTTTGTACTGTGTTGATCAGTATACTATCAATAATTTAAACTAGTTCGGCTTGCAAAAATGAAAGAACATAATATTAACTGAAGTAATTTTTTTACTCCGTTCTTTTGTTTGCTTAAAGATACACAGAATTGACCAGTAAGCCGTAGGTTTTCCTGGTTTCAGTCTTACAAATGTTCATTTTTCAATGGCACATTGAGGAAAGGTCTAGTTACGCTAGTTGCTATTAAACCTATAAGCAGCTTTGAAAGTGATAAGAAATTGGAGTGTATATCTACGTTTCTCTAGAGAGCTGGGCTAAAGTTATTTTATCAGGGCAAATAGATATACACATATATGCAATTTTTGCATATATACCTATTATAGCTCTTAATGTCAGTAACACTTTTCATACGGGGTCTTAGCAAATGCCACTGTTCTGTCAGGACTTTGCTGAGCCCAGCTGCTGTGTTTTGTGAGCTGCTGGCCCTTCTGCTCCTCTTCCTTGGAGGGGCGGTGCCTGGTGGCTCTGCTGTCCCAGCTGGCAGTGCCAGGACAGATCCTCACTGCAGCACAGAGCAGCCCAGGGGAAATGGCAAATGCAGACCGTAGTGAAGGGCTAAACAAAGACAAGTCAGTTCAAAAAGATAGTTCTGGAAAAAAATGCAAGCCTACATCCTATGGGAGAAGTCAATGTATGAATTTTATTTTTCATGAATGTATAGGTATATTATTTTAAAATGAGTCATAGCTTACCTGTGGATAGCTTTAATGTGTTAGGATAAAAACAGACTTTGGGAAATCATGGCCTTCATATATTTCTAAATTTTTTAAAATGTTAATTGTATTTTATGATTTTTGTTGCTTGCATAATAATAGCTGAAATACTAAAGACCATATTAAGTACTGTTATTTAAAATAACATTTCCTCGTGACTTATTTTGTGAACTGAATTCAGTAAAATTAGCTTCCAAATTGAGCCAACATCTGATAAAAAATGACAAAACACCTAAAGCTTTATTCAGCAACATACTAAACACAAGTCTAAATTAAAAACTCTTAAGTACTTCCATGGACATCAGTTGAACTACTGCCCTTGCTATTAGTCAGAAAGCAGTTAAGATAGTTTTTTGGGTTTATGTTGAAAATTGGCAAGGATTTTCTATCACATCCATCTGTTAAGTAAAACAAGGGGAGAGCTGAAATTAAGGATGGAAATGCCATTGAAACCTGTTGCTTGAAATCAGCTCTCAAGTGAGAATATTCAGAGCAAAGACTTCAGAATTACCTGTTAATATGATCCAGTATTTATTTGAGGTTTATCAAAGTCTACAAAAACTAGAGTTTTAATTTAGATATACCTGCAAAAGAGAATCCAACAAAATTATTTTCCAAATTGAGTCTGTACAGGTTTTTTAAAGTGCTTGTATTTTCCAGTCAGTTTGTTCTTTTACATTAAGTTGAAAATTATCTTTTTCTTAACTGTGATGTATATTCCAAGGTCTTTTTGGAATAGTAGTACTACAAGTAGAGTGAACTAGGAGTAAATTTTGAAATTTGTATTTATGACCAAGCTACATAATTTGCAGAGATAAATCAGTATTCGTGATCTTTTCAGGAAAAGATGAAAAGAAAGACTCCACAGGTAACAGGAAATGGTGGAAAGAGGTGGTTTTTTTTACGTAGTTTCGTATTTGTATGGCAAATTGATTATAGTTTGAAAGTATGTATTTGGTGACTTTCTAAAAGAATTCTTAAAGTAATTTATTTTTAGAAATAGAGGAAGTTTCTCTCCCTTAACATAAACATAAATAACCATCCATACAAGTGGCTTTTTGATTTAATTCTGGAATTGCCCTTGTCTCTGTAGATTTAAGTGCTGAATATTTTAGCTTTTTTTTCATTTTTTGTTCCATAGAAAGTGCAGTATATGAAATACAAAATGCTGCATTTTCCTTAGGTATTTATTGGATACCTACTTAATGCAAGTATCCAAATTTTTTTAGACTGTCTCAGTGAAAATTAGAATCTTATGCAACAGTGAGCTTATAACATAATGTAGGCAATTCATACATAACATAGTGTAGGCATAGTGTAGGTGATTGGTTTTGTTGGCTAGGAAATGAGAAGTAATGAACTTAAATCTCTTTAAAGAATTCTATTCTGATCTAATGCCCTATTTTCTTATAGAGCTATTTTCCCCAGCACTTGCTTGAATATTCTGGTATGATTTGTGTTGTTAACAGAATGTATGAAGCACTACACAAGTAGGTTTACCTCTGTGTAAGCTACTTTTACTTAATATTTCTGAAATTGTGGTATTAGAGGCATGGCAAATAGTAGGGGAGGTAAAAAGTTGTTACCAGAATTGACTTAGCTACAGTTCAGGTTGTAATAATAATAACAACCTTACGTTAAAGCTTTGCCTTCTAGAGCTAAAACTATAAGGAAGGATCTTACATGTGAGAAATCACAGCTGATGTCACAGTTATTTAGTTAGAAAAACAGCTAGTGAGCTAAATGTTTTTCATATTCACATTAATTCACCCACTAAGACTATGTTAAATCCAGACCTCTTCCTGCTGTAGACTTTGTTGTTGATTCAACTAAACAACTTACAAGACTTTGTAAATATGATTTGCTAGATTTGTCTTTTATGGCTTAAATTTCACGATTCAGTTCTCAGAGGTGCCCATTTTAGCTTAAAATATTGTGACAAATTGAAGTACTAGTTAAACTTCAGGGAGCTAATGATAAAGAGGAAAATAATTTCGAATTATTAGAATGCTGGTCGTGTTATTTTTATAGTGTCCTGCCTGGTAATTTAATGAAGCTCACTAATGCATTTTAATCTTCAGAAATAGTCTCAAATAGATTTTTAGTATTTTTTTAAACCATACCACAGCTTTAGCATCAGTTGAAGTTTTCTGTTGCTGTCTTAAAAAAAGCTGAAACAAAAATCACAACCAAAACTTACAGAAATGTATAGTTAATAACATCAGTTAATTAGTGTTACTTTGACAGACTTTTAGTTGATAAACTGTGTTAGCTAAAATTTAGGAAAAATTTCACTTAGACTTAAAAACAACCCCCCAAAAACTTAATTGTCTTTTTAACTAATTGTAATCTAATCTGGCTTAGCATACTATATTAAATTGATCATTGCCTTTTCTGCTATGCGATATTACACTCTTCATCTTTCTCATTCATTTTGCATGCATCTGCTCACTTCTGTACAGCCACTGTAGAGGCAATTGAGGCTGAAAAAGGTATGATCAGAGTCTTTGCCCTTGGCAGAGATCTGTGGTGTCTGGGAGGGAATTCAAAAGTACTCTGTGTGGGTGTGTTTTATTTTCAACTTGCACAAGCAGAGATGAATCAACTGCATTGATTCATCCATTTTACATGTAACATTCATTTCTGGCTTTAGGATAATGATTATCTTTAATATTTTAGGGAAATTCTTGGGGATTTTTGGTCTCTTTTGGTTTGTTTTTTTACAAAATATACTGTAGGTTTTTGTATAATAGCATGTTGTGATATGTGGTATTGTCTTGAAGTTTTTAAGAATAGAAGTGTTTAGTGTTTTTTTTCTGCATTCAACTGAAGGTTTTGTGTGATTGTGGGGAGGGGATGTTATATGTGGAAGGAGGGTTTTTTATGCATGCCTTTTCTCATAAAATCTATTTAATGGCTTTGAAAATTTTTTTTTTTTACCTTTCTGTGATATCTGGTAGTGCAAGATGTATAACTTTTTTTCTGTAGATTTTGAATATAATTTATTGTTCAGATTTACTTCTAGTATTTATGGGACATTAAATTCAATGGATTATCAGTGCTTCTGTGCTAAATAAGTTGTGTATACGTTATATACGTCCTCTGTTAGTGGTATTGAGCAAAATGCCATCAAATTATTTGGTTCAGAGTATTCAACTTCAGATTGTTTCTTTTCAGAGAGACTTTAGTTTCTTCTTGCTCAGAATTCAATGAAGTGAATGAGAAACAGCATAGCAGTTGAGAGAGCTGCCTTTGGGGTTTTTCAGATTTAGTCGCAAAGCACCATTTAATGACTGTATTCTTTGTTTTTTTAATTAAGGAAGTCAGATCTCCAAAAATATAAACAAGTGCCATATTCTGTTCTCACACACACCTGCAAGAGGTCCTGTTGTTGTGAGTGGAAAGCTGTACTTAAATCTCCAAAGAATTATTTCATCCCAAAAACTTCAGTCTTATTATGTGGTCAGCCATTTTCAGGTGTAAATTCAACTACAGACCTCATTCATCAAAATAATCAGTAGCAAAATAATACCTTTTTTCTATACTTACTTTAAATACATCTGTATTTAAATGATACCATTGTTGAACCACAGTGCTAACTTGGTGATTGTGGTTGTGTCCATTTCCATCATCCACATGATTAGCACAGTGTGAACCACATCCTGCAGTTTTGCCTGCATGAAAACTGCAGGATCAGGCCATCGGTGCGTGTGCAGGATGTAAATCTGCTACTACCTTTGTAACCCTTTGCTGCTTTGCCTCCACTGCACTTGCTGTGCTGCTTAGATCTTACTGACATTGCCCTGAAGAGAAGGGGGATGTTAAGATTTGCCCGATGAGCTGGGCAACAAAAGCACAGCGGTGATAGCTGGCCCCACCAGGGACACGCAGAAGCAATCAAGTGGGCTTAAACCCCTTGATTCCTACTTGCAGAATATTTGCCATACTTTGTTCTTTTTGTAAGGAACTGAAATCATGATTGCCATAAACATTTCAGAAAAGCAGGTTATAGAATCTTTTAGCAATACAGTTGCAGGGCCATAAGTTTCTTTGGCTGATTTTTTACCTTTTTTTAAACATAATTTGTTAGAAAAAGTATATGCTTTCAACTTATTTTTCCATTACTGACATATCAAATTTGCATTTTGTTAAGCAATACGAGGATTCTCTCCGCAACATAAAATCTGCAGTTTTGAAGAAGCAAAAGGTTTGGATAGGATCAATGAGAGAATGCCACCAAGAAAAGATGCTCTTCAGCAAGATGGTATTAATACTATAAACACAGCAAATGCCAATGGAAACAATGGAACTGGCAACAACAATGCACAGTGACCACATCAGCTTCTGGTTTACTCACTCATGTCCTGCCTGAGAATTCCTAGATTACTGCTTTTTGATGCGACAACAAATGAAACAGGGGGATCACTTGAAGTGACTAGTTAATACAAGGTGGAAAACCATCTGACTTGATCCCACTGAAGAGAGACCATCATGCTTTTGAGACAACAGCCCCTCTCTTACACGGTGACCCAACCTCCTGAGAGCGTGTGCCTCACCCTTTCACACCAACATCCATCACTGGCTGCTGCAGATTGGAAGAGATCTGGGGAAAGAAATGGGCTGTTCTCACTAAAGCACACCTAGACTAGCATCTTACACTTATCGTTGTCAACACTTTTAAGTTTACAAATGGGATTTTTCTTTCAGTAGAGGTAGTTTGTTTGTTTGTTTGTTTGTTTTTTAAAATCAGACTTTCAAATGCAACCCTAAGAGCTAACTATTTATTAATGGACATTGGTTTCATGATACGTCTTTAAAATTATAGATTAGAATGGTCTTAAAATATCTGAGGCTGCAAAAACTGTATTTTAAATAACAGAAAAAATGCCAAAAATTTCAGTTGGTCATTCTGTAAAATGCTGACCTCAGGTTTACTCCTTAGATGTTGCTAATTCTATATTGTATTCACTGTATTTTTTAGTTACAGCTTATCAGAAGATTTCTATGTAGGAATGTTTATTACTTGAACACAGATTTAAAAAAAAAAAATATTTAATTTAGAAACTTTTTTGCCCAGCTTTTTCAAGACTTTTCCCCACCTTGAATTTAAAAAAAAAAATTATATATACTAATTTTAAAAGTAAGAAAAATATGGAAGTGTTAATTTTAAGGTACTTTTAATTGAACTTTGTACATTGTTTAAGTAAATTTTGATTCATATCAAGTCTGTAAAGCTTGGCATTGTATTTTGTGTATGCATGTTTTCATTTTGCAAATATTTAATATATAGACCTATGATGTACATCTATAGGTTACCTAGATGTTATGGGTACTTTTAGTTTATTGTGAGTATTACGGTTGCATAAATAGCTAATAATCACTGGGCTGAATAGCTGCAAGCTTTTTATTATTTTTAAATCTGTAAAGGAAACTGAACCTGTATCGGACATACTTTTTGTTTAAGCAAAGCAGCGCGTAAGCAATTGCTCTGTTCAACTGCTAAGGCATTAGTGAAGTGTAAACTTGAGACTGCATGTATTTTGGTATCTACAGGACTGCTTGGTTAAAATAAAAATTGAAGCCCTGTGCTAATTTGTTCACAAATAATGGACTGTACTGATTGCCAGTGTACTTTGTTATATATTTTGACATTTGCTATATGTCCTTCTTATCCCCTGGAACACAACTTGAAACTGATGTCACTAGAGTTCATCTCTCTCTTTTTCTTTTTTCCTTTTTTTTTTTCCTTTTTTTATTTTCCTTTTTTTTTTTTTTTTCCATAAAGTAAAATCTGTACATACCCCTAAGTTGGAAATTTTATGCATGTTCTGAACTATTAAAGTATTTTATAAACGGTAGCACACAATAAATTCTGTGCATGGGCTGCGGCTCCTATCACTGTGTATTGGTTTTATTTGGCATACATAGGTCTAATCTGACCTTGAAAATTGTTTAGACATAGTCTTCAATATTTAAGCTATTTAAAGAAATAGCATAGAAGGTCAGATTTAGCTTGCAGAGAACTAGCTGAATGTAAACACTATTTAATTTATATTTT
>NW_008236478.1:680061-694020 GCF_000691975.1 Corvus brachyrhynchos
TTATACCTGCTGCTTTTTTTTTGCTTTTCAGTTCTCTCTCAGAGATATTTTGTGTGTGGTAAACCAGACATCCACTTTTGGTTTGTACACGCTTGTCAGAGCAGGGTTAGTGGACTCTAGAAAGACTCTTATGCTTAGCTGTGTTCCATATGTTGAACTAAACATTTGACTACTGAAGTGTGTTGGGGCAGCTTTTTGGGCAGAGGGGGAAAATTGTTTGTTTTGACAGTCTGTACAGACACATAAATGAGTCTTTTGGAATATTCTTTTTAAACTAAGGACAAGCTGCTGAACAGGATGAGAATTAAGATAAGTGACGCAGTGTTGGTAAGGGAGTTTTAATATTCAATTTTACTTTATTGCAGATGCATTCTAATTGGAAATTCTTCTCAGAGTTTGAGTGCAGAAGATCAAGTTAAAAATGGTAAGTTTTTTGGCTTTTTTATGAAGCACTCCCATGCCTGCGAGCTGTACAGTCTGCATATGGTGTCATATTAGAGCAGAACAGAAATCTATTACGAAGTATGACTGAAATTTTATTATGAACATGCTGATGGTACCTTTCTCCTTTTAAGTGCTAGTGGAAAATGTCTCAACCTCACAAGAAACTATTTGTCCTGATTTGATACTCAGATCTTGATTGTGATGAGGATTTTGAGTAGCTGGAATTGTGTATATGAAGAAAATATAGATACAGTCTTTGTGTGGAAAGACCTCACTGTAATTGGAGAGAACTGGTTCTGATACTTGTATAGCAGTAAGTGCCCAGCAGCAATGATGGTCACTTCTGTGAGGATTCCCTGGCAGCATCCATTTTGCTGCTTTAAGGACTCCCAGTGTCCATTGTCTGTAGTAGTTTTTGCCAGATATGAAGGCAGATCTGCTGTAAAGGAAAATTCACTGTGTAGTTGTCGGCCTGATTTCTCATGCTGTGTTTCTCCTGTCACCCTTTAGGCAAGTAGTCGGGTAACAGGGTTGTATCTGGGGGTGTTCCTGTTTGTAAAGGAGGCACTCATTTTTTACTACTGTGTTTCTGTAAGGTGGAGTCTGGAGCTGTCTCTAATTCTTATATTGTTTGGGAGAAATTATATCCTTATTCCCTGAAAACTGTAAGTAGTTTGCATTACTTGTTTTATGCTTTCAGCATTTTACGGAGGGGAAGAAAAAAAGAAGTCATCTATATGTCCTTAGTCTGTTCTTGGGTAGAGAGGGGAGAAGGCTTGGCTTTGACAGCCAAAGGGGACAGGCAGCAAAAGCTGCGAGAGGCAAGGCAGGTCCCTGGTTTGAGCTGGTGTGGTCACTGCCTCCCTGCCCTGCCCTGGGCTCAGCAGACACATGTGGGTCACTTCTTCTGAGCAGATGGGTGGGAGCAGCATCTGTGGTGTGCTTACCTGGAGGGCACCAGCAGCGAGTATTCAGAGGTGGGCTGGGGTCTCTGCCCCAAAGAGTGTAACTGTGTGTTGGTGGAACTGAGAAGCAGAAGTACAGACTATGCTGGGTCAGGTTTTAGGGGATTATTTTCCAGCAGGGACTTGTGCTGTCAGGGAATGTGCTGCCATTTGCTGAGCCAAACGGGGAAGAACAGCCAAGTTCACAACCTACCTGTATCCAGTTCAATGGCAAACAAACACCCTCACCTCCCAAAATTATAGTGTGAAACAACAGCTTTCCTTTCAAAGCTTGTTAAATTCAGTTGTGAAATGGAAAATTGCCCCAGTCTCATGTCTTCAATTGTGAAGATTGGCCCCTTGCAAAAAACCAAATGGTTGGGATTGAGGCTGTTTTTCTCTTAGAAAGGGAGGTCATTTCCGGTGCGAGTCTAAATGCTTTTGGAGGGAAGACTCTCCTAACAGCTTGCTTTTTTCCTAATGTTTAATCTGAAAGCACTATTACATAAGTTATGTAGAAAATTAAGGCTTTTTCAGAGGCAGGATAGACAATATCTGTTCAGTCTTTCCTTGCCTATTTTTTGCTACTTTTTTTGTTTCATTGTCAATCATTCAATTCTTGCTACCCATTTAACAATTCTTTGTTGCTAGCATGTAATGAAAATATTTTTGCCATAAAACAAGTAAATGTTTTACATTCACATAGAATAGAACATAGAACCCTCTTCACCTGTTCATTTTCTAGTGATAGTATGTATGAGCCAGATTTAATCAATATTCCGCTTTGAATGACAAGTGAAGTGGTAGGGATTTTCAGTCACATAAAAAGATAGATATGCACTAATATGCTTTAATTATTAAGTGTTAAGGTGCTTCACTTGTAAGGAAGTTTGTTCATGAACAAAGAAACAAGAACCAAAGCTTATAAGAATCTTGGTCAAGCTTGGAAAGCTGTTGACAGATGGGTATCTGTATACACACCCGTATATCTATCTCAGTGGATACTTGCACCAAGATGACCAAAGCAGTGCAGAGTAAAATGTCTTCTAGTCTCTCCAAATCAACTTCCACTGATTTTGTATTTGAAATAATTAATCTGACCCAGCTGAACTGTATTTCCCAGTATCAGAAAAAGTTTATAGTCTAAAATCAGACTTACGTTGCAGACCAGTGATATAAGTAAAATAGATAAGCTCTTTTGGTATGATACACTTGATAATCTGTTGTTGCTGTGTAAAAACCTCTGTGTTCATGCTGTGCAGAGTGAAAGGTTTGTCATATTGGAACCAGCGCTACCAGCCCTAGTGATTTTTGTCTGAGAGATACTAGAAATAGGCTTTTGCTTTTTGTGTGTCCTGTAATGCAATTGTTACTTGTTAAAGCATTGCTGAAGGAACACACTGCCTACTACTGCCAGACTCGAAGCTTCTCTTAAATTTATGGCTGGGGACAAATTCACTGCAGCCTTCTAAAAAAACCAAATGTGCTGTGCAAAGTTACTCTCTTTAAATCCTTTGAAAACATCCACATAGTCATTTATATCGTGTAGGTCACAACTGCTTTGGGTTGGATTTACAGGTTTGTTTTAAATAAACACTTTTTCACTGCTCGGTCAGCTGCTGTATAACCTACTCCTTTATAAGGAGAGACTTCAAAATCAGATCCAAGTTGATTTCTCCTTTTCATTGCTGCCTTAAGCATAATGGTAACTAACCAGTAGTTTAAGGAATTTAATACCGGGAGTACAGTCAGATTCTGCCAAGGCCCCTAAACTGTCAGTGTATTGTGACTTAATGTTTTTCAACATTATGATGGAAAGACATTAAAAGGGGACGGGGTGTAAAATGCTTTACATCCTAGCCTGAGGCTTTGTTTCTCTTCCACAGTAAGCTCAGCAGTTTAGGTATTTCAGGAAACTTGTTGAGTGCTGGAGATTCATTTGGTTGAAACAGTTGACTCCCACAGAGACTCATGCAGGAGTGCAGTAGAGGGGAAGTGGTTTTGTCTGGGTCAAAAAGACTGAGGCTTAGGGTCTAATAGACAAGATACATCTTTTTATTATACAATGAAGAATATTACGTGCTGTAAATTAAGGCATTGTAAGTGCAAAAAGCTTACTGAATCATCAAGAAGGCATATTTGATTATGCAACCTTTAAAATTACTCTTTTACAAGGATAGTTAGTATCTATGTAAAGCATGTTTCATGTCCTTCAGTTTGTTTAAAAAAAAAAACAAACCAAAAAACCAGATAATTCTCTTCTATTGCCCAACAATTGCCAGCAGCAACTGCCGGTAATCACCGCTTGTATCACTTGCTATCATTGTTGCCAGTGTCTTCTGATACATCTGTGTGAACATCTGTTTAATTTGCACAAGGTCAATCTATGCAAAGACAAAAAAAAAAAGCAGAAAACTTAAACCACAGTGTATGATTTAAATCCTAGACAGTCACCCCACATCTCCTCCCTTGCAAACTAGAGAACACATGCCAAGGGTGAGATGTGCAATGATTAACCCTGTGCAGTGGACAAGCCAGCTGGTCCCTCCAAGGACACAGGAGCAGCTCCCCAAGCAGAGTCCAGTAGTTGTTCCATGCTTTGTTAGGATTGTGCTGCCCTAACTCTGAACAGGTGAACTTCTCACCTGGAGGTGCTCATTTGCTATGTAGACGGGAAATAATAGTTAAAAAGGAAAACAAGCAGTTACTACTGTCTAGCCAGACTTAATTAAATTACTACGTGAAAGCTGGCTTTAAAACTAATTTAATACATTCATCTAAATGTGAGCCCCATAAAAGCTTCATGCAGTACATGTTTTTACAGCTGTGAAAGGAGGACTAAGTGACAAGCTGGTTTGGGTAGATAGCTTTCTGCTGCATGTGACTTGTACACAGGAGAAAATTTCTTACCTCACTGCGAGTGACTACAATTCTGATGAGGGTAGAATCATCTGTGCCAGCTCCTTTCATAGAATAATAAAGTCTTTCTGCAAAAAAGGCTGGGCGATTTAAAGCACATTGCACTGCAACAAAGTATATTTTTAGGATTAGTTCCAGTATTGTATCCTGTATAGTGATACCTGGCAAGATCAACTCAGGATTTTTGCTGCAGACACCTAGAGGTTGGTATTAGTGAAGATCCAGTTACTGTGAATAACGGGACCTGTTTATAAAGCTAATAAGCTTATTTTCAAGTTGAACAAATGAGTTACTCCTTCACACAAAAACTTACGGTTATTAGCAGTTAACTCCTCTGGGGAAGTGCTTTTCAAAGCACTGAAATCTTAACTCTCAAACAGGTAATTCAAAACCAGTTCTTCTCCTTGGGTAGCTGGTACTGGGACACAAGGTATTTTACTCATGTTCCATTGCTAGAATCTCACTAAGAAAAGTACAAAGGTAGAAGGTTCTCTAGTAGTTCTGTAGCTCTTGTAGTTACAGCAGGTATTTTGTTTCAGGTAGATTGTTCACACTCAGAGATGAGCCGTTATTCTTCTACCTTATTCTCAGACCTGAATTTTTCCCATTAAACTCTGAGTAGAATATACTCTGGGAAGTTTTTGCTTATCCATTATGGCTACAGAATTGCTGTCATTTGGGTGAGCACTGATATGACTGGTGTCTCCAGATTTACTAAATATTACTGATTTTCACTATCAGTTAATTGTGCTGAATTGTGTTGAACTGCTTTGCTATAACAAGTCGGTAGGAAAAAGTGAATTCAAACTGGTGCCTTCTATTTTGCTGAGCTTTTTGGGGTAGATGGTGGTGGGGAAGGGGGTGGAAAAGGAACTGTGCCTTCAGTAGGTTCATGTTGGCTCTGAGGTTATCTGTGTGGGTGGCTCAGCTGTCTCTGCTGAGGAGCTGCACACCCAGTCACAGCTCTGTGACACTGGTACCTCCTTTTGCAGAACTCTAAATTATACAGCTACAAGCACTAACCAGTGACCTTTGGTTCTGTGCACTTGCCTGCCTTCCCAGAGAAGTGACAAGTAGTTCCTCTGTGGTCTTTTCTTATTTGAAACTGACTTCTTCATGGTGGATGCATGTTTTCTTCATTTAAGTGCAAGATGAATCATTTGAATAATTGAAGCTACTTCTGTGCTAGCAGAGTCTCTGATTGTGGGATCATTTGCCATATGGCCAGTGCTGAACTGGATTCTTCTTTGATTACATTTAGGTTTAATTCCTAAAGGATAAGGGGAGGGAAGAACAATATAACTTACCAATAGTCTTCAAACCACGTTCCACATTTCCAGAAAATTCTCGGTCAATGCTGCTTAATAAATCACGATTAGCAATCTACAAATAAATGAGATTAATATGTGGATGATGAAATGCAGTAACAACTGGAACCTTAATTTAAGGTTAATTACATTCACCAAGCTTATTTGAAATCAGTGAAGAACTCCTACCCTGGAGTATGCCTCAACGGTTGCTTTCAGTTGGGGAAAACTTCTGCTTGCCAGAACCATATTAAAGCAAGATTCATCAGTCCCAAGTTTTCCTTCACCGGCTTGGTACAGACGCTGAGCATCTTCTTGAGCTTTTTGATAATCCACAGTTTGATTCTCATCACGATTACCCTTAGTGCAAAGACAGCAGATTTCAAATAAAATTTCACAGAGAAGGCTATGATTTAACTGCTTGCAGGGTACATAGACACCAAGCATGCATCTTCAAAGCTTGAAGCAGAAAGAGAAATAGTTTGAAATACATTACATTGCTTTAAAACTCCTCTTTGGTTTAGTATTCTTTATAGGAAACAAATACAAAAGTGGCTCAGAACCCTATCTGTAGGACATGCTTTAAACTGCAGATACACTGACGCAGATAACTTCACCCTACAAACCATCTCATAGTCCTAATTGAGTACTGTACTTAATTCTCTATTTTACTTAATAATGTAAGCTTTCTCTTGATTTGTTTCTAGGCTTCAAGTTGCAAAGACTCTTCCCAAATGAACTAATGAATTATCTTACTGAATATGCACACCTGAAATATCTCAGGTTTCCCTCCTATTTTATTTAGAAGTTGCTTATTTCAAGTAAGAATGTCTCCAGAAAGCACTTACTACACTTGTGTCAGTAGGGCTTGTATGACATTTTATGTGCTTTGGTGGTTGTTTTGGTTTTTTTGCTGCCCGGTGCATGGATGGATACTGCTAAACATACTGGCTGACTAGGCTGAATACATTCTCTCGAATACTGTTGTATCTGTAGTGGTTAATATATTATTTAAATGATGTGATTGTCAGTTATTGTAAACTACTGGATTTATCAAAATAAAAATTAGCAGCATGAGTTTCTCCAGGTTTGCTTTCTTCTGGATTTTTACTTTTAACCAAATATCTAGAGCATAGGTGAACTCTCACAAAGGTAGAAGCCAAGGAGGTAGAGAAGTGTCATAGAAATTCTAACACAAAATAGGCAAGTTTATCAGAGAACTGTGGGAAGTTGCATTAGTTACATATTTCTTCCTAAATATGGGTAACTGCAAGTTACTATTCCTCAACACAAAATGAGCCCTAGTAAATGATACGGGATAAACAAACTCCAGTGGTCACCTGAGTTCAGCAGCAGCACCTCCCTAATTCTGGTGATGTAAGGGGAAGGCAGGCTATGGAGTAACTTGGGAAGCAGGTTTTGCCCTCTGGCACATCTTACCTTGTTTGTAGGGATTCTCAGAGGCATTCTACATACCACGGAGGTTATCCAATCAGCTTCACCCAGATTACTTTGTTAACATATGCAAAAAATAAAAAGCATCCTGCTCTAAAAGCAGTATAGAGCACTGCTTTAGGGAACCACTTGGTTGCATCTGCACAATATTTCCACATAAATTCTGATACTAATTGAGGGTGCTAAATTAGGTCACACAATTCATCATGGATTTGCAGATAAGAAGTATCTCTTGAGGAGGGACTGAAGAGTCACATCTTAGGGAATAAATTAATGACCATGGGCTAATTTCTTAAAAACCAGCCTCTAACTAAGCATACACAGGCTATTTATGGAGCCATTGTGACTACACACATCAGACTGTACACTGTTATCTTATTTAAAAATAATAATTAAAGCTCACTTGGCACATGGATATAAGTAATCGTTCAAAGTGTCCTGAAGTGTCTGATCTGATGTCTTCTTCAATGTCCCTTCCAAATTCTGATTTATAGCAGTTCACTATTTCGCGAATTTCCTGGTTTGTCCTTGTGCAAAGGATCTCAATCAACACACTCTCCTGCGTGCCTGCTCCCTGTAGGCAGAGAAAACAAAGGCATAACTACAGAGCACTACCTATGCAGTTTTCTTCAACTGTGAAATAATACCAGTCATCTGGTATTTCAAAACCTAATACAATCTACCTTGTAAGAACAGTATCCTTGCAGTGTGAAAGCACCAAGTCTACTGTACACTTAAAATGGAATGAAGATTCCTCAAACATGCCATTCTGCACCAGTTCAGAGAAACAGCCCAAAACTATACATCCACATCAGTGACACTGGCCAAAGTTAACTGGAAAATGGTTTAGGAAGGAAAATTCTTTGGCAGCCTTAATCTGGAAACTTACTATAGGAAGGTAGAGCCTTATGATTATCATTGAAGTCAAAGGTACACATGTAAATTCCATTCTGGTCAGTACACAAGTGTGTTTCCTATCCAAATGTGGCTGCTTCCTCAGCGTGGAACTTTTTACAGATGCTTCCCTTTCCCCACAATAAAAGTTAAGTGTGATTTCTGTGTACCGGGGGATCTTACTGGCATGGTCATCTCAATTCAGGCAAGGATTAGGTAAGAGAGGGGATGTATGTGAGACTTCTAGGAAATCTTATATTATGAATTTTTGAAAATGACTATTCCCCATTAAAGGCAGATCTTCATTTAAGCTCCATGTTTTCTAGAAGGTGTGCATTCATACATGGGTTGAGTTACTCATTTCCACTATCAGCCACCTGCTAGCTGCTGCAGCTCAAGCAAGACGTTCCAGTCAGCTGGATGTACCAGTTTATCTGAGTTAAAAGTTTAAACCAACTTGCTCACCTAATCTCTAAATGCTGTCTTTATACTTGAACAGATATATCCATCTGACCTCAAGAAATTATTTTTTCATTGTCTTTTTTGGGGGGAAAAAACGGATAATCCAAAAATACCTTTCAGTAACAAAGGTTTGTTCCTAGTAAGGAAAGGTATGTACCTTTAGTTTAAACAGTGACTATGGTTTTAACAGCACCGTGGCCCTTTTTAGGTTCTAGCAATAATTATGTCCAAGTGGTAGAGAACAAGGTTCTGTCCTGCTGCGTTTCTTCCTCTACTGAGTGGACATCTGCCCTGAATTGGCTAATCCTGCAGAAATCATCTGGAACTGGGGGACACAGCAGAAAATAATTTTAAGCCCTCCATTTCCAGGATTTATTTGACACTAGCAGATTTTTCAACAATGCTGGGACCAGGTATTCTTAGATGAGCATTTTAAGGTCATTTTAAACTGTTTCCTTCACAGGAATACCATACCTTCATTGCATGACGTAAGCTCCAGGCATCATAGTAGGTACTAGGCATGAAGAGCGCTAGAATCAGTTCTTCCACATTACCACTTAACTCAGACTTCAGATCTTTAATTAAATCCTGTTCAATTACAAACACAAAAAGAGCTTTGCAGAGTGTTAGGCATATACAGATTATATACCAAAGAAAGATCAAACTAGAATTTACTTTTATGACTTATTTCTACCTTTGTGCTGTTTTTCCTGTAAAGCTTTGTTTCTTATGAAAATCTTTCCTCTGACACCTCAGCTCTTCTCCATTATCTCCTCACTATTTGAGATGTTATTAAATGCCACAACTACAAAATTTCACTTTAAGTTGCAAAGATGACAGAGGGAAGAAATTAAATTAACCTGGACTTTTATTTACTATCCAATCCTCAATCAGTTTCTCAGTTTTTTCTTGGGAAAAATATTTCAGTGCTGCTTTGTGTGCATAAAAAACTCAGTAGTTTCAGACACAAATACAAGGGCAGTTTAAGCTTGATTACTTTCCATCAAGCATTAGAGAAGCAGAGAAGCTTCTTGCATGGTCAGGGACAGAGACAGCCTCCAGCCTTCCCCCACCCCTGCTTCTTCCAGGTATCAGGACCACACTATGTCAAATATCGCAATATATAAGGAACATAACTAAAAGAAGTATATTTTAAAAAATGTCCAAATCACTCCCAGGACTAAAATGCAACCAGGCAGTTAAAGCAGCAGCTGAAAGTTTGGTTTTGTTTACCAATTCAAAGAACTAGTGAACGTACCTTGCCATACATAGTCTTGAAAGCTGCCTTGATTTTTTGCCTTTGATCATTGGAGCGGTTAGCAACAACATTTATGATGGCCTGCTCATCAGTTCCTTGGAAACAGAAGGGCAATGTCATGTAAGAATGCAATATAGTCCCCCCCAAAACTGTGCATTTTATACTGTTGCATTTGGGCATAGTTACATAGTAAGTGGCTGCTATTTAAGTCTACCAAATTTTCTATGGAACTTCATCTACTAAATAGCCCAGGCCCTTTTGAAAATGTAACTTTTGAAAAGCTGGGCGGGGGGGAAGTATAGTTAAATAAAAACTGAAGAAAACAACAAAATGGCATTAAGAAGTTAGATCAATAGGAACGAAAGCTTCTTTGCTTACCAAAACCCTTCATAGCTTTGCGTAGAATTTCTGCATCCCTTCCAGCATCAAAGTTTGGAGCAGCTTGAATTGTACCCTGGGTATACTGAACCACTGCAGCAGGCTGAAAATAAGAGTCACACATAACTAGATATCTGCACAATATAAATTCAAATTAAAATCACAGCTCTGCAATCAGTACTTCAGAAGGCACTGTCCGTTAATTCTCCATTTCTTACTCTAACACAGAATGAGGGCAACATTACTCTGAGGGTAGATGGAAACTCCTGATGCAGAACACAGTCTAAACCATTGGAAATCAGCTGTAAAAACATTAAAACTACAGAGGCCACATAAGATTAATTCTAGGAGAGAAAACAGCACATACCGGACCAGGCATTGGGGATGGTACTTGTCCACCAGGAAATCCTAGTGAAAATAAAGAACAAGGTAGAAGAAATTAATTACATCTCCTCTTATTGTAAAAATACCATCTAATCTGAATATAAAGCCAAACCTGCCACTGTACACAATCTGTTTCCTAAGTAATGATACCTACCACAATCAGTAACTGAATTTCTTTCCTTGGGAATAATGGGAAGAAGCAATCACGGATTCATTTTGATACATACACTAGCAAGACAATTCTAAAATTACTAAACTTACTGGTGCTGTGGGAACTGGAAGGATCTCTCCTTAAGAAATTCTGCTATTTTTGACAGAAGCCAAGATAGCCCAAACAAATGAAGAATGTGTGTCCCATGCTCTCTTTAAAAGCCGTTATATACACTTTAAAATGCCTAGCATGTAAACAATAAATATTCAGAATTCATTGCTGCAGAAAGGATTGAAGGAATCTCATTCTGTGATCAAAAGCACTGTGAATACAAAAGCTAAAACTATTTTTTTTGTACTGGAATTTTATTTTTATTCATAATATGTATGGACATTCCTTATCATTTTAATAGAAACTTAGTACCAGAGTTAACAAAGCAATCATAAAACAAAAACGTTTTGCTGCTTTGAATTTCTTTAAAACACAACTGATATATTCCAGGACAAAAATCATCTCTTATAGTAAATGACCACTTAAAGCATTACAAACACTGCACTGCTTTTAAGCAAATGTATGCATTTTCCTTTCCTCTTTCTCCAATATGCCAGGGATCATTGTGAACGCACAGATCTGAAAAATGCAATTGAGATTAACAGAACTGCTAGATACTTATTGAATATGGACTCTGGATTTTACAGTTCTCATCAGATACTTGCAGTTTGAAAAAGAATAAGCACCTAAACCACTGCATCATGACCATTATTCAGGGACATCCATCCCTTTTGGATGTAGCACCTACGGAACTGGTTCTCATCAGCCCTTCAGTGGCCCGGTCAAGAAAGGTGGCAGGAGGTGCACAGCATACAAACCTCAACAGCTACAAGTAACAAAGGTAAGGGCCTAATTTCTTACTACCTATCCTGGGGTCTCGGTTTAACCTTGGGTGCTTAAAGTTTCTTATATATGACATACCTGGAATTTGTGCTGGTCCACCTCCAGCATAGCTTTGGGCGGGAGGCTGCTGTGGATAGCCACCAAAGCCAGGGCCAGTGGGAGGCACAGCAAAGCCAGGGCCTGGAAGCAAAGCCAGGGGAAAAAACCCAGACTTTAGCACACTTAGTATTTTGTACTTGACTTCTTTAACACAACATGAGTCAGGTTATTGAGCAGAGCTACGTAAGAGACCAGTTTCTCCATGTAAGTGCAGTGACCCAGAACCACCAAGGCTCTGCCATCAGCATGCAGGTATTTCCTGCTGGATGGCAACCTGGCTGGCTGCCTGTGTGCTGCTGCCTGAGCTGATCACTGAACAAAGCTGCTTTTCTTTACTACTTCTAACGAGCACAGGGAATGCTGACACTGGAAATCACTTCTGGCTGGTACTCTTACCTCCAGAATAAGGTGGCATTCCTCCAGCCTGGGGAGCTCCAGGGAAGCTCCCTGAAGCAGGGTAGCCCCCCAGGGCAGAATATCCTGCTGCCCCTGGAAATGCAGCATTTGGTGGTGCTGCAGGAAAGGTACCTCCTCCTGATGGAGGGAATCCTCCAGGAACGGTGGTGGGATAGGGGTACTGACCAGCTGGTGGATAGACAGACTCCTGTCCTGTTGGCTGAAACACAGAAATGGGATGTCTGTATGCCTGTTAACAGCACATTCGAGTAAAAACTCCCAAGCTGCCAGAATGTCCACATGAATAATAACAACGTGAATTATACAATTAGATGCAGGGCTTGAAGCAGCAGCAGCAGAATTCCTGAAGCCTGGGTGGGGTCCTCTTGGTTGGGTTTTCTGATGCATCTCCTTCGTTGACACAGAATCAGAGGGTGCTGCAGGGTGGAAGTCACCTCTGGATGACCTGTGATCCCATCCACCCTCAAAGCAGGGCCAGCTTTGGAGTTGGGTGAGGTTATGCAAAGCCTGATAGTCAGGTTTTCAGTATATACAAGGAATGGCAAATTCACAGCCTCTCTAGGCCCCTGCTGCAGTGTTTGACTGCCCTTACAGTGAAAAATGTTTTCCTCAAACCAAATTGCAACCTGTATTTGCTAGCTGCCCTTTCACTGTGTACCCCGACACGAGTTGGCTCCAATGTCTCTATGGCTCCTTCTCACGCAGCAGAAGACTTGCTCTTCTCCAGGCAAGCAGCCTTCCCCAGACATGCTCCTCTTTGTTCACATCTTTGTTGTACTGGGAGGCCACAACCAGACACAGTATTCCAGAGGTGCTCTTGCTGAAGCCTGGTGTGTCATTAGCCTTCCTCCCTGAGGACTTGGCAGTGCTGAGCCACACTTCACTTGTCAGCCACTGGGACACCTGGTCCCTTACTGGAAAGCTGCTCTTTCTATGCCACACAAGGAAGAGGTGAGCTCAGCTCAGCTTGCTCTCTATGAATCATCAGGAGCTCACCCCCTGTTACAAGACTTGCACGAGCACAGTAGCTTTGAAACTTCTGCCTCTATTGCACAAACAGTATTTTCAAATGTTACAGGGTAAGAACTTCTTGGGAGTTTTTTCCCACTTCCTTTGGAATCCAGGTTATAAAGCATGGATATTCAATGACTAATTCTGGATCACTGAGTCAGACTGAACACCTACTACAGGTTTTAAATAAAAAGAACAAGTCCAACACCTATATATTTGTTTTGCTACATGTATGATTTACCAGCCATACCACAAAGGTTGCTATTAGCATTAAGATATATTAGAAATATTTACTTTAATGATCTGGATCTCTAAGGGAAAGCACTGTAAGGTAAAAGCCATTATACTTGATCTTAGAAATCAAGTATTTAAAATCAGCTTCATAATGAAGCATAATGGATGGACCCATTACTCCCTTGCTGGGGATCATCTTTACTGAATAGCTTTAGAAATATGGGTCACACATTACATACAGTACACATTCATTCTTGACCCCAGAAAACAGAAATAAAGTGCAGAGCAGCAAAGCCTAGCTCCAATGTTCTCCTTGGGTTTGGCTGCCCCAAGATTTCTACCCCCAAATTTCTGTGCCCAGGCTATATAATATTCTTTTCCCCAGGGGTGCAGTTGGATATTTCCCTGCTAGACTCAACAAAAATATTTTATTGGAATTTAGATTCATAAATCCAAAATTAGGATCCTCAAAAGCCCTGCTCAGATAACTACCAGTGCTGCAGAAAAAAATAATTTCACATATGCTTTTTGAATTGGTTATCACATTGGGCATCATCAATGAGAGTAGAAAATCATTGATAACAAGTCTAGAAGGTCTTTTAAATGAATTAATTGAAGTTGGCCATTTTTTAAATGCTAGCTAAGAAAAAAAAATGTTTTCAGATGTATTTAAAAATAAACAACAGCTAAAATCATGAGGGTTCAGCA
>NW_008236478.1:694147-696199 GCF_000691975.1 Corvus brachyrhynchos
TCAGCAGAACCTTGAGGGGAGAAAAGAAATCCCGGAGTTAATAGTCTTGTTTCTAATATGTTTGTCTTTAGTTTGACTGACTTTAATGTTTCAGAAGAAGTAAGGGCAGATTGTAAAGCAAAATCATCAGAGAATTTATTGCATGTATTTATATGCATATATTTATATCTTGCATTTATTTATAGCTTTTCAGTATCTTAATGACATTTAGGCTGAGATCCATGCTTAAGTCTGGTTCTGTATTACATAAAACACAGGTAAAATTCCCACAATGACACTGATCAGTGCCATGATCAGTGCCATAAAAGTACAGAGATGAATCTAGCTTTGAAAAATATTGCAGGCGTATCAAAAAGACTGCAGTATCAGCCATACCTGCTACATTTTAGCCTTCCATTAAGTTTCCTTTAAAATTTTTAGTTCATTCAGTTGTGCGCTGAAGGTGGAACAGTCCTGTGGATAGGGTAGTCAAGATACAGTGTCCTCTATCCTCAGAAAAATATTTACTTGGTGTCATACGAATGCTGGGCTACTTGAGTAAAGTGTTCCAAGCTCTTCCTGATGGCTGTGACCACTGAAAATTGTTCAGCATCTCTCTAAATCCTGGGATACAGCTATGTGAGTATTTGGTACAGATTGATTCAGAGATTACCTCTAACCCTACATGTAAAGGGCCTCCTATTTATAGAAGAAACTTAAAAAAAAGAAGAAAAAGAGAAAAAGAATTGTTGAGATGAGACAACTGTATTTAAAAAAACAAACTCACAAGAAAAAAATAAAACAAGACCAAAGAATCAAAGACCTTTCTGGAACAACAGACATCATTAACAAAACTAAGCTTCCCCCTTGGAATTCTTGTGTGACAGCTGTAAAGTCACCTTCAGAGATATACAGATGAAAACAGAGCATAATCACTAGAGAATAGGGTACATGAACAGACAGCTACTATTTACAGACACACGGAGCACAGTAAGGATTTCATAGAATATAAATGCATTAGGAATGTAACACATTCAAGAGCCATACTTACAGGATAACCTGGGAAAGCAGGGTAGCCATCAGAAGGGGGATAACCTGGGTATGACATTCTAGGGAAGAAAAAAAAAAGAGATTTTCACTGTGAAGCACTATATATGAGTTTGTAGTAGGTATTTGCTTGCTAATTACCTCTTAAATCACTTGAATAATATGTTTAGTAGGTTTAGAATTGCTCGGGAGTACTTGTCAGCTATTAACCCACAAAACTTTTCCTTCTTTTCTCTCCTACATCTGACCACAGCAATCAGAATTCAGAAGGGAAGCATCTTCAACTCGTAATTAACTATCACTCTTATTCAGGGTCAGACAGACACTTAAGCATGGTAAGAGGCTCAAACCTCCAGAAAACTCTGAAATACAGGGTACACTTTGAGGTTCCAGCAGGAGGGAGCTGAACCCTTTGCCATGACAGAAATAGTGCAGGCCCCAGTCCTGCACTGCACCAAGCACCTGTATCCATCATCCTGCACTGCTCCGCTCAGAGGGTTAGTTCCTGGGAGAAGAGCAGTACCCTAGCTATCCCATTTAAAATGATAATTTGATAAGAACGGGAGTAATCCCTCAGCATTTCTTCATTCGTGGAGCAAATTCCTGTTTCCTGACAGTAACTGTTTATTTTAGTCACATTTTTAACAGAGGGACTGGGGGAAGTAGGGGCAGAGATCATCCCATCCCGCATGTTGCCAACCAGTGGGCAGGGAGATTCGAGACCATTCGCCAGGTTATGAAACATTTAATGACAGGGAAAAAAAATGGACTTTAAATTTGGCACAAGCATCCTCAAGTTGAACAAGAGCTCTGACATAACTACTTTTACAACCAAAACAACAACAGATTTTCCCGTCAGACTGAAGTTTTCCCCCGCTGTTCCCAGACGGGCGCAGGGCGGGTTAAGCCGGGGGCCGGGTGTGAGTCAGCTGCGATACCGGCCCGCGGTAAAACATCAGCGGACGCGCCGCGCCGCGCTCGGTGTGTTGGGCAGAAGCTCAGCCGGTAAACACGGAGAAGTCTCCC
>NW_008236478.1:696912-707119 GCF_000691975.1 Corvus brachyrhynchos
GGGCAGGGGCACCGCACCCGGTGCCGGCAGTGATGGCCCTGCCAGCACAGAACCCTTTGCTGTGTGTGCGGGTTCGCCCCGTCTCGCTGAAGGAAGGCTGTGAGATGCCCGGTTGTCCCTCGGGACGGACGAGAGGTAAGTTCACAGGCTCAAGTGTCACAAACGCAGAGCCGCTCGCCAGTGGAGCTGTGTCAGGGGAAGCGTTCACACAGGAAGCGCCCGGAGATGCCGTCCCACGGGAATCCTTTGCCACCCGCTAGGAAAGGGAGAGAAAAGTCCACACTGCAGTTTCCCTTTAGCACCACTGCAATGGAGTTCAGCCCCAGTGAGTGTAGTTCTAAGTCAAGTCTGTAATCCAGTAACACATGAGTCTTTAGATCAAGATCATTGTTCAGTAGATGTCAGGGAGTCCATCAAGTCACCCAGGCCACCAGAACTGCATGTAACAGGCAAAAAATATAAAAGACCTAAGTGCATGGAGCTGGAGGAGCTGCTCCTTCTGCGGTAGCTACTGAAGACCAGGATTTAGGTCCCAAGAGGATGTAAAGGTAAGATTGACTGACTACTACATACATTTTTCTAGAACAAAATCTTAATTATAGTTATTTGTATGTAATTATGGGGAGTGCGCTTAGTGTTTTGTTTCTGTCTGTTGTAATGTTTATTCATATTATACTTTGAATAGACATTAAACACCCATAGTCCTTTCTTTACCTGATGGTTAATTATTCATGAGGCATTCTGACAAGCAAGATACCATTTATGAAGGATTCACCTACGATATTAATGCACCAGTTACTTGAGGTTATTCAAAATATCCCCTTTTTTGTTTATGACAAACATGTTAGCAGTTTAGAGACCATTCCAATGCAACCAGCTTTGGTTTTTTCCTGTAACCTGGTGCAGCACTTCAGCTCTAGATGAAATAACAACCACTGTTCAATTTGTCTGTAAAGCAGCGTGAAGTGCAGGCAGCAGAAAATAGGTTGGTAATAATTTACCATGCTTGCTCGCTTCAAATTAAGAGCACCTAAAGCCACATAAAGAATCTAATACGTTACCTATCCAGGAAAATCGGGCTTGTTCTCTCTTGTTTGCCCAGAATACATCAGGAGTGGCTTTAAGAATTTAATCCTCTCAGCATTCTTCCGCTGACACTCTGAGTGTATGACTACTTTATTTCACCTCTTAAGCACATTTCTTTCAGGACAGGTATATATATTTAAATCCTTGTTTCCATGGGAACCAAGTACACTTATAAAATACACAATTCTTTATCTTTTTCATTTAGTGGACTATATTGATTTGAGCTACTCAAGAAAAGAACCATTTATTTTAAAAACAAGTGTAAAAGGAGGAGGAGAATATTTTTAACAAAATTACGTGTGTCTGAAGAATCTGCTAAATGCATTGAATGTTTATGTATCAATGAGAATGTTTGGAATTACTTTTTTAAAGCATGAAGTGGAACCACTGTGGTCATCTAATTTCAGTTTCTATATTTAAGGAAATCCCTTGATTTACTACTATAGCTAGAGCCCATACATTTAGGAAAGCTTCTAAAACCCCATGCAGAGTCAAGGCAGCTTCTTGCTATTAGAAAATTCAAGTTTAGTGGAGAGACAAACTCTTGTTCTTCTCTTTTGTAATATTCTTGCTTCTGATCCTAAGACATGGTACTGGACAGAATTCTGGTACAGAATGACCTGGCTTAACTACATAGTTTTGTTGAGTGCTGTCAAAAGAGCTGAAACAAAACTTTTTTCCCAGAGGAATTTATTGTTGGTGATGTAGGTGGCTAAAGCAATGCTGCTTCTCTGTTCTGTGTATCCTCACTGGAATATTATTTCCCACTTAAGTAATATAAAGCATTACATTTTATGTTCTACTCCAGCCAATATAGTCAAATTCAAAACAAAAACTTTCCCTAAGTTCATTGTAAGAAAGAAGATCTGGTCAGCTTTGAACCATAGGTCAAAGTGTAACAAACCCACAGGATACTGCAGTGGTCCAAGTCTACATTATGTACTAAAAATACTTGTCCTGTTAGACTGCCTTGTGACTGCAGTCATTAAAATGCACGGTCCCAGTAAGCTGGTGAGTTAACCTTCCCTGTGAGCAGGGAGCAGAGTGAGTTCAGCTCACTTCAGGAAGAACCCTGTGTTTGGTTAGCTGAAGGGAGTCACTGCCCAGTGAGTCATGTTAGTGCTCCACCCGCCGTGGTCTGAACATGAGGGTTTCACACCACCCTTACTACTGCCAGCCAGTCTCTAGTTCCCGTGTGGTGAAACTGACGCTTCACCCTTCCTCAAAGCACAGGAGAACAGCAGCTTGTTCTGCTTAACTACTCCAGAAGGGTGGTGTGTCTGACATTTTTCACCATCAACCTTTTAATCCTTAGGATTAAACCCATGAATTTCAGATATAGGTGGCATATGTCCACAGATTCGCAAAATTACACACCAAAACTCCACCTCCTCTTTGCAGCAGATTTAAGTGTTCTGCCAAGAAACTAAAGTGACTCAACTAAAAAGGCAAATTTAGTGACCTTCATCCCAGTACATGGAAATAATCACCAAACGAAATTGCCATTCTGGCAGCAAGGCTTTAAGTTTCAAATTGCAGATAACAGAATAAGGTTTATTATTCCCAACAATATAGAACTTTTTTCTGCTGAGACTGATCAGTTAAAAAATAGTAGACCATTACCACCTCCTCCCAAATTTTTATGAAGGAGTTTCATAAACATAAATGATAAGTAAGATAGTTCATCCTGCAAGTATTGATTTTGGTAAGAAACACAGCATACTTTCATGTGTTTGCATGTTTTACATGCACTTTCAGTGTTGTGAACAAGCAGTCTTACTGTGCTGGGAAGATGTCAGAGTGAAGCATAATGTCTGTGTGCTAATTAAACTGCAGGTTGTCCAAAGTCACCATGCTCACTGCAAAAACCATAAAGGTTCATTGCCTCTGCACTGCCCAGAGATGCTTGGCTGAAATTCTCTTCCTTTGCTGAAGCTGCCTGAGATTATGTGTCTGAGAAAGGCCCAAGGCAACAAGATGGATGGATTTTATACATTCCTCCAAGTTATACCAAAAGAGAATTGGTTATAACACTGAATTCTGTTCTGAATATTGTTATATGTATTGAGGAAAAGAAGTGTTCAAGAACTTCATGGTGAGGTAAAATCCCAAGTGAGCTCGACTAAGCCAGGATTTAAAAAAATCTGAAGATGTTAAGCATTTTAACATTCTTAATCATTTACATCATTTGAGCCATTAAATACTTCAGTGCTGGGAGCTGGTAAACAGTTGCTTGAACAAGGTATTTTAAAGCCTAATATTTACCAGGAAAACATGCACACTGCCACAAATAAACATGTAATACAGTAATGTCCAGGAATTTACAATCATTCAGAGAAGTCATCTAGGAAAAGAAAATGCTGAACACATCACAGAGGATAGAAGTTTTTATTGTATTAGTGAGATCATTAATATGACTAAATATAATACACAGAAGAATACCAGAGAATTATCTATCTTGACTATGTAAAACTTTGTCAATTATTTGTAGCAACACATTCTAAAGAACAAAACAAAACAAAAAACCAAACAAACAAAAAAAAGGAGAAAGTCCCCTAATAAATTCATGAGGTTTACAAGTCAATACAGAGTTAAAGCTTGAAATCCTTGGTGCTGTTTCTTGACTCCCAAGCTTTTCCCATGAGATTATCTATTGAAATTCAAGTTTTTAGACAGATTCCTGCAGAGTAGAACAATTCTAATAGAATACCTTTAGTAATTCCTGTCGACATTTTACAGCTCCAGAGGAGGAGGAAAGCCTTCTAGGAAATAGCACAGCCCAGGCTTTAAGCAAAAGGATGCATTATGCTTGTGTTTGTTGTCCTTTGTAACAGTGGCCACTGAAATTTGAAATCAGGCATTCAAAACTCCAAAGTAAGGATCACCCTGTGTCCTTTCACAAAGACAGAATGGATGGGATCAGACAGTTTCGAAAAACGAAACTTCCTACTCCACTTCCAAGCATTTGGCACTGTCCTGTCTTGCATAGGCCTAAACTCATGGACTTCAGTCATTTCAGACACCTCTGCTTTGCAGTGAATCTTTCCACCCACGAAGACATAACCTCAGTCCTTTGTCACATACCTTCTTCAGGTACTTGCAAGGACTAGCAAGTTCCACAAAGATCACAAATTGCTCTTCTTGGAACTTTGCATTTTCTGCACACTAGCTTATAAAACAACATTGATTTTTAATGCTCTAAAAGTTGAATAGCTTTCTTTTTATGTTTTCTCACTTTTCCTAACAGGGAATGGGAAAGGGGTTCCTGCAGATGAGCGATCAGGGAAAGAATATTATGCTTCCCCACTCTGCAATTTCTTTTCAGTAAGTGAGAGACGTAACCAGCTTTGCTGCTTCCTCTTTTCCTCCATTCATGTCAAAACTTACTTCGAAAAACACCTTGAACTGAAAATTTTGAAACATTAAGTGGCTGAAATTAAGAATATTAAGTTTAAAGAAGAGAAAGGGAAGCAAAACATTTTTATTCAGACTAATGAAAAACAAGAGTTGAGTTCTAATACTTATTTAATGCTCATAAATAACATTTTCAATGAGATCAGGATCTTTGCTGCACGTTCAGTTTTCACATACACTGACCTTGCAATTACAACTTAGAATTTAGCATTGAGTCACTGGGGGAACTCTCTAGATTAAAACAACCAAAACAGGATCTTACAGATTCGTAACTTGAGTCTTATTCTTGGATTTATCTGGCAAATTACCAGAATTATTTGGGGGAACACTCTTTGCACACTCCAATTTCAAATTTATTCACCAAACAAGATACAGTCATTAGTAAGGTGGGAAGTTTTGTTGTAGAAGAGGGATGCTTTAATTTTGTTAAAGCAGAGTACCCCCTCAGTACAGCTGAACTGTAGACAGCCTTCTAGAGGTAATGTTATTGGCAGAGACCATGCGAAGTTACAGCTGATACTTGTATCGGCTTTCTTTCATCTGGAACTCAGTTAACATGAAATATGTCTTGGGGAGAAAATGAGGTTTCTCTTCACATAATTTTAACAGCAGTAGAGAGTTATGAAATAGAAAATTCCTAACATCCAAATTTAACCTCAAATTTCATGAATCCTCATTTTGCTGTCCTTTTCTTCTTTGGCAAAGATGGAAACTCCAGTTGCCACACTTGTTTAGCCAGAAATGCTTTTCAAACACTTTTACCATGAACTCAGTTGCTGGCTTTAATTCTCTGAACTCCTCCTTTATGAGGGGCTAATGCTATTGACCTTGACTTCCTTTCCCAAACAATCAGAAAATAATTAGATGCATAGAAGTGTACCATAAATTGAATTTACTGTCTCATAGTCTCTCAGTACCCTGCTGAGGGGATATACACAGCACCACTAATAAACCAGAGACCATTCTGTAGTCCTTCATGGTAAAGCATGCAACACAAAACCCCACACTTTCAGTGTGCTTTAACAGTTGGAAAAAAACCTGCAAAGAAGTCTGCAGAACTGGAGTTGACTTGGATCCACTCTTTCTTTCCTGATGCCATGTTACCTCCCTCCACCCTCTTCCAAAAGTGGATTCATTACACAATAAATGAGAAAGTTTTTTTCTGGACAGAAGCCATTGTTGCCACTGCAATGAAGTTTTATTCCAAATACATTCTTACAGTAAAGCTGTATTTTGTTATACAAGTAGATAAACCCAGGAGACAAAGATTCTCATATTGCATTTTAAAATATCAGGCTCAACTGAACTGCAGCCATTCCCATTCATTTCCTAAAGCATGTTAGGGATTTTTCAGAGCAATGGAAATAATGATGTAAACCAAGTCATGTAAGTAATTAAATTACAGTCCAAGGAAGTTTCTAACACCACAGAAAAGTGTATCTGCTCATTCTTCGGGCTCCTTTAAGTGTAGGGTGGCAAAATTTCTTTATAAACTCAGAAGTTTTTCGTTGAGAGCAATCTGTGACTGTGTGAGATTTGCCAAGTAGGTTACCATCAGTAGGTCCTGAAAGGGAGGAGAAAAAAGCAGTGATCAGAAATACTAATAAATCATAGCCTATTAGAGAGCTGAGTTTTTAACATCTGTAAAGCATTTTACAATCAGCTAGAAGAAATATAATTAGTCCTGAAAGTCCTACCCTGAGGAATGCTTCCCTTGCAGGAAGCTTTTGGTATTCCTGGAATATGAAACACTGCTTGTGAAATTTTAACTCTGAGTTCACCCATGTTAACCAGGCAAGTCAAAGGGTATAAGCAAAATTAAAAATTAGTTCTGGTCTTACAGACTGTGGGTGAACAACATGTTCAGAAACTTAAGTTTTCTAAAAATCTGTTACAGAAATCAGGTAGCATGCTAAAAAAAATCCTTGTTCATGTCATAAGTGTTATGGAAAGAGACAGAACTTCAGCTCAGGCAAAGGAATCTGGCAAGTCACCAGTTATTGCTGAAACCAAAATTATTTAAGTTTGGTAATTGATATCGTCCAATCAATATGAAAGAAGAATTGGTACTGGTTTTCAGATTACTTGCAAAATTCCTGAGTCTTTAAAAATTCTTTTATCTGCAGTTGCTTGCAAGATTATGGTGAGCTCCTTTATCTACCCTCAGCCCTTAAAACACCAAATTACTGAAAATAAAAGGCTATATTTGCTATTAACATGTTTGTATGAAAAGATAGACCACAGACAAATTTATGTCTGTATGACAAATTTTCAAAATTGCTAGGAAGGCACAGAAAAATTAAATTATGAACTTACATTGATATTGCTGTTCAACATGGTCTCAAAGTCCTCTGGTGAAATCTTTGGCACCTGGTTAATAAGATCCATCAGGAAGCGCCCGACAGTGTTGTCAGCAGCCACTTTGCCAGACTAAGCATAAGAAACACACACTTCAGCATAAGTGGAACTCAAAGTTTATGGCCCAGAAAGAGAAATAATAACGAGAAAAACAAGATGCACAAGTTTACATCAACCTTTTTTTCTGGCTGATAGAAAGCTGGCCTTACCAACACGTCCTCGGCGTACTGCAGCACCATGGTCAGGGTATCCTGGATCCTGGCTGAGGCTGACCCCACCTGCTGTAAGTCACTGGACAAGCCAATCACTCGATTAGGGCTAAAGCAGGTCTTCATGATAAGATCCACTGAAAGCAAAAGGAGGATCAGTGAAAAAAACTGACTGACACAGAAACCAGCTTAAATCCTTAACATGTGGAAGATTTTTTAGGAAAGCTTCAGCAAGACAGTCTGATTACCAGTAAAATTACCAGAATGGCAATTTTACCAGGGTAAAAAGAAGTACTTGAACAGTGTCACAACAATGGTTATAACCAAAATAGGAAGAAAGCATTCACCTCCTATCCGCTCTGTATCATAATAAACATATTTCACTGTTAGGGGTGTGAACATCACGCCCATAGTTTTACCAGGGACTCCCATTGGGGCACTAGAAAAAAAAAAAAAAGAGAACAACAAGATGTTTTCAGCATGGACATATATAAGGGAGGAAAAAAGGTATTTCCATCTCAATGATCTCTGTTAGCATTAAAGCGCAAACATGAGTAGACTACTCATTCTCACCAAAATCAGCAATTTTAAGACCAAGGATAACTGAGGACTGGAAATCAGTTCTGGCATGCTATTAATTGCTCTTTTTCATCCAAGAATATTCCTAGTTGGTTTGACATTTGTCAGCATGAGTGCATGAAGAGCCAAGTACTGTCATCTTAGCCAAAGTTCCTTCTTGCTTTTAGAGCAGGTGCTCTTCTATCCTGAAATATTCATGCTTTAAGAAATGACTGAAGGAACAAGGAATATGACAAAATTCAAGTACAAAGCACTCTCAACACCTTTATTAAACCTATTATTCAAACTACTAGAAGTCCATTTAAGTAATATGTCATGGAACAGCTCCCATTTTAAAGATGCACAGTCAAGAAGCAGTATTTTCTCTACAAAGAAAGAGGTTTTTTCCTTACGGAGCAGAGTTCTTCAGCCAATACTGGGATGAATTCAGTGAGGTAGAAGAGTTTTAAGTTCTCAATATTTAATCTCCATTGTTAATTTACAAGAAAGATGGGTTTAAGGGGAAGAAAGACACGTCAAGAAGATGCTGTTTGAATTGTTTTAACCACATTAATCCTCCAACTTGTATAAATGCACTGCTGAGCAGTAAAGCCCTATGGCTACAGGCTAGCATTCAGTCAGCATGATGGAAGTTAGTGACATTACTGCTAGCTCTGTGAACCCTGTGAAATGTCCCAGAGACATTCTGAAAATTGTTAATTAAGTCACAATTCCCCACCCCAATGAGGTTCCAGTTCATGAAGTCTTTCCGCCTACATACAGTGGTCAAGATATTCCAATGAGAAGTAAGCCATGATCCCTGGCTCACCACTATGTTTAACTACTGCACAATACTGCCCAAAAAAGGACACTGCACCCCACTACATTTCTTGTTAACCTGATGGGGCATCTCTCAGTAATTCAGATTGCTCCCCTCCCAGAATTGCAGCCTCCCAGAGTACCTGACATAGGCTTTAATGCTCATGCGTGAATTCTGGAGACTTGTGTCCACAGTGAGGTGGATTGGATTGTGTGCTTCCCGGCTGTAATACTCATGGATCAGGACTGAGTGTTCCGTGATGTCATGACCTGTTGCGTACCTTCAAAAGAACACAAGCTGAAGAGCCATTCTTTCAACATTCATGTGCCCAGTGTTTTGTATTGTTGGCATTTAACAGGTTTGTATCCTAAAACACTGATTTCCAAACACTGAACTGTAGCAGCATACTATACATAAGTGTTCTAACTAAGGATTTTTTAGCTTATGGCCACTTGTCCCTAAAACTGTAGGAATCACAGGCTGAGCACACCCATGCCCAAAATATGCACAAGGCCAGTGTTGTACTACCAGCCATAAAATGTCAGTAGACTGACCTCAGACACCCAATATTCAGTTATCTGTCATTGTGTTCTAGACCAGGTTTTTCCATCTAAGTAAGTCAAAGCATACCAAACAAATTCGGACCAACTTTGTCTTCCACAAATCATACATCTCTCTGCAGGAGGTTTAACTCGTTAATCTAGCTCCTTTAACTGCTCTACAATTAGCATCTCACATCCTCAGGGAAACTGCTGTCACTGGAACTGCACTCAGCTCTGCCATTACAAGGCTGTTGAGGAAGCTTGCTCCACAGGAAGAAAACGAAGCTATTTTGTAGGATCAGAGAGGCATGAAAAGAGTGATAAACACACTGCCACTCACTCAGACACAGACTCTGTTCCCGTAACACAATACTGATCTTGCTTCGCATCCCACACACAGGTACTTCCAGCAGAGAACTACGTATTTCAGTGATTCCTCCTGACACCTTTGATACTTGAAACACCTCTTTTGTATTCTCCCTTCTTTCTAACCAGTTAACTTCCATGGTATAGTTTGTATTAAAGGTAGCAAGTTCTTCTAACAAAGTTATGCACACAATTCTCTAAGGCATCACTCCTCTGTGATCCTTGCTAGACATAAACAAAAGCAAATCCTGTAAGTTTCCAATATTATCTCTTCCTTTTATGAGCTACAGGAGCTTCACCACTGACTGTATAATGAGAGTCACAAGATCTGACTATCACAGGCATTAGTGCTTCTGCTTCTCCATCTGGCATAAAGTGAATTACGTATTTTGAGTAATTTAAGGAATCAGCTACTTGCATGTTCTTGCAAAAGGAGAACTTACCAGCCCAAGATAATCTCGCTAGGAGACACCTTCTTGTGCAACTCATACATATTTTTGGCAAATTCCATATCCACAGCCACCTGAGAAACGGGACAGGGCCGAGACAGCTAGTTACAGGGTGCTCAGCCCGGAGGGCAACACGGGCCCAGGCCGCCAGCAGCGGGAGCGCGGGGGTCGCGCCCCGCCGAGAGAGCCCCCGCTCGGCCCGGGCCGCCTCCGTACCTCATCCTCGGACTCGTTGTGCGGGACAGAGAAGCAGTTGGTGACCTCCACCGAGTGCTTGTCCACGGTCCCTACGGGAAGGAGACACGGAGGAAGGGAGGGCAGCGGGTTAGAGGGGCGCCGCGGGGAGGGCGGGGGCTCGCCCCAAGGCTGCGGCAGGCAGGGCAGGGCGGCGCCTCTTACCCAGCA
>NW_008236478.1:707231-707603 GCF_000691975.1 Corvus brachyrhynchos
CGGGGTTCTCCGCACCGACAGTAATTGGCTGAGCCGAACGTCTGTCATGCAGCGCTGTTTTTCTATTGGCGAGACGGGCGTGCTTAAGGCCATGTGTTAGCCAATCCGAAGCGTGCGATGAGGGGAGACGCTCTGATTGGAGGAAGCGCGCACCGTCTGTAACTGAATCTTACTCTTGTTCCCACCCTGCGGGGCCGGAAAGTTTCTCAATTGGGCTCTCGCATTCCCCGCCTCCCTCCTGCCCCCTCTTCTATTGGCCAGCAGCGCCCTCCCCGCCGGCCTGTCGGCCCGTCTATTGGCTGCGGAGATGCCGCTCACCACCGCGGACGGAGGCTGCGGGGTCGCGCCGGGCTGTGCGGTGCCGCGCGCCCC
>NW_008236478.1:707621-710205 GCF_000691975.1 Corvus brachyrhynchos
GGGGCTGTACAGCCCGAGCGCTCTTGGCCCTGTGAGACAGGCAAGTGCTGTTAGCCCTGTTCGCCACGTCTTTATTGCCTCAATAGAAGAGTAAGTGGTTGTCAAGAATTATGTAGAGAGCAAATGCCGGTTACTTCTATCCAAGGTTTAGTGATTACCCAACAAATTCACCTTACTGGATGACATTTGCCTGTTATTTGTAGTGCCCTGTGTGTTCACTCTCGAGCAAGCTCTGAAGCTGTGCAGGTGGGGCAGGTAGTGCTGAGGTGGTGAATCCTCATCACAGTCCACAGCTTCCTCGTGAGGGGAGGCAGAGGGGCAGACACAGATGGCTGTGCTGATGGGACAGGAGCCAAGGGAATGACCCGGGAATGTATCGGGGGAGATTTAGTTCGGATATTAGCAAAAGGCTCTCCACCCAGAGGGTGGCTGGGCACTGGAACAGGCTCCACAGGGGAGTGGTCACAGCACCAGCCTGACAGAGTTCAGAAAGTGTTTGGACAATGCTCTCAGGCACATGGTGTGACTCTTGGGGATGGTCCTGTGCAGGGCCAGGAGTTGGAGCTGTGAGTCCCTTCCAATAGGAGATATTCTGTGAAATGAAACGCGTATGCTTTCAATAACTTCATAAGAAGATTGGATTATTTTAGAAGTTTTTTGTTGTTGTTGTTAACCATTTCATCATGACGGATGGCTTTTGGAGTTTTGTCTGCTTCATTAGTTGAGGTCTGAATGTCACCAGTTAATCAGCAGTTTCAACTATGTCATTGAAGAAGGCTCCTGAGTATTAAAGAAGCACCTCAATAAAGGATCACATGTTCTGCCTATGCAGAAGCAATTTGCTTCTTTTACATAAATGGGGAACACCTTTCAAAGCTACAAAGGAGAGATAATGCATGGGAGCATGAACAGATTTTTATCTCTTCATAAAAGCATTTTCAAGTCTGCGTACCTGTAAAAAGTAGATCTCCTATTCTTAGGTTTTCTCCGTGCAGCCTTCATTTCTTGTAGGCGTGCCTGGATCAAATTGCATAAAGCTTTAAAAGGTTTCTGTTCCCAGAGCTTTGATGTGTCATTGAGAAGCCTAATGTGTGATGTGTTCTTGTTAGAGAGCAGTCGTTTGATCTCATTCTTGCTTGCGTCAAACTGGGCTTGGTGCTTAATTTGACCTAGTCAGCTGCAGAGTCATGTGGAGCAAGCAAGGCTCTATAAGAGCCCATTATACTTAATGTTTCCACCTTAAAAATTGGGCAACTTAATATGGAGCCGCAGTTGTGTTTCAAGGCAACTTCTACTAATATGTTAATGTCAAGTAGCTGCACAGGGTGCCAGAGAGTGTATGTAGTGAATGAAGATGGATAGTCTGTATCTCAAAAGTCAAAGATCAGTGGTTGGCTCATACAAAGCTCACTTAATACGAAGACTGTATAAATCTAATGATAAGAAAATCAGTCGTGATTGTGTTTGAAGCAGATGTGTCCAAGCTACAAAACTCTTTTTTCCTTGCTAAATGACTGCTGAAAAATGAAGACCTTTATAATTAATATTGTTTCACAAAGTATCAGTTTACTTTCAGAGGAGGGTATATACACTTATCAATGGTGCCTATTGATGAAAACTTGATATCCATCTACTGATATGATTAAGATATTCATATACTACACTACAGTAGAATCTGTCTGCCTACAGAGACACAGAAAACACATTCACATATGTACATGGATCAGCATGATAACTCAGGGCCGTCTTATTTTACAGTTTCCCTTGCTAGGTTTCCCTGTATCTGATTTCGGTGGTGAATATAATTATCTCCAAGCTCTGCTCTTGTATGACTTCTCTTTATAGTCCTTGATTTTGACTGAGTCATTATTATTGCATTTGCTGTCATGTCAGCTGCATTTTCACTGATGATGTTTAATTTCTTTATCAGTAGCCATCTTCTTATCTTGCTTGTATTCCTGGAATTAACATATTCTCTTGCTCTAGGGGATATTTGCTACATTGCATTACAAGTAAAATAAAATATCTACAACTTATTTGATTCATCATTTCAGGATGTAGTTTTATCTGGTTAGTTTCATAGGATTGAATCTGATATTTTTATTCCTTTATTATAAGAAAGGTCTCCCATTGTACATTTTGTCTACAAAGTTGCAAGAAGACACACTCAGGTCACCCAAACTGACCAAAGGGGTATTCCAGACCATGAAGGCTTAGATTGGATACTGGGAAAAATTTACTCACTGAAAGGTTTGTCAAACATTGGAACAGGCTGCCCAGGGAAGCAGCATGTGCAGATGTGGTACTTGGGGAAATGCCTTAGTGGTGGACCTGGCAGTGACAGGTAAACAGTTGAACTTGATCCTCTTAGAGGTCTTTTCTGACGTAAATGATTCCATGAAATTCTCAACAGTGTCTTCTGTTGTCTCATACCGTGCCTCTCCCCTAGTACGTACTGTCATGTGTTCACCCTGTTTTCCTGGGTGGGTTACCTGACTGAAAATGCTAGTCCTGGTATTCTTTATAAACGCATCAGTGTATTTTTTTGGTGAAGATACCGATAGATCTGCCGTGCCAGCCGGAG
>NW_008236478.1:710283-763464 GCF_000691975.1 Corvus brachyrhynchos
GCGCGGCCGTGGAGCCGCGCAGCGCCGGTCACTCGGTCACTGCGCTCTGCCGCCTTTCAAGTAGGCAGCCTAAGTGGGAATTTGTGCACACGGCTTTTCCCACTGGTGTTTATTACATGTATTTCACACAGCAGTTTGTTTCTTAAGTTAGTAACATTAAGGTTGAATCCATGAGGTGGAATTTGTTAATTTTACCGTAGTTCTACTTTAATTCCTCATAATTAATAAAATCCTACCTTAATTTCCCATAAGAATGTCATGAAGAGACTTACTTATGGATGGTAAGACTGTGCAACCTTAAGATGTGATAATATGATAGTATAACCCCAAATTTTACTGAAATATATGGAAATGAAAGGTGCATTGGGTCTTTGATGAGAGCATGAGCTCCCCAATCTCTCAAGACATTCCTGCTTCTTGATGATGTATAATAACGATTATTTTCTGCTTTTGACTCAAATCATGGACAGAGTCAGCTTTTGAATGAGAGGCATTTTGTACTTAAAACTAAGATAGAATGTGCTTGCAGTTAGGTGCGCTACCCTGCAAGATCAAACCTTGTGTCTGTGTATTATATTCTTTCTGCCTACCCCATGCAGTGAGAACTAAAGAAAACCTAGATATGGCTTTTTTCCTTCCCCAAGGAGTATGGGGTAGAAGAGTGGCAGCACTACTGTCCTTTCCATGTAATCAACTTGAATAAATAATCTTGGGTAGGCAGCCTTAAACACAGTGTTCCTTTGTCTGGTAACTTGCTGCTACTGTGTTTGACTTAAAAGCATTTGTAATAGAGAAGAGCTGTGTCCTTGAATACCTGACATCCAAATAAAATTAAGTGTAATGCCACTGATAGCAGATAAGTGTGAAAGATCTTGTGCAGGCAGATTTCAAATATTAAAAATTTCTAACACTTCTAATAGCTAATGTGTCAGTGTGCTATTTGTTGGGAAGATAATCTCTTTTTCCAGTCCCTTGTTCTTATGCAATCACTTTACAGCTTTATTTCTCTTATCAATAAGCATGTCCTTCTCCTTGGTGTCCATTACGGCATGGGTCAAAGTCACTGTCTTCTATACATTTCAGCCCAGACCAAAATTGCATATGTCCTCAAAAGTGTTGAACAAGACCTTTGAGACCGGCAATGTTTGCTGTGTCATTCAGCACAAACATTTGCTTTGGTGTCTAGAGACAAAATATGCATGCAGAAGTGAAGTAACTAGAATGAAAAATGCATATTTCATTTGATGGTGGAGGGAAGCCTGCCAAGATATGGAATGGCAAAAATGTTGTTTTGTGAACTCCAAGAATTATATGATTTTATATCACCAGAATCTGACAGTGTTTTCTGTCCCTTCACAGCTCCGTGTGTTTTTTCCAGTTTGAGGCAGCTGCATCATGATGTGTTGGATGAATAAGTGGGCAATGAGGGAGAAGGTAAGAAGATAATGATTTACATATAGAAATGGGAGCTGAAAAGGAACAGTGGTAATAAAATCTAGGGGACAGTTTCTGTGTAGGAGCCTGGGAGACCTGAGGGTCCAATGTGTTTCTGTTACTGGCATTTGGGTGATGTTAAGGCAAGGCATCCAGATAACTGAAAAAATGTCAGGGACATGCTTTGGGTAATGCTTTAGCTCTTACAATGTGAAGTGTTTGATAACAACTAGAATAGTGTTATCCTCCTGCCTGTGAAGCTGACTTTGGGGAAGTCATTTAACATTTAGATCTGAGTTTTCCACTTCTGCAAAATATGACTGATTATACTGTAGAGGATAGGTTTATCCTGTATAGAGGATAGGTTTGTCTTTTTACTGTAGAGGATAGGATATGCACAGTTAGTTTACTGAGGAAAGGCAGGAAAGACTTTACCCTTTGAGGAAGCAGCTTTGAGAGGAAGCTGAAGAGGGCATTTCCTGACCCAGAGACTGTGCACTTTGGAAAGGGAGGAAATCTTCCACTAGCCTAAGGAGAAGGAGAACGGTATTGTCTCCATACTGTTTCCCAATAATAAATAATCTCCAGCTGATATGAGTTCATGCTGCTGAGGTCTCAGGTGCAGCAGCAAAATTTGATTTCATCTTGTATCAAATCTTGCACAGGTTGCTTTTTACTAAATGCTGTCCTAACCAGTCTGTCTAGATTTGAAATACCGTGAGCGCTGACATATGAATTCACCTTCTACATTCTGATTGCCAATTTGCCTTTCTGCATCAGAAGGCATGATACTGCATTGGCTGAGTGAACTGCATCAGGCTGGTTGGACTGGTCTGCACAAACAAAGAGTTGATTCCAACTGCCCAGTACTCCAGCTGTATCACAGGTCTTCACAGCACTGCTAGAGTTATTGTGGCAGAGAGGGGAGTATATAAACACAGTTAATTAGACTGTTCAGGTCTGATTTCCAGCCCATTTTGAAAAGTCAAATTTCTATTTGCAGCTACAAATTCACAGCATTTATGGTGTAATTTGACATGAAAAGTTCAGAATTTCCACAGTTGTTCTTAGATTTTCTGTGGATTTTCTGTTCTAATTCTCTCAAACATTTGCGATTTGCCATTTGCTGTTCTGGATGACATCCCTTTGCATATCTTTTTTTTACATTGTAATAAAAAACAAGCTGATCCATTACCGAAATATCATCCCAGTCATTTGTTTCTTGCTAACAGCAAGGCTGCCTTCTGCCAACGGCAAATTTATGGGAGATATCCCTCACCATGCCCTGTCATCTTCCCTCATCTAGCTCTGCCTAGAAATCTTTCTTTTTCATTCTCTGCCCTCTGAAGTTTACAGTGAATTCTGCCTTTTTCTGAAAATACTGTGAAACTTCTCTCGGAGATTCTTTTATTGTTACGCATTTTCTTAACCAAATATGTATACATTGCCTTGTTTTTAAATGTGACAATATGTTACACTTCGCCTGCATAAAACTTAGACTATTCTGCAGAGTTCATTAACAGAATGGTCAGGTTCAGGAATTGCATTTTATCTTAAGGCAGCGGACGTCACAACGTTTTGCGTTTTTATGTCCTGTCCCAGACTGGCAAATATAAGAAAATCCCTTACTCATTTCTGAAAGAAAAGATTCTTGAATGGTAGAGAAGCCTACCCAGAAAAAGAAATTGCTTTGACTTCCTAGTTAGAAGTCTCCCAATGGATTTAATATATAAGATTTTGCAGCCTTCCTATTCAATTTTTTTTACCTCATTTGTTGTTGTAAAAATTAAGTAGACAGAAAAATGATACTTCTCCAGTAAGTTCTGGCCAAGGGAACGAATCATGGATAGTACTTCTGTAGTCTATCCTTTCTCTTGGGTGACTACCCCTGTTTGGAGCCTGGAGTCTGTGTGTTCTCTCTGCGGTGATTGACAAGAGAGGTACCCCCTGAAGGCGATTCAGTCACCTTGCTGAAGTCTGATACAGGTGCTCTGTAGTAGTTGCCCTCCTAAGCCACTTTGTATTGTTTGTACAGAGAGCCTACAGAGCCTCGATGTCTAACATAGGCATCTAATTTACCTGCTTAATGCAAGCCATCTGAAGGCAGCCCCGACCTGTGGAAACAAGATGCCATCAGCTTGTAATAGTGCTGGCCAGCAGTGGGGTAGCTGTACTCTCAGTATTTGGGAATGAAAGGGATTCTGGGATAGCAGCTTGCTTTTCTGTTCTTGCTTCTACACTCTAATCACTGTATTCTAGTTCATTAATGCATTTTATCTTATTCTGAGTATACCTGCCCCCATGGCTTCAAATATCTTGTCTTTATAGCTAAAATAAAGTTTCATCTCTCTCAAGGATCTGATTCTTGGGGAATGGCTTTGTTTGTTTGTTCCTGCCTTTTTTTTTTTTTTCCCCTTTGCTTTTTAAAAAATATTTTTAGTTTTAAGAATTGAGTAAGTGATTAGAAGCAGAAGAACAGAAGCTAAAGTCACATATGGGAGCAGCACAGCATCACTCCTGCAAAACGAATGTCTAATGGATGCTCTCAGAGTCGTAGAGGTCAGATGTACATTGTGTCCTGTGGAACCAAGTCAAATTTTACCTCAGTTCCTGCACTGACTCCTGTATTGGCTGATGTGGCTTTTAAAGACACCTGGTCTATGAAAACACTAAACCCAGGGGCACAGTTAAAATACTGGTCATGTGAATATAGCCTAGAGTCTTTCTCCATCAGAGTAAGACAGGGATAATAATGCTACCATGCTTTGCAAGACAATTATGGGGCCAATTATTTTAGTTTGTTAGAAGTTTGGATATGCTGTCCTGGGAGATGTATGAGCACAGTTGATAAATAGAGGGAGTGAAAAATGTTCCTCCATGTTTCTTCTGTAATACATTTCTGAGACTGGTAGTATGCAACCTTCAGCAGTGTTTTAATTCACTCTCTTGAAAAGAAAAGCATCTCTCTCTCTCTGTGGTACTGCTTGCTGTTTCCCAGTTTGAAATCAACTAGCAGAACCCCAGAGGGTTTCTCAAACGGCTAACCATTAAACACAGTCAGGAACAAAGATCAATTGAAAACACATTTAGAATTAAGCTTCCTGGCCTGCTTTTAATTTTTTCAAATCAGCATTGGGAGTTATTACTGTGGTCAGTCTGGCCTTTTATTGTCCTATGTCTTTTTCAAATAAACAATCAACTTCAGGGATGCCCAACTGCTTTCTGGTTGAGTTGTGTTTTTTTTAATATCTTCAAATATTCCCGAAGTTATTAAAGGATTATGAGTTTAAATGCAGAAGGCATTAAATAGAATCATGTTATTGGAAACAGAACTGTATTTATGAGTCTAGAGGGAGTTTGCAAGAAGCTCACTTTGCAAGCAGAATTTGGGTCATGGCACCTTAAAGCTTCTGTAGCTTTCTTGAGTCTGGGATCTGGATTTCTGGCAGACTGAAATATTATTTCTGTTTAGATAGAGCTATACAGACACAAAAGGATATATAGCTCCAAATGGTTTACAGTTCAGATAGGAATCAGGAATAGTCAGTGGTTTGGCTCAGCTTACCTATGCCTTTAGGGGATAGAAGGGGAATCCTAAACAGTTTGTAGCGAGCTCTGGGCATTAAAATGACTGAGGCACCTGCAGTTCTGTTCATGGCTCTCCTGTGTGTAAGGTGCCTCTCTCTTTTGTGTAAGGTGCCATGCTACTGAATTGCCATCAGAAGGATGATTCCAAGCACATCATTTTGTTGCAAATCTTGCAATAATTGCTGGGTTTGGCTTTAGGTTTTGTTTCTTTTTTTTTGGCTTTTTTTTTGGCTTTTAAGACAAGCTACTGTGGCCTGCTTTCACAGTTTAGAGGATTGCTAGGATATTTGAGTGTTAAAAGCTGATGGCAATATAGCATCACTGTCACACACCCCAATCAGAGATCTCAGGCTCTGAGTCAGTATGCTGAATCTTTTTAAGGGAATAGCATTAGTGATAGCTTCAATATACAACAGGCTACTCATTATGAATAATGGTAGCCTAGAGCCAGCTAATTATATTTGCAGGGTGGTTTTCCTAAAAAGCAGATGTTGGACAGATGGTAGTCAGATGATCAGTCATGCCACCATCTACAGTAAATCTGAGGGCTGTGGGGAAAAAGGTAATGTGTGGAACATACTTCTCATTTCTGTGGGAGCCTTGTTACTTTTTTATGGGTATATAAAAGCTCACAGAAATGTAAGACTTGTTGGTTAAGAACTGTAGAGCTGCTGATGTTTGGCTACAACAAGTTAGCAAAACTTCACCATGATGTGCTTGTTACCCTTGCGTGACTGTAAATCCTGTAACAGAACTTTCCAAAGGTGATGAGACTGCATGCTAGCCAAAATTTTGCAGAAACCTTTTTTAGGCTGGAAACTTCTTCGTTCTCCTTTTATTCATTTTCCTTGAAAACTTTTATATGCTTTTTTTCAGTCTGCTTTCTCATGGCAGCTCTCTATGCTGTTGTGTTGCATGTCAATATCATGGGAAGAGTATTTCAATATTCTGTTGCAACTGAGGTGCTCAAGCAGATACAAATGTCTGCATAGTGACTTGGAGCACAGTCTGGTATTTAACATGGCTTGCATTAGGTAGTGTTCAGTCTTTATCATCTTTGTTCAGCATGGAAACCAGAATTTATTTCCTGTGTAATAGCAAGCCTTTCCTAAGACATAATTCTGACTGTGGGTTCACAGTCAGATTTTAATGTATCTTAGTTGTTGCTAAACACATTTGTTTTTTCAGCTGAAGTCAAATTACAGGACATATGCTATGCAAAGAGAACATGGTGCTTAATTGTTATAAGTGGTATGTCCAGTTTGTGTCGCCACAAGTTCTGGGTTTTGGGGTAGAACTTTTGCAAAGGCTCAAAGACTGCTCCATTAAAATGAAATCTTTGATTTCCATTGCCCTTTAATCAAATACGCACCAGAGCTTCCAGGGATTGTAATACTGTATCAAGTTGAATTTGGCTCTTTTGCAGCCCATCAAAAGAAGTTGTCCTTGACAAAAACAATATTTTAAATATCTGCTCACAAGCAACAGAGCCAAAAGGTTTCTATTTCATTTGGCAAAATACCGTCCTGAGAACAAGACTGTGACCTGAAGCAGAGCCAAAATAAGCTCTAACAGATGCTTAGCCTAGAAAACACTAGACTGAATGGCTAAAATTGTTAGAGTATATAGGAAAAGGGAAGGGCAGCTACCTAGTTCTGCTTCTGACTTGCTGTGTGGGCAAGCTGCACCCCTTCTGTTCTAGCGCTCTGCCAACTAGAGGACCCATCTCATCTGTCTGCCACCTCACTTCAGCTTCTGGGCCTTAATCCATTTCTGGCTGTGAAGGCTGCTGTAGTCAACAACAGAGCTTCTGTTCATAATCGCTGAGGAGTCTAATTTTGTCCTTTCCCAATAGACTCTGTTTAGCTTGAATAGTGAAAACTCTTTCAGAGGCTTTGCTCTGGCCTTCCATTCACACTTTCCATACTGCATCCAATACTTGCACTTAAAAATGTTTCAGATTCTCATAACATTCAAGAATTACAAAATCTATGCTCCTGTGATGACAGAAGTTGATCTAACTGGCCACATATTTCTCCTTGCCTTTCAATTTGCTGGTTCTGGCCTTTATCTGTCCTCATATAGCGCCATCTTTGCTCTGAGATCTGGTGAGAAAGTTAATAACTTTCTTGGTGTCAGTTCTGTTAGTGCCAAGAAGGGATGTGGGACTCTGAGGCAAGGACAGAGCACGCCAGCAGTTTGGATTGGTTCAGGCTGTGTTAAAAGTACAGCCTGATGATGCTGTTCTATGACAGTTTCTGTGCAGCTTAAACACATGATCATTCTCCAGATCCCGACAGTGAGAGGAGGTGAGGACAAAGAAACCAAACAGCTGTCCCGGGGCACAGAGATGTCTGATCCATAACTAGAACTGAGATGATGAGTTCTTAAGTCAGACTGTAATCACAGGTGTCACCAGGATATAAGCAGCTATTTGCTGCTCTTCTGGAGACAGTCAATCAATCTGGATAGCTTATGTTCAAGAAATACCAAGTGTCTGATCAAGAAAAAAGGTAAATAAATGCTGGTCATGCTGCAGTAGAGGTTGGGACAGATTCTTACCTCATTGACTGTGATGCATGCCTGGGTAGTCCTTCTACCCAGTGTAATTGATACCAGGGTGTCTTGTGAAATTAAGATTTTCTAGAGCTTGAGGTGGAGAGAAGAGCAAGTGGCAAGGGTATCAACCCTGTTTATACATCTCTAGATTTCTAAAGAAGCAGGTGTTTGTGTATGTGACTTTATTTACTTGGACTGGCTTTGACACTGGGTTTCTTCCCTCAGCAAAGTTCAGAAAGAGCTCTGCTTTTACTGCTCCCGTGAAGCCTGTGCCCATGGAAATAACACAATATGGTTGATTTACTTTGCATAAACTCCAGCATGGCTGAATCAAAGGAACAGGTAATCTCATTTCGTAACTGTTGTCTCTGAAATCCAAGATTCCAGTGGAGAATAGTGGTGGAGAAAGATCACTGAAAAAGAAGAGTAATTTGCACTTAAAAATACCCAGCATATGCCTTCTCAGAAGCATGCTGTGATGTGATATATATTAAACTAAGTTAACATTAGTGGCCACAGAGCACTCCTAATGAACAGGAGATATCCTTTGAAAGGTGTTTGTTCACCATTTTTTCAGTATCTTCTCTTGGGGGTTCCACAAGCACTGACTTGGGCTTGTCACAATCTTGGTAAATTATTATCCTGATATTATTCTAAAGAGGTGGTATGAGCATGGTGATAGCAGACAAAGCTCTTGGGAAGATAGGATCCAGGGGAAGCCATTGAAAAGCTCAACTTGGTTAAGAGCATCTGATTGTCCCTAGAAGTCTGACATTGTACTAAATATGCATCAGCACTGTGTTACCAAGAATGCATCCTGGGGAAGAGCACTGCCACAAAAATCTCTTTCCCAGTATTTCCTAGGATTCAGTTTGGCTGCATCTTGAACAAGATCACTGCAATGGCAACTGCTTGGTTTGTATGGCTTGGGTAGAGCTGGCTTTGGGAGATATCTGAGCTTTAATTTGCTCACTGCTCCAGACCTTGTGAAGTCTGGTAGAAGAAGAGGCTTTCTTCATCCTGTATTTAAAGAAGCCTCAGTGGGTTGCTCTAAAGAACTGGGGTATTGGCTTCAGCTTCAAGTTAATGAAACCATAGCAACATGCTGTGGGATGCAGGAGCTGACGGGCTATATATCAAGGGTGGTTCAGTCTCCGTGAAAGTGAGAGTAAGCCTCCAATACATGATTTTAAAGAATTCCTACAAGTTTGGTTTGCTCTCTGCATTTAACAGTGAGTGGTCTAGGACATAAATAAACTGTTTCATCTACCTGAAGCTAGATCTACTTGCTTTAATATAACTGTGAGGAACTCTGTCTTCACAGAGGAACTAAGCATAATCTGAAACCAGTTGTCTGTCTATAAGCATACACAAAATCACAACAAGCAAGACATGCTGGTTATTGGCTAGAAAACACCAGGGAAAGTTAGGTGGCTCAAGGAGCAGCAGGCATGTTATTCTCTGTAATGAGGGAATTTATTTTCCAGTCTGGTTTGACCTCAGATTGTATTGTTCATTTCCTTATCAGAATTGGTGATCTATAAACCTAGGACACCATCTTTTAAATAATGCCTGTATCATTTATCACAGTTTTTCCTCTCCATCTCTGGCATTGTGAAACCCTTCAATTCAACAGAACTTGAATTACTGAGGTGAACCTCTTTGGTGTACTTGTAGGGTATTTAAGTGCCACCCTTAAGAAGCCATTTGCAATGCCCCAAACACTTACTGATGCTCTACAAAACCAAATTACAAGCAGTGTTTATTCCTGAGCATTATTAACTTCAAGTATTTCTGGCTCATAGGAAATCTTAGCTCAAGTCTATCCCAATTCAGAATAAAACCAGTGTTTGCAGTTATCTGCAAATCAGAAATTTTTATGTAACCCCTTGGAAATGGCAATTGCTACATGAAATAATTTGTTTCCTTATTACACAATGAAGGGTTGAGCAAGCCAGAACAACTGATTAGAACTGGGAAGCTTTGAGATTCCCAGCCCAGAGCTTCTGCTTTGTGAGGAGGACTACTGGAAGCCCAGAAGGTCTGTGCTTTGCCTTGAGTTCTCTAGGTTCTAGGTTACCTTGGACAAGAAGAGTAAGGGCCTTTACTGCCTGTACTCCTGGTTAGTGCACTAAATTACTGGATTAATCAGACTAGACTAGAAATTAGAGTAGATAGGGCTTGAGCTAACTTGATTTCTTTTTAATTTTTTGACCAGGTCTACCAGTGAGGTCCTACCTGCTTGTAGTCTTCTAGCAACTGGCAAAACAAAGAACTGTGTGTATATAGAACTGTAACAGGATGTGTTTTTACCTGAAGAGGTACTTGGGTTTCTCAGTCCTGAGACTGGGTTGAAATTTAGCACAGAGAAGTGCACTGGCAACTAGAGAAGAATTAAATACAGCAGTGCACCTTACTTGGGATGCACACTTGCACTGGGAATATGTGATCCTGTTCTACTCTCAGTTTTTGGTGTGTGGGTCAGGAGTGAGGAGGGTGAGAACACTGATGCATAAGCAAATATAAGGGTTGCAGCTCATAGCAAGGCAGGGTCTGCTTAAAATGTCTAATATGACACAGATTAAACCAATTTGTTTTTCCATTAAAGAGAAGCTAATAATGCGCTTATAAGCATTTTTTCTGACTATCTCCACGCAGTTTATGTCTGTAGAGTGGGAGATACCTGCATAAGGTTAGATATTGTGTTGTGACTAGAACAATGTGTTTTAGGGTAGTGAAATACTTAGTGCACTGCCAGGTGTTCTTGGTCAGTCAAGTTTCAGCTGCTTTTGGTTCATCTAAGACACGCCTATTGTATGAAAACTGGTTGTGATTTGATTTCCTAAACCTTACTTCTGAAGTATTGTGCTCCAGTATAAGGATTTTTGAAGGTCTGGGTTCATTCATCAGCATCTTCTAAAGCATTGGTGTCAAGCTGTTCAACATGTTCCTTGAGCACAAATGTAGTCAAAAGTGTAGAAGTGTTCTTTATGCAAAATTGCAGGAGTGTTTCCATTAAAAGCTATTGTAACTCCACCTGCCTATGTGAATCAGCAGGATTAGTCAGCTGGTGGCATTACATGGAATAAAAAAGCTGGTTTTTACTTAGGAGGAACTTGTCTTGAAATTTTTTGCACTTTTTTTTTGGATGGCATTGTTTATGTTGCATTTTAAGAGATTGTTGTGTTTTACTGACATTTCCTGTTTTCAGTTTTGATGATGAGCTACAGTGTCATTTCTGTCCCACAGGGAGGACAGAAAGGAGTTCATCTTCCTTTATGTTGTAAGTAAATGGTCTCATGTGGTGGGACTTTTAAGTGCCTGTTATTTGTAGCAGGAAAATAATGAGGGTTTTATATCAGCTCTCTAGTTGCCTGTCCGTATGACTGAATGAGTTGAAAGTTGATGACTTTGCATTGTAGTAATTTTGAGAACTTTATTTGGGCAAGTGACTTTCTTTCTTGGGGTTCCTGACATCTGGAAACTATATGCAAAGCAAGCAAGTGAATATGAACTGCCACATTTGGTTGGTTTTGGTTTACAGGCCAGCCAGTAATTCATACTTACAATTCCTTCTCAACTACTGCAAGGGATGGCAAGATAACTGCACCATAAGAGTGTCTTCCCAAAGAAATAAAACAACTCCATTACCTAAATGTACCAAAACTAATAGTAAATAACACATTCCCCTGTATGTCGTCTGTGACCTGTTCAAACCGAGCAATGCAGCTTGAGGATTGGCTCCATGAACGTCTGAAGAATTGATAGATCCACCCTCAATCCAAACATGTCTGGGTGGTTCTCCTGTCCTCAGAGGAGGGGAACCAATTCTAGGAGCACACTCCCTAGCCTGTTACACAACTCAAGCATGCAGGCACTCAAATAGGTGATCTTGATGTTTTCAGCTCCCTAAAGAGACTGACCTTTTTGCCTCCACTTTCAGAAACTCTGCTTGCCTTCTCTGTGTGTCAGGGAGGGCAATGGGAGTGGCTTCTAATCTCTCTGTAAAGCAATGTGGAACACCCTAGTGTGTGGCATTGTTGAGGCCCCACAAGAAGGGACTTCTTGCAGCAGACAGTGGCAGGGCAGAGCTGACAGATGTAATGATGAGCCAGAGGCACTGCAAGGTTCAATGCACAGCTTAGGAAGAACCTTTTAAGTTGTGTTTTATGTGTGTGAGGCTATGCTATTTATCCACGTTTTATAGGGCTTGTTTTTACCTATAGAAAGCACTGTTAGCAATATTTAGACAGATCTTCAAAGCATCATCAGATGTTTGAGACCAACAGTCAGCCTCAGTTTTGTTGAGACGGTAATTTATACTAAGAAAAATCAATACATGAGGGCTTTTACAGCAGAGGACACAGCTGTACAATAGAAAAGTAGGATGTTGGAGTCTGTTGACTTCATATATACAACGCCATCGATTTGAAGAGGTATATTGTAATTTTGATTCCTAGAAGGCCATTTCTCTTCTTAGTATGGAGAAGGGACAAAATGGTTTCCTGGAGAGCTAGGGGCTTGCAGCAAGCTGGGAATTGGAGTGTGTCCAGTATAATGGCTAATAGAGGTAGCTGTGGTGGTACTAGTGTAAAGACATCAAAATTCTGGGGATTTGGCTGTGAAGTATCTGAATATATCTCTTGAGAAAGCTTTCTTCTTGGTTTCAGTGGAGACTCAGGTGCTGAGGAAAAAGGAAGAGACTAAGAAAAGAGATGGAAGAACTTGTAAGCAAGATTGCTTGTGTTGGATTCTGGATGAACAGCAAAATCCAGTTTCCACTGCTGTTGGGACTTTTTAAACAGCAAGAAGATAAATCTGTGAAGAAGGAAATATACAAATCTACAAGATGGAGGTATATGAGAATCCTTGACATAACTTAGAAACACGAAGTTGGCCTTAGTGTATCTATTTGGTAAATCCTCTGTTACAGTTCTTGCTGCTCCTCAGAAAATTCTGCAGACTTGTAAACCATCTGTTTATTTCCTTCAGTCCTAATCTTACGTTTGCAAGAAAAAGTGTTTGGAAGCTTGAACTTAGGCTGAATCATCTTTCCATTCCTTCAAATTGTGGTCACAGAAGCTGGTTCTGATGCTCATTACTAGTTAACCATGATATCTAAACTGCTGAATTTGTCTGCAATTTGTTCTGTTACTGGGTACTGTTAGAGTGGATAAAGGAAAAGTCCAGCAAAATAATAACAATTATGTTGGTGTAAATATGTAGGTCCAACCACCAATTTCTTGTGATAGTATTGTAACTGTATGTTTTCCTTTTCTGCCTATAAAATGTGACAAATGCTTTCTTCTTCCCATCATATATAAAATTATATGCTCTTTAGGATGGCGACTTTTCCATTCATAACATTCAGATGACCCCTTGTGTCCCTTAAACACACCAATGCTGTTACCAAGAAAATGTTACGAAGCCTTTGGCCACTGGCTTATTATCCAAGCCAAGCAGAATGGTCGAAGTCTGCACTCACAGGGACCATATACTAAATGAAGTCTTGGTGTAAACCAGTTATTTCATGGTATTCTTGACATCACCTGTCCATCTTGACATCATGATGTTTCAGGTGGTTTTTGGGTTGTTTTTCTTTTTTGCAGCCAATCTATTTTGAAGGGTGGGAAGAAGGATGTTCTCTTTATTGTGTGCTTCTTCATGGAGTATTCTGTTGCATTAACAAGTTAAAAAAAGAAAAATAGGAAAAATGAAGAGCCTATCTGGCCTAGCTCAAATGTAATATTCTGGAAATAAAATTTTCACTGGCAGAATTAACAGCCTTCCAAAAGATAACTATTACATGGCATATACAGTTTTGTTTTGACATTGTATATGTCTAGCATTATATGTTTATCTGAAAGATAATTGATGAAATTAAAGTAGCTCAAAACCACCTCCAGCTGAAAAAACACAGCGTTTATACAGTATAACCCTCGGGAAGCTTTGATATGTGTCTTTTGGATCAAATTGCTTTTCAAAGTTGGAGATGACTTTTGAATTTTGGATCCTCTTTCATGAGTTGAACATATGATCAAAAGGGCAAATTTGGCACCTAGGTTCCCTGTGTCTGTTGATTCAGAAAATATTTGTAGGAGTTCTTCTAAGAATCAATTCAGTATAATTTTTGGAAAATAACAATATATATTAATAGAATGTTATGCAATGAGTGATTCTGCAGTAGACTCCTCTGTGTCCCCAGAAATGAGTTTCCGTGCAATTGTCTGTGTGCTAAAGCAACTGCCTGGAGAGGGAATTGGGTAAGTATTCTCTGTCATGACACCTGTCTGAAGAAGGTCCTAGAGAGTTGTGGTGAGATGTGGAATGCCTCCAGTATAAATACCAGTAGACACTGCAAAGCTGGTGGGGCCCACTGCCAAGAACTGCACAGTTAGGTGTGTACTGCTGAGCACAAAATTCTTCAGAAAATCAAAGCAACAGCCACATAATGGAAAACTACTAAATAAGTGCACTGCAGAACACACAAGGGTACAACTTTGAATCTAGCCCTTCCCTTCATTCCTCATTTAATCTTCGCTTAGGGTGAGTATCAGTAAAGATCAGTTTAAGTCATGAGTCCTAAATTTGTCAAAAGTACTTGAATATTTGTTCAGTAAATAGAGGTCACCTGGAAGACAGAGAAGATGGTTTGTGATGGGCAAGTGAGAGATCATACTGTGTAATACTGTCACACAGTTCATGGTATTTGAGGTTGTTGACCTTTCTCTTTTGGCAGTGCAAAATATTTTCCAAAACAGGCATAAACCAGTAAGTTCTGACTTGAGAGCTCTCTGAGCTGTGAATTCATTCCTAGCAAGGGTTAGGATTTAAAGCATGAATCCTTAAATTTTCTTGAGATGCAGCGCCTTATTCTTCCCACACAAAGTGGTGTTATACTCTTGTAGTGAATTAAAATTATCTGGACAGAATGCTATTTTATTTATTTAAATTTTTTGAGTTCTGAAGTTTATTGCTAACTTAATAAATTGTCTTTTTCTTTCCTCCCCAATTACCACCACATTTCCCCGCCTCACATTTCTCCACCCCCCTGCCCCCCCCAACATTCCCATTTTATTTTGATCATTATTTGCCTCAATCTCTAGGTATGATTCTGGAAACACTAAATATAACAGATTACACTACTAAACTCTGTAACAAAACTTTTCCCATTCCAGTTAGGTCTAAAACATGCAATGCAGTGGCCATAGCAAGCATCTCGCGTGTTTGAGAACTACAGAATGGCATTTCGGTACCCTGGCTTACAGTAGGACCAGAAGTTAACTTCGTTGGAATAATTGACAACCAGTGGGACTGGAGATCCACATGGTAGTAGTCTTTCTGTTTCTGAAGAAGGTTATACTGAACTGGTGAAAGGTCTGGAGCACAAGTCTTACGAGGAGCAGATGAAGGAGCTGGGGTTGTTTAACCTGGAAAAAAGGATGCTCAGAGGAGACATTGCTCTCTACAACTGCCTGAAAGGAAGCTGTAGTGAGGTGGGAGTCAGTCTCTTCTCCCAGGTAGCAAGCGACAGGGCAAGAGAAAATGGCCTCAAGTTGCACCAGGGAAGGTTTAGATTGGATATTAGGAAAAATTTCTTCACTTAAAAGGTGGTCAAGCGTTGGAACATGCTGCCCTTGGAAATCAGCCAGAAGTGTTCAAAAGGCTTGTGGCACTTGGGGATATGGTTTAGTGTTGAACACATTGCTGCTGGGTTAATGGTTGGACTACATCATCTTAAAAGTGTTTTCCAACCTTTGAACCTATGATCCTGTAAGTTTTTGCATGCTGCATTTGCAGAAAAGGTAACAGTGTTCCCAGAGAGGCAATAGTTTCATGCTTCCTAAGACGTGGAAGACCTGTGTACAGCCTCCTTTCATGAGATAACATAGAAGCAGAAAGAAGATGGTTTTCAGTGTTTATTTGCTGCTTTATGTCACTAAGTGGTTTGTTTGGTAGCGTAGTGAGTTACAGGGCACGAGACCAGAATCTTCTCTGCTGCTTCCTGGAAACCTGATAGCCTATATTGTTAACTTTCTCGTGCTTGATTCCTTCTTTACTATGTTGAGTTTTTTAAACTGTTAATTCCTTTGCATTCTGCCAGAAGATGATATGTTTCTCCAGGCAGTTAAGAGAATAATCTGTAAGTATTGTGGTTTTGGCTAGTGTACCAGGAATGCTGGCTCAGCTCAGGCTGCTCACAGTTGTTATAAGTGAAGTCGAAGGACAGTAGCTAGAGATCTGGAAGTGCTTCCCCTCCATGCATTTATAAGGTAGTGTCAATGCAGAGAATTAGAGACCCCAGTTACCAGCTCAGTATGAGCTGAACTTTTTTTGGAGGAAGTAGTGTGTGTGTTGTTGCATGGAGCTGTCTTTATGGAAATGAAGAAAGACTTTTACAGAAGACTTCAGGAAGCATCACAGCAAACCCAGAGTAGCACATTCACTAAGTGTTCACCAGATTTTTCTAAGGTCTTTTTAGAAGACAGTTTCAGTGACCTGCATGTGCTGCCCAAAAGGAGCTGGAAACCATCTGGCATCAGTACATATCTGCACTGTTCTTCTGCAGGTCCAGTGTGAGGAAGGTGGTTATCTGGGGTAGTTGATAAAGGCATGATCTTAAGAAAGATCCTGAACTGCCAAGATGTACTGCTGAAGTAACTTAAGTGGTATTTTGTTCTTGCTTTTTCTTTTAATTTCTTTTACCTTTATAGTTTCCCTCATTGACCTTATCCCAAGACAGCAGGGGAAAGGAATGAGAAAGAAACGTAGAAATAGAGGCTAGTAGGCACTGAATGCTGAATGGTGTTGCCTTACAGATATCTATGCTTGCTTAGCATAGTCTAAAATTTGGAAGAGTGCTGTATTCTTTGTAGTTTGGGGGGGTTTATGTTACACCTTGCATAGGATTGATTGCACATAATGTGACATTCAGGTACTACAATTTAAGGAAACTCTGGTTGAGTGATGATTCTACTTACGAGCTACCAGGGTCCTACAAGTTTGGGTTTTTTCTATTTAACACTTCCCAGAAGTCTGTTGAATTCTTTTAGAAATTGAGTTATTTCTTAAAAAGTCATACTACTTGTGGATTTTTTTTAATCTTCCACCTTTCCCTTTTTAGAAAAGGGAAAGTATCTGGGAATATCGAGAACACTTACTACATTTAGTTACTGGTATTTAAAATTTCCAATTCCCAGAAATAAATGATGCTTCCAAACTTGTCATGCAGCATATATTTCAACTGCTGGTGAGCACAAAGTTGCCTGGTTGCCCTATAACAGAGAAGACCTTCTATTTTGTGATTTTTACTGTTACTAGGGCCTCAAGTATTTTTCACAGATTTATGAGTCTACAGAGTACTAAATTACCAGTTTTCTTTTTCATTCAATGATCAAATGCTTGTCTTCAATGGGTGATTGTATGTCGAGAAGAAAATTGAAGGGGAAAGGAGGGGGAATATCAACTGAAAATATTTGCTGTGAAACATCCAAAATTATACCAAGACTTAGTAATTTACTGTCCATTTTAAATTATAAATGCCATTATTTTTCTAATGCAGTTGATCAGGTGCTAAAGCATTGTCTTGTTGTGTCTGCTGGCAACTGTTGAATAATATCACAATACAAAAGCACAGATTAGTGGCTGGCACAACAAAATTGATTTGCAAATTCTATAGCTCTGTTGTAAAGCTATCTGTGGAATCTTTTTCCTTTTTTTTCCTCTCTGGTTCTTCAGAACATTTTTCCCATTTCTGCAGTGTGACTTAGGTTTTAGAATTTAAAGGACTGATATTGCATGGAAAAATATGAGCACAGAGATGTTGCTTTTGGAAAGAAATTGTAGTTGAAATTGGAGAGGCTTTGAACTAAAAGAGCTATGGAAGACTAGGATGGAACAGAAGTACTGAACCTTGGATTTGTTAATGCAGCTTCTATTCCATGAAAATGCAGCTGTCCCAGAAACCAAGCTACTGTTTTGAACAGACTTCACAATGGGTCCCTATAGTTTTTAGCTTGCCTGCAAGAAAAGCCCTGTATTTTAAGGGATATTTCTTATTCATGTGCTACGTTAATTATTTAGATGTTCAGTAGCTTACACTCTGCAAGCTAAGAAATGCAATTATTGAATACACTCTCTTCTTGGTGTGGATTTCCACCTGAAAAGGCTTATGTTCGATCTTAGAAGAATTGTGGTAGGTTCAAGTATTCCTCTTATATTGTCTAAAGATTACACCTAAAATAGTAGAAATTGTGTTTGGGTAATAAATCATGGATATAATTGAGACTTTTCCATTGAAATTACAGGCCAGGGCAGTATCATATCTTGTACTTGTGACCCAGACAAAAAAAATTACATACTGTGTACAAACTTCTAAAAAGGCTCTTTGCCGAGATTGTAAACAGCATGTAGGCATGGATATGTCTTTAATCTTTCAGCTGATAGTACGTTCAGGATAACAGAGCTTGTTGGAGGCAGAGTTTTGCAGTAACTCATATGACTGGGCCAGAGTTTCTAAGTAGAAGTCTTGTGGAGATCCTTGGCTGGATCCAGAGGCTATCCCAGAGGAAAACTTTACCTCTGGGGAACTTGTTGGTGTGATGCTGATAATAAGTAGCCTGAGGAAAAGGTTCAGAGTTAAGTGGTAAAACTGAAAAATGAAATGGCTTCCTCCAAAATTGAGCTGAGAACACTCACAGAGACAGGACTTGTGTAAGTTTCAGAATGATGTAAGTACCAAATACTAATAGCCTAAATACTTTCTGAATGTTGGGGCCTTTCTGAAGGCACTAGCCTGTGATGTCAAATTAGACTTTGTTTTGCAGACTTTGAATTTTTTGGTAATGATATACGTGTGTTATCTTCATCCCCTCTTCTCCCCCACATCCATGGGGATCTCTTAAACACTGTGTCTGAAGAGATTTTCAATGTTTGCCGCTGATTGGAAAAATTCTTGTACATGGAATAAGGACTCTCTATTTGCAGCTAAACTCTTAAGGATTACTGAAATTATAGACAAACTATAATTGTGGTACAAATACTAATTACTGGAAAAATGGAACGAGTTCTAATTTTAAGACTGCTAAATATTCAGAGCTGTTAAATACTGTTTTTTTCAAGTCTGAGCCTCAATTTAACTTCTTTTAATTTAAGCAGTGTTATGGAATTGATTATAATATTTTTGAACATTAAAACTGATAAATTTTAATAGTTCAAAATAATTTGTAGTTGGAAGCAGATAAAGACATTTGAATGGGGAGAATAACCACATTCCTTAAAGGGAGTACACTTGCCATAAAATATCCCTTAAGAGACATGTAGCACCTTTTATTTTTAAAGGAACATTCTAGTACTAGAACAACTTCTAGCGACTGACCTTGGTATGGAGCCAGGCCTTGGTGAGCTCTGCGCATCCTCTGCTGTTCTGTTTTCTGTCCCAAGCTTCTATAACCCATGGCGTCCCTAGCTGGGTGCTGGAGCCTCAGCAGGTTGTTGTGAGGTGCAGGCAAGTCCTGCCCACTAATGCCTACACAAGAAAAAATGTGCGGGGAAAGTAACTCAAGGGACATTCTAGGCACTCAGTATCACAAACATTGAGCCTGTCTGCATCTTTTAAATTGTACTTCAATGCATTACTAAAGTTCTGTTTAAAATATTTGGGTTTTCATATTTGTGATTAAAAGAAGCAGTGTATAAGAATACAAAACCAAAGTACTCACTGCAATCCAGCAAATGGGACTTTATATCCCCAAACGCGGAATCAATTAGCCATAAATTGAAAGCTTATGGCATTTGCCAAATGTGATCTGTAGCATGAATTGGAATAAAAACCCTGTGGATTAACAATTCAGTTGCCATAGAAACTTCTGAAACTGGAACTGAAACTTGCTGAAGAACGCAGCTCATGATATTTTGGTACCTCTAAGCCTTTATATATAATATCAGCTGTAACAATAGTTATGTGCATGATTTCTTTTTTTGGCCTCCTAACTCCCATGAGCACTGGAAATGGGTTCTTTATGGTTAACTCTGCAGTTGCTCTGGTTGTTCTTGCTGCTCAGGGTCACTACATAGAGGTGATCACTCCAACTCCTGATGCTGCAGGTATTATGTAGAGAATAACAGGCTGAAATTATGTATTTAGTATTTGCATCCAGGTGACTTGGTCACAGACCAATTTCAAGAATGTCATGTACCTAGCAGTTATACTCCTATACATACTGTTAACTCTTTAAAAGGTGTGTATAGCTGCATTCACAAGCTTCCACATCTAGACTGGATCTAGAACAACCCTCTATGCAATAACACTTAGCCGATTCAAAGGGCAGTTGGCAGCAGGTGGACCTTCCATTTCTAGTGTTTTAAATCTTGGTGCCTTCTCATTGCTCTCACGCCTGGGTTTGTTAGCTCAGCGCACCTTTGCAAATCAGACAGGTACAGCTTTTGAGAGACTACTATTATAGTCTGCAGAGAAACATGTTGGCGAAGTTGCAGTCAGCTTTTATATCAAGTCCACATTTATAACCACCAGTTGGACCATGGTTAGGTGAATGAAAGGCTGCTCTACAACTCTGCTCTGTTACATGCTCTCTGTTGCCTCTTTTATATTTAGAGCTGTTAGTCCAATACTTCCTGTGCTAAAATCACTTGAAATAGAAACCTTTGAAATTACTTACTGCAAGAGAAAATGTCAAATCCTTGTTCAACTGAAAGTGAAAGGATAAAAGACAAGGGTTTTAATACAAGCTTTTAAATTCACTAAAAATCAAGCAACAGACATCCTTAGCCATAACCTTGTTCAAAGTTGTATTCAGAACTTTTGTCCTGGAGAAAGCTGAGACTTGGCATGACAAGAGACCCCAAAAATCTTTAAATGATGGCAAGACAGCCAGGCCTGTCTACTCCAGATAGCTTTTAAAGCCCCTATTAGATTAATAGAAAAGCCTACTCTGTTGACCTATTGGTTTGCTTACACTTTAAGTCTTTGGATATTTAGGTATCTGGATGAGGCATCCATGAATTACTGACGTCTCTGTGTAGTAGTTGCTAACTGAATCCCTCTTTAACTTTTAGCCTGCTATTTAACATTTGTTTACAAGTTCTCAGTGCTTTTTGCTTGAGCAAAATGTGACACATATACTCACTGCTATTAATCAATGCAGAATCATATTTGAAACAGTACTGTCTTGTGCACCCTGACTCTTCAACCAAACTCTGATTACTCCATTTTCAGCATTTTTATATCCTGTAAGATCTAGCATCTTGCTGCCATTTTCAATCTGTTCTTCTTGTAGGAGTGCTGTTTAGATGTTAACTATTTATAAGGGCCCTGCAATGTGCATTTTGGCTGTTCTTACCTCTTAGTGGAAACTGAGACTGGAGTATTATAAAAACATAACTGGTGCATGCAGTCTTGGGCTTCATGCCAAAATAAAGAAGGGATTGGAGGCAGGGGGAGGTAGGAGTGATGGGAATGGAAAAGGTCATGTACTCATAAGAAGTGGCTACAACTTGGCATAAATTTGGAAATCCCATCTGTTTAATCTAATGATGAATTCGGCATAAAGTAGTTACCACTTCTCTTCAATCTAGAACTTCATTCTGCAGCCCTTCTGAGTATCATGTGGAATTTTAATCTTGATCCAATGTGTCTTGTTTCCTATTTCTCTGAAGTTCATGGATTAATAATGTTGGTTGGCTAGGTCAGGAAATTTGAAAATTTATTTGTGCATTTAAAGGGGCTGAAATCCTAGATTCCTAAAACGAATGCAGTTATAGCATAGTCTTTACAAAGGAGTAAAATAACAGTAATTTTAAAAGTCATTGAAGCTGTAGTTAATGAATATAATGGACAGAGATATCAGTCTTTTGAGGCCATTGGTCCATCTAGAACATGAATCCAAAAGAAAAAAAATGGGCTGTGCTATATAAATAGTTGATGCTGTTGAGTCTTTGATTCTTTATGGAGCCTTGCAGAAGACATGCAGTTTGCAGGAGTGAGACCTGGCATTTTGCTATTTTCATGGAACCGATAATCCGCATAGCAATAACACATAGTGAGCACTTCTGCTGCTGGAGTTAGCAAGTCTGGACTAGTTACTATTGTTGTGATACAGTGCTGCTGTATCAAGCAGAAGATTCAAAAACCTTTATTTGTCTGCGGTTGGGTTTTGTTTGTTTGTTTGTTTGTTTTAACCTGTTCAATTGACAGCCCAGCTAGTTACCATGCAATCGAAGGGAATGTAATTCCTTAGTACCTGAAAGCTAGAGAATTGTTTCTAGAGCTTATAAAACCTGTTTATGGTTGAATCTTTAGCAGTAGTGGAATCAGGGCTGGGGGAGGGTGTGGAGAATTATGTAACTGCAAAACCAAATCTAATTGGAGCGACGTAATAAAATTATGAAATAGGCCAATGGAAAACTAGAGATAAAGAATGGCAGGAAACATACACAAAACCTGATTCTGTGGAAGTCCTTTTCTACAGCCATTCTCTTTTGACAGCATGTAAAGGGCCAGATCCTCAGCTGGTGTTAGTTATCCCTCAGCTGAGACAACAGAGCTGCACCGATTACCAGTTTAGGCTTTGACACAGCCTGGCTGACTTCCAGCTTGCACTTGGTCATCTGGTAATACCTATATCGGTGTAGGACATAAACATATGCATGGCAGAAACAGGAAAATGCTACAACCTTTTCTTCTGCAAGAATAAAGGCTGGCAAACACCTTCAAAGCACCCCCAACAGCCAAACAAGCAACCTGCCTGACACCCCTTGAATCCTACAATTTTCTGTTAGTTTTTATCCATGCAAACTTTTGCTTATAAGAACATTCCTAGAAAGAGAAGACTAAAATCTTTGCGTGAAGTGCTTGCACCAGTACTTGTGCATAATCTTGTGTAGTGACTGTGATTTGAGTCATGCAGTGAGCCACAAATTGATACCATGTAGGATAGAGAAATGAACATGGATGGTGGGTGATTGGTGTAAAACAGCCTTGAGATAACTGGCATAAAACCGTCAATTTACTCATGCTTTCAGGAGTTCAAACAATGACTAAGGATCATAATTCTGAATTCGAAGTCTGGTCAAATATTTTTCTACCAAAAAAAAAAGTAAATATTTGTTGAAGAGTTCTGTTTTCATGAGCAATTACATAATTTTGCAAAATTTATTAGAACCATGACTTTGTAGAAGACCACAGCTTAAAATCTGTTTCAAAACAACTTTTGCAGATAGATTTTTACTCCAATGTTCCCAACATGGTTGGCTTTGCTTTCAGGAATGGTTCCTCTGAATTTAACAGGTTCATTTATGGAATAACGAATATAGGGTCTAATTCTGAGACTTCAGTAAGAAAATGTTTCAGATGCTATAGCTGAACACAGGTGTGCAACATCAGGTTGAGACAAGTGTTGCAGACATAAAGGGATGTGGATCTGCTGTGATCAGTGCATCCTCTATACTTAATACAATTTATTATAAACTCTTTTGGATCCGTCCATGCTTTTAACATAAATCACCTTCTAACAGTAACATTGCAGACTTGCTGCTACTTTGTCTTAGGATGTTGCTTCTCAAATTTAAGAATTGACCTTATTTTCTCTAAAGCTGAATATTAAGGTGCACAGATGTCTGTCTTTACCTGATCATAAAATACCTGTGCCCAAGAGTGGTGCAAAAGTTCTAAGAAAAATCTTTCTTATCTGCTTCATTGAGATTCCCTGAATGTCATTTGTTAGCAACTTCTCGCAGGTATGAATAGGAAGCCTGAAAACAGAGTTATGTGCTCAACTGCAGAGGAAAAAATTATTTCACAAGAGACACCCTGTGGAAAAATTGGTCTTTCTTGCACAAGTAGGTGTAAGTTTACCAGAAGAATTGATATGGGTGACTAAAAAGTCCATAGGCTTCCTATAGTGCTACCTGATACGCACAAATTGGCAATCACAGAACACTTTTACAGTCATGTTGTTGCATTGCTCCAGCATCTTCAAAGTGTATTGATCCAGCTCTGCTTATGGTTTTGCAATGTCATCCTTCTTTGCATGATCTTGGCCAAGTATGGCCAGCTGTGTAGGATGATACTTGTGTTGCCTAGAAACATCAATGCACGAAATAACTATCAGAATATTCTCTATAGGGTATACTTGCTTAAGGCCTACCAGATTCAGGGAACACTTAAAATGCGTATTTTAAAAATACGTGACTACATTAACATGCTTACTCCTACCTAATGTGAGGTAATACTGAGATGCTGATAACCCTGAGATTGGCCTGAGTATCTATAATATGCCTCTCAGACTGGCTCAGTGCCACTAGTCACTACATCATAATCTATAATACGAGTAAAAATGATGGCCATTTTTGATTTTACCTTTTATTTACAAAAGATGTTCAGTCAGCCCTATGGAAGTGAATGTTTCACTGCTGTCTTCTAGAAATCACACAGTGCAATAGATAAAAAGTTTTCTTGCCCTTTGTAATGTTTCAAACAGCAATTCCATTGCCTGTTATATGTGTTTCTGAGCATTTGAAACATTGAAAAATGGTTTGAGAGTAAAATACTAAAAATAAACTAACTTAGCTAATCAGGTTCCTTTTGTCTAGTAAGCCGTGATAATCACCATATACTCAAAATCTATCTCTCAGGAAGAAAATTGACTTAAACTTTTGCCTTCCCTGAGTTAATAAGACCTGGCAAGTCATGAGTAACTGTGTTAAACTGCTTTTGGGTAAAGCTTCAAAGTTGACCATGCTGATTAATTTAAAGAAAAATTCAAACCAAATGAAAGCCTTTTACTGGTATGATGAAGACATAGCTGATAATTCAAAAGCTTAAGTAGAAAGTTTGAAGGGTAAATGATGACTAGACAAAGTCACCGTATTAAAAAAACCACCCAACTATAACACTGCACTGTGCATGGGGTTATGGAGTCAGTAATGTTTTCTAATCTAATGCTCTTATCAGAACTGAATTTGTCCTGTTTGTAGCTATTCCATATCCTTCAGGGGGAATTATGAAGGTGGAGTCTCTGAAATAAGCCAGAACTTGGTTTCTATCTTGTTCATGCAGCTGAATTTACCCCTGATAACAAAAACCCCACAGTTGCTTTTCAGCTATATGTTGGGCTTCCTAGCAATTGCTGTTACAAATATAATGAACTGAACATGACTTTCTCAGTAAGGCTCTGAAATCTGATGCAATTTGCATAATGAAATATGCTTGGGGTTCATGATTTTAGCTAAAGTTAGCATAGTGAAATATCTCACAAAGGAAAAGCAACCTAGGTGGCTCAGATTAAAGCACAGAGAGGTTGTTGTAGTAAATGGAAGTTGGCAAATTTAAGCTGGAAATGATAGGTGAACTGTTAATGCTGTGGATAAGTGAATAATTGCAAAATGTGCCTAGAATGCAGTGGACATCATGTAGTTTGATATCCTTATATCAAGACTGGCTTTCACACTAAAGTTTTCCAGTAGTTAGTTGTTGTCTTTCTTCTTACAGGAAGTGCATGTTCTTGTTTTCCAGTCATGGAATACCGACCCTGGAAAACAGTGGTACTATTAGCATTAAGGGAGTAGAGAAGGTGAATCCTTTAAAGATTAAATATTGGCTCATGGTATACCAGAGCAATGTTGTGACTTGGCTCTGGTAATTTTTATTTACCAAAGTTGATGTTAGCCATGGAAAACTGTGCATGAGTCTTCCCATTCAGCTGTGGTTTTTGTCCCTGGCTACCTGGCCTGTGACCACCTGTAGGTATAGATGTTCTGTAGTTTGAAGCAGAGGAACTTAGTACACCTTTAGGGGATTGTTCAGTGTTCTTGTGTGACTTACATGCACTCTGTGAGTCTTGGCTGCCAGCTGTCAATAGTGGTTTTTAACCAAAATACAGATCAGAGGGATCAGAATCCTAAAATGAGGAACATCATGGCCTGATGTAAACCCTTGCATGGGGGGGAAGCTGTCTAGGCAAGGCAAACTCAGTGCCAACCTCAGACTTCACTGTAGTTGCATTTAGATGTGCATTGTGGAGAGGATGCAATATGTTAGAGTAAGAGGTTTCCTTTCTCTGGCTCCAGTGGGAGCAGGCTGAACCCTCTGATAAGGATGTTGAACTGACTTCTAGCCTTCTCAAGCAGTGGATTCTGACTCTCAACCTCATTCAGGCCTTTTTGACAAGTTCAGCCTGTTGAAACAGGAGATTACATTTAGGCTACTGGAAGTAAGACTCCCTGTTGTCACTATGTTTTGACCACCACGAATTCTGTCCTGCATGGAGCACAAATCCACTTTTGTCTTGTCTTCTCTGAAGCAAGATTACCTTTTTTTCACCCTACAGTGAAGAACCTTTAAATACCTGATGATAACACAGACTGTTTCCCTTACCCTTACTTTCAGCATCTGTAGCATTGTGTGCCATTCTCTACATGCTGTGCACATGGATTTATTAATGTACCGAAGATGCTAAATTTACTTGGGAAACTATTTTCATCCCAGGTCACAGTGCTGCTTTGATTTGCTGATGGGCCTCTGCATTTCTTTGCCAACATTCCTGCATGTTTCTGGTTCTTCTTTATTTATTTTTCTAATGCCCGTTTCCTCTCATTAATTACTCTAAACCAACACAAATGTGATTTACTCATATTACAAGAAATCTCTTACAGGGCATGTAACTTCCTGAATATTATAATATCTTAATTAGGCTATGTATTAAGTAGCAAAATACTTGATTAGGTCACTTACTATTTCTGTCTATTGCAAACTAGTATCTGCAAGCTTAACCCTAGAGGCTGATTCTGGCTAGTCATATAGTGCATAAATCATGAGTGGCCTTGAAGTAAGCAGTTTTGTAATGCCTCAGTCTCTCAGCCCTCCTGGGACTCTTCCCCAGAGGACAATTCAACACCTGGTTATTGGTTATGAAATGACAGATGTATATAAGGTAGATACAATTGTCTCCCTCTTACTGAGCATAAAATGAGCTGGCTAGCTCTGATTTTTGAGAACCTGGTCTGGGACTAAAATAAGATTTGGCTTTTTTAGCATTAGGTGACTGAAATACATAAAGCAATCCCTGCAGCAGAAATACATGTCGGTTATAATTAAGCATCATCTATATGTGTGTGGGGGAAGAGGACTGAAACTGGTGATTTAAGAGCAAATTCCTCCTACACTGCGTCTCCTTGTGAGAACAGGAGTGAGCCTTGCTGCACTGCAGTACTTTTTACATCTCTTCTGTTTCTGAGAACCCAAAAAGTGGTCAGAAAACCAGTGAATGCCTAAAATAAGGGGGATTATAGGGAAGGAATTTAAAGCATATTTATCATGCTCAGTATATCTGTGTCAGTCTGTAAGGTTTGGGACAGCTGTGTGTTGGGAGGATGGTCACTGGAATTTCAGGAACCAGCCCTTGTTGAAGAAGAAAGTGATTTTTCATGCCAAATTACATTTTCTGGTTATTACTCAATCAATCCTGTTTGAGGTTCATGCAAGCAAGTTTGGGAGTAAAACTCAGTTACTTTTGAAATGCCGGAAGAGCAGTTACTTTTAGAAGGCTCAAAGAGGAATATTGGGGGAAGGATCAATCTAATTGCCTGCATAAAGCCTTCAGCACTGCTTCAGGTTGTACCTCCTGAGCTCTGTGCACAGCTACTGAGTATGTTCAGTACAGCTTTCAGGAACAGAGAATAATCACCTTCAGCAAATTTACTCAGGAGGTGCCTGTCTGCCAAGCGGAGCCACCTCCCTCCTTAGTTGTGTTTATAAAAACACTGCTTAAATGGGGAAAACAAGAGAAGACCAAACAGATTCCTCGACCCACCCAGTACTTCTCTCTGCAGCACACCCTCCTGTGTGGGATCCATCACATGACAGGGAAATGCTTCTGGAAGCTGTTATTTTAAAATATTGGCAGCACATCTTCGGGTGGGACTGCTCTATCTCGTATCTTCTTACATTCTCCTACCAGCTACTTCTCCTGGTTTATATGTTGCTCTGGCTGTATCAGCTGTAACAACATAATTCTTGTTTGTCCTCTGTGTGACTTTTTCATATGCTTTGAGTGAGGGTTGTTCTGTGGGTCATGTGCCAAAGACTAGTCACCAGATCTGACACTTGTGTGTCTCTGGAACCCCAGTGGGGAAACAATAATCTCCAAAAGGCACAGATGGCTTTTGACACTGTATTGATGCACCTGCATAGGCCAGAGTGTGCTCAGATGTACAGAGAGGCAGTGCTACTCCAAACTCAGATTATCTGTGCAAGGCATGATAAACGTCCCTGCATGTCCTTGCTCCCTGGTGCAGTAGTGTAGCCTGAACTTCAGTCTGACTGCAGGTTCCTGCTGTGCATTTTACAGCAGCTTGCACTTAACTCTGAGCCTGGCTTCAGGAGATCCTGCCTTACAATATCCTTTCCATTCACTAGACAGCAACCTCCCGCCCTTTTATTGTTTGGGACAGTTGTGCGTGGGGAGTGCAAAGAAGTGATAAAGCATATGTAAGCCCTCACATTGTTTTTCCACCGTCTTGCTGTTTTGAATGGTAGCTAATGATATTTGCAAACCTTCTTGCTGTTACACAGGTTTGTTCCATTCCAGTGAGGGACACCCTTTGCCTCTTGCTGGGTGTTCAGAAACAATGGACCAGTCACAAAAGGATTTTGCTTTAGCAGTTGTTTCTGTTGGCTGGGCTAGTCCTGAAAACTTCTCCTCCTGCTGTGTACAAAGAGTGCTTGAGCTGAGGGCTTTAATGTCTTGCATGGTCAAGGTTTTGTTTTAAAGGGTGTAGTAGTTTATTTTTGGAAGGAACTCTGAGGAGCGGCCACATAGCATTGAACTCTCCTATCCTGTTTATCACCTCCAAGTCCAGCTCTTCTCCCAAAATGGGTTTTCAAGATGCAGCACTGTGCTGAACTACAAGGTAAGATTTGGCAATGAGTTTTCTGCTTTTGGCGAAGTATTAGTTGGCACAGGAGTTTGAAAATTGCTTGGGGATAAGCTACTTAGTCTAATTCACACCTAGAATAATCTCACACACTAGTGGAGTTCCTTTACAAGTGAATTTGTTCTCTTTTCCCCATATGTTATCTCAAATCTGCTGGAACACAACTGCCATAGCCACCATGGAAAGGCCGATTAAGTCAAGAAGGGCTAATACAAGGCTCAGCTGAAAATACTGTTTAAAAAGTTAAATTCCTGAATTTTCTTGTCCTATGTGTCTTGTCCTGTTTTGCTTGTGCTCTTGAAAGAGTCCTGCAGAGGGCCTTTTCTGCATTTCAGGCACTGTATGAGAAGAAAGTAGAGGAAAAATTATCACTTATGAGACTTGTCTAAGATAGATGGATGGAAACCAGCAATCCTAATTTGCAGAGTCTTGGAGTTCTGAATAATCTAATTTAGCTGTCTCAGAAGGATAATTTTGCTAGACTTCCAGTTGAGTGTTCCAGAAGCATAACTAGACTGCTGCAGAAGGAACTCTGATGTGCCTAAATGCATTACTTGTATAGTTGCTTGACTGAATGCTGATAAGCAAAGCTGCAGCAGCCCATGTACTTAGATCTGTTGACTTTAATGAGACATGAGGCCCTTCTTCTCAAGTGCCGTTCTTGAATTGGTGTCTGACTACTCCAGTACTTCCAAGGCAGTTGTATCCAAGTCAAGACTACTAAGAAAACTCAGACTGAGCAAAGCCTCACAACCAGACTTGGTTAAGGGGATGTGTTGAATGGTCATATTTAAGTGATGGGTGTGAGACAAGGAGTAAAGAAGATTGTAGTGTGTTCCCTATTGCTTAAATGCATCTTTAAAAACATTACCAAAATCCCCTATCACATTGCCTAATTGATAATAATAGAGCAAGCCTTTTTGTTTAGAGCGTCATCCATCCTAAGGTAACAGGGCTCCTCTTTGTACAGGATGCTACAAATGCTTATCTACAGGATTTGAAATGGATTTTCCAATTTTAGAAGAAAACCGTGAATTTAAATCATGTTCTGCTTCCCTTCTGCAGAAGATCTCGACATGCGCATCTCAAGTGGTAGTTGAGCAGAGAGCTCTGTGCCAGCCCCTGTAATAGTGAGCAGATTAGCAAGATTCTGAATTAATTGGAAACACCTTCCTGGAAGACTTGCATCATACAAGACTTGTTTTTTCAAGTGTAATTAAGCACTGAATATAGATAGAAATAGAGTTGGAGACAATGTTAGCGGGGTGCAGAGAACACACAAATTTCTCAGATTTTTGTGGCAAACTGTGCTAAACTTGTCCAAGGAAAATTTGTCAGCTCCTATCTTGTTCTAAAAGTTATAAAAAAGAGTGGCTGACCTATTATTCCAGAAGCTGGGAACAGAAAAATTGTTGCTGTCCAGGCCTTGCTAACTTTCCCAGCTGTATTTCCTGTAGCAGGAGCTGAGGAAGGAACAGCTGCAATTGTTTTATGCTGCAAAAGGATTCCCTCTCACAGGAGAAATCCCCAGCTGAGTGGATTCACTAAGTTTTGAGCCTGCTTAGTGCAGAGTGTTACACACAGGGCAGCTTTAACAGCTACAGAATTCAGTCTTTGAAAGATAATGGTAGATATAGAACAGATGATTTCTGAGAAGTGGTATTAGGATACCTTTTCTGATGTTTCTTTCTCATGGATTTCAGTACATATTCTTGTGTGTTCTGTTAGGCACTGTATATGTGACTTGCAGTTCTCTCAAGTTAACTCCTAACTGTGAGACTTCTGTGTCTCGTAAATCGTATCATCTCTGACAGTAATGCTCTACTATCCCCCAGTAAGGATTTATCCCCCTGAGCACTGTATGAATCTGTAAACTCTTCCTGAAGTTGTTAATCTAAATGTAAACAATCTCATTCCTTAACCTAAAGTATTGCCTTTGCCTTCTCTAGGTCCTGTCTGACTGACTGTCTTATTCCTAACAGTGACACAAGTAGCTATCCACATGCACTACTTAAGTATTTCACCTTAGTCTCTCCTTCCATCAATCTCAGTGATCTCTTCTTTATTAAAAACAAATAGTATTGACTGTGTCTGTCTCACAAAGAATTAGAAAGACTTGTGGCAGAAACTAAATGCAGAAGCAGTTGCTGTTTCTTCAAGAGGACAGTTTTACTTGTTAGAAGCGAGAACCCTCTAGCAGTACCCCTACATCCTTTGGGTGCAGATCTTTGGGCTCAGAAAGGTTTAGCAGTGGCTTGATACTAGGTTAGCAACAACTGTAATAAAAATAGGATATTTACACATATTGGAAAATTCTTTAACAAGTCCAGGGATTATAGAAGACTGGTCACAGCAACTGAAATATATTGTGCTAAGTGTTTTGATTTTAGTGTGTGTTTTAAACAAGGAACACTTTAATGAGTGTTTGAATACACACCATGTAGATAGAAATGATCATCAATTTTCTGTTCCTTCTAATGAAATACTGTGGTATCTCTCCCAGCCAATACTGCAGGAGTTTCCTTTTCCTGCTGGAGGTTGTCTTGTTCCTTGAACAGCATTTACTTAAGCATAGAAAGTTCTTTCATGTTTCCGGAGAGCTTGCTTGGAAAGCAGTAGTAAAACCTCAGTGCAAACCACAAAATTATTGTGGTAGTAAATTGTAATATGATGCTCACACATTTTCTGGTATTTGATTCCTGTAAACTTTTGTTATGAAACACTTAGTAATGTAGATCAATCCATGCTAGTGACAGCACATGTGGCTACAGAAAGTGCACAGTGAATGGAGTCCTGATGACAACACTAACAGTTACTTGAAACTGTACTGGCCTTGCACAATGTTTCTGGTGGCTTCATTTGAGAGATGCTTGTTCCAGGCCAGGTCCAACATGAAGGTCATTAGGACAGTAATATTCATCCCTTTCTGCTTCTTGTGAGCTATGGAAGAGAAATGAGCATGGGGCAAAGGGACTTGCCTATAACTAAAATGCAAGTGACAACAGGGAAATACAGTACATGGTGATGGGAGGAATGCAGTGAATCACCACTCCTGCTAGCTTATCCACAAGATTCTTCATGAGTGGAAGGGAGCAGGTGGCATTGCTACAGAAACACTGCCCCATTCCCAGAGCAAGGCAGCTGAAGCAGAATGAGGCAATGTTTGGCTAATGCTGCTGCAGGGGCACACACCAACAGTACAGGCAAGCTCCCAGCACACCCATTAGAAAGGCAGGCAAGTATTGCTTTTGCAGCCTTTATTTTGAGCTGTGTCTGTGCTAGCAAAAGAGAAGGCCTTGTTTCTCTTTTAAAATAGCCCAGCTAGGACACCAGGAGTTATCACCAGGGTATCTAACATAATTTTCATATCAGTGTTGCTAAAGGCAACACAGGACAAATTGCCTGCGGTTTGAACTCTTATCATTGTTGAGCAGACCCAGGGTCATCTTTGCTGGGGAAAGTCATTCTCTGCAGCCTCCTGGGACATGCTGCAATAGGAAGAGATTTGGTCTCTGGAATTCCCATAAAAGACATTTGGCTGACACCTCTTCATCAATGCTAGCAGTCTCATGCTGCAGTGATTTACGGCTTTGAAACCTTCAGATGATTTTAAGCTGAGATCAAACGTATTCATTGGCAAAATTATATAAACTGTAGTGGAAAAATTCATGGCATCTATGCTATGAGTTTAATTACTGCTGAAGTTGCTTATGTGTGGACTGACTCCTAGAGGATCTATAAATAGTACAGCTCTCAATGGGATAGAGCTGATTAGAGTCCCTAGGATTTGTTTGGTTTTGTCTGGAAGACGTTAGGCTGTGACATTTCTGTTGGAGAGGAGGTCTCTGGCATCTCTGTTGGCTGGGGCACTAGAAGCTGAGGCATCTAGTAGACCCTTGAGCAGCTGCAAGAAGCATTCACTAAGAGAAAAACCCTGAATTTGCCAGACCAGTACCATCCACTTAGATGCACTTGAATGTCTAATGTGCAGCCTCCAGAACTGATGCTGCAGTATCAACATCACACCAGTGATGCACTGACTTGGGAGACAAGTTTCCTTTCGGTGCTGGTTCTGACAGAGATTGTGAAAGTTCATTGAAGTCCTACTGCTCTCATTCAGGTTGGGAAATTCACATAAACTTGTAACAAATGCAAGTTTGCACATAACCAGCAGCTGGAGAGTAAGATTTTTGTTAGATGCTGTGCTGCGCTGCGTGTGGATCAGCACAAAGCAAATAGATTTGTCCTTCATCTGCCCTTGGTTGCAATTACTTGTAAAGGAAGTTTGCGCTTATTGTGAGAAGCCATGTGCAAGATATGACAGCTAAAAACAATTACTCTTTCACCTGTACGGTCCAGTACAGGTGGTATTTGGAATATAAAAACATTGCATAACAGCCCCCTTTCCCACTCCAATTATATTTGACAGACTTAGAGTCTTTGTGTAGTAATTATCTGAGTGAAAACAAGGTATGCATCTGGGAGATAAGGGGGCATGGTAATATGCTACTGGATGACTTTGCCTTTGATATATAACTTTAACATTAATTTCAAACCTGAGTAGATGAAAATAGGTTGTCACTGATTTTTTTAGATTTTTCTCAGCACTTACCATAAATCCAAGGATGGTTCTCTAAGACATACACTCTGCTTTGTGATCAAATGGCACCTCTGGGGAAACTTCAATATTTTCCTTATGCTACAGCTTTATGTAAAGTGACCTGAAGGCTGTGACAAGGAAATACTGCACTCTGACACTCCCAGCCAGGGCTTTTGATGCTAGGAGAAATTAATTCCTGAGGTATGTTTTAGCAGCTGCCTTGAAACAGAAGAATCTGTCAACAGAATACTGTGTGAGATGAAGCTCTAGCCATAGAGAGGCGGAGGGAAGAAAAAAGTGTCCACCCAATTTTTACAAAGGAGGAATATATTTCAACCAGCACTATGCAGAGGCAGGAGTTGAATCAGAGAAGGTCTTTTGTATTGTCACCCAGAAGGCAGTGACAGATCAACTTCATTTCCCCATTCCATGTCAGCTGTGCTGAACCCATCCTTGGTTTGTTTTATGGCTATTTAGTTACATAATCAGGGAAACCAGGATATCATTGAGCTCCAACTAAGTAATTCTTCTTTGTCAGAAAAATGAAAGAAATGAAAGAAATTGCTGAAAATGGCTCCACTAATGTTAGAGTTGGAAAAAAGAAAGCCAATGTTTGAATGAATCCTCATCCCTTATATATATTTAAATTGAAATCCATGGAACTTAAAAACTGTTTTCAAAAATGCTGCATTCTCTAGACACTCAGCATTTGTGAGGGAAAAAGTACAGACACAAGAAAATTCAAATGGGGCACCTGCAGTCAGCAATCACTTAAAACAATTTTCCTCTATTTGCTGCTCTCATCTCTAGCCTTGCAGCTTTTCCTTACATAGTACAGCTCTGTTCTGAACTACCATGCTACTGCATTCCTAATGTCATGTAAAAAATGCTACAGGACATGTTTCTACCTCACTGGATTTAATTTATTTGACATTTATGTCACTGAGATACTTGATTAGTGCATTCAGGGTGTCAGCTTTATATAAACATCTCTCATTTTAATACTTCATGGAAATCTGTGAGTGTTGTAAAAGGCCTCAGTCATCAACACTGATGTTTGGAAAACACGGTCATTGAATTATCCCGATACACAGTTTTTGAGAAAGAGAGGCCAATATGTGTAATGCTTTTTGCAAAATAAAGCTGTAATCACATTTGGTTACAGTTCGCATTCTGCCTGCATATGCTGGCCTGCAGCTCAGACAAACCAGAGCCTTCATGTCTTGAGGTTCACGATCAGAGGTTTTAATACGCAAGTATTTTATTAGTGGACAATTCCATTTTATTTCTATTTTCAGTGGAAATTATCTCTAGTGTATAAATATGATTATGTGCAGAGAATTTGGTTTAAAAACATGCTTTTTAGGAAATACAGCAGCAATACTTTCAGAACTAATCATAATTTTCTGATTTACTGATGAGCATTAACAGATTAGGAGAGAGCAGAAATGTGAATTATTAGTGTAGTCTGATATGTTGCTAGAAACATTAAATAATAATATAATAATATTAATAGTAATAATATAATATATTAAATGATACTGTCACCATGCTGCATAACACCTCCCATTAAATGTACTTCTGCTAGTGACAGCCCCACCTTTTCATGGCTTAGTAGCTTTGGATAAACACATGTTCTGCAACTATGTCCTGACCTTTTCATGAAGTAATAGAACTGGTTTGCCAAGACTCTTCACGTGGTTTAGATGGCTTTAGTTTCCTTGTTTCTGTCAGGGATAGACCAAGAAAGTGACATTTGAATTTTGTAAGCTTTTGGTGAGATTTGGGTCAGGATTTTGTGGACATTATGAACCGTGACATTAGCTGCTTTTTGGTCCCAATAAAAGAACTTTGCTCTCAAGTTATTCCTGAATTTTATAGTCTACACTTGGAAAAAGCATTAGCCTTGTCCAAACTTCTGTCTGACACAAACTCAAAATAGCTGAGGGACGTGGATTGCATGAGAAGTTTTGGTCTTGTTCCAGCTTGTCTATGAACTTTGCACAGCATTTGTGAAGTGCTCAGCATCAGTTTGGACACACCAAGTGGAAGAGGAATCTCCTGTGTTCCCGTACCTTCCTGCTCTGTCCCCTGGATATGGGAGAGCTGCCTGTGGCTTGGCACCCTCCTGGGGAGCTCCTGCTTCCTCCCACTCGCAACAGGCCTATGCAATGATCTGTAGCTCATCCCCCATGTTAAAAGTGCTGAAGTTAGGCTTGGTCATTAAGTAACAACACCAGATACCCATTAGTGGAAAAGTCCTTCTAACCAGGTCACTAATGTTTAGGCACTTTTTCTTTCATTCAGTTAGTTGTTGGGTTTTTCTTCAGTAACCTTGTACAGTGTATACATTTCAAGTACAGTGAGCTTCTTTGAATTTTTTCTTTGAACAGTAGCACTCCACTCAGTCTCTAAACAGCCACCTTCCCAAGTCAGATACATGCCCAGAATCTTTCTCTTGCAAAGAAAGAGCTGGTTCTGTATATTAGCATAAATAAGATTGAGAGAAGTCAATGAGCCACTGTGTGGCTCCTAAAACTGTAATGTTTTATGTTTGGATACTTGCCCTCAATACATGTAACTAAGGAAGGTGTGAAATTTCTCTTTGCTTTCCTAGAAATTTAAGGAAATTAGTGAATAGTTTTGCATTTGGGTTTTTTTGCCCCCCCTTTCTCTGCTGATATACAGAGAAATCTAATAACTGTTTTCAAGATCTCCAATAATTGAATGGTCTTTGCAAGTGCTCCCTCCTTTCAATCACTCCCAGATGCCAGTGAAATCCATGGGCTCTTTCAGGACCTAAACAGGGTGGGATGCTGGCTTGCAACTTTGTTCTAGAATGATGCTTATTTGGAACATCAAATTTAGACTCCTCAGTTTGTTCCTTGTCTGAACACATCCACATCTTACTCAAGAGTCGTTATTCTCTATAGTTACGTTACTAATAAATTAAATGGCATATTCAGATGTTTGTGTCAGAGGGTCAGAGGAGGTAAATCTGTTGGGAATGATGGAGTCTTTCTATCAAAGGCTTAGGAAACTGACAGTAGCAGAAGCTTGTCTGTTTTTTCTCAACTGTATCAGTTAATCTAGGAAGAACTTTTACTTTTGCCTACAAAATTTGCCCTAAAAGATTTTACTAGTAACATGACAAGTAGTTATGATTCAGTAAGAACTACCAAAACATGGTACAGGTGAGCAGTTTAAGCAGGGATACAAAGTTGTGTCTGTTACATCAGATTGATTTGTGTGCACTTTGTTTCTTAAAAATATACTAATAAACTTGGCCTTTCACCAATGTTCCAGTGAAAGTTCTTAATATTTTCAGAAAATGAGTGTTCATGTATATAAAATGAGTTCAGTATTTTTTCCAAGTGGAAAAAGACCCAACAAGCTTGTTAATATAAGCTTGTAATATAAGCTGTACAATTAAAACCAAACCAAAAATCATGTTTCATTTTAAAAAATACCAACAAAGCCAAAGGAGCAGTTTCTGTTTCCTTGCTAAGACTTCATTCACTATTTAATGCAATACCTGATTTTCTGTGCCTTTGCTTTATTTCACTAACATTTATCTCCTTATTTGTCGGCATTTTTCCATTTAGACACTTTCTCTTGTAAAATCTTCTGCCAAACTTCAACTACCCCCTGACTATCTTTCAAAACCCCCTTTAAGGCCTGTCTTTGCTGCACTGCCTACAAATCACTGTCACCTGGCGGTCTTGAGGCTGGAGGCCATCTGTGACCATGGTAACTGCTGATATATGTGAGCACACCCATCTTCATTGTTATTCACAACACCTTCTTTCATACATTTTTCCCTTAGTCACTCAATTTCTTGTCTTGGGAACATGGAGTGCAAGGACTCTGGGGTGGGAACTGCCTAAAATAATGAATATAAGGTGCAAAATAGATGTGGAGCTTTGTATAAAATATGTCAGGAAGTAATAATAAGTTTGAACTGCATTATTTGTCAAAACAAGATTGTATCAAATTAATTACGGAGGAAGATGTGTCTACCAAAATATGTAGGCCAGAATCACTGATCCAGCCAAAGACTGGAAGGGTTTTGGTGACTTAAATATCTCATAAACTTCAGGCCTTAACATGCTGCCATCTAACTCAGAGTAACCTTGAATCTTTTCTGAATTTTTGTGTCTTTCACACCTTTCAGGGTGCAGCAGTGCTTTGACATTTTTGGGACATATCCTCTTTCAAATGGCTAAACGCCCAGCACCAGTGGCAGAGACTGGGGCATGATATGACAGAGAATTTTCTGGTAGATCTATCCCACATGGGACTCCTCTGCCCCAGAGACTTCTCAAGGGACACTTTAGGAAAGCTTTTTGGGTGCCATGTGTCTCTGGAAAGAGACTAAATGTTTACCCTTTTATAAAACCACATGAAGGCAAGATAGGAAAATATAGAAGTGGAAAACATAAATCTGTGTAAAGAAAACTGTGCAAAGTCTGTGCAAAAAATCAGAAGAGACATTGTTTGGAAGAACCTGTGTCAAGTAAGCATAAAAGTAATTTAGTGGTAGTTCAAACATTTTAGAAGAACATGCTGTATTTGACAACAGGGGCCCAGTCCTGCCTGTGCTGAAGCAATAGTAGAGCTGAAGTAGTTCCAACAGAATTCGTGTAAGTGAAGGTAATTTCTTTTCCATATCCATGGATGATATGTAATCTCTACATTGCTCCTATCCTGCCTCTCTACATTTTCACATGCCCTAGCAACAATCCGAGATGACTTTGGAGAAAGCTGGCTTATCTGTGCACAGAGCTATGCTGCAGAATCAGCATAGCCTTTTTGATTTATTTTTCAAAGCTCTTCTGCATGGTTTCTGTCTTGATTTTCTTGTCAACTTGATTTAGAGCAAATCTCTGGGGATGCACTGTGCATTATATGAAAGTGGTGTTACTGTTGTTGAAGCAGACTCAAGCAAAGAGCTTCTGGTTTTGGAACTGTTTTATGTTACATTAATAATATCAAACTTCTGAAGAAAAATCTCTTGTAACAATCTAAAGCTGACTTTGTAGAGCACTCTCTTCACTCTTCCCTGTAGTCTTAATTTTTTACTATTCCTTGCTTCCCCTGATGAACTCTTTTTGCTTTGAGACTTGGCTGATTAATAGCTTCACGTCTCTTAGTGCTCTAATTTGAGCCTGATTTGCTAGCAAGGTGCTGAGCACATTCGTTGAGTCAGTGGGAGTGCCTGGTATTCAGCACTTTTGCAAACCAGGACACTTACTTTAATACTTCAGTGTGGGTTCAGGAGCCTGACTTAGGCTCCTATTGTTATTAACCAGAGTAATGACATCCAAATATATTAACTGGTATGATCTTTGAATAACTTCAGCTAGTATTTTTAAAGAAACATGAAGTCGCTTAGCCGATTTTTAATGGGAGTTGTGTGTCCTGTGCCCCGAGCGTTTCTGAAAAGCCTGACCTGTCCCTTTTGTTCAGCATAACTCTGGGCCAGGAGATATTTCTTTCTTCTGTGTATCAGCTTTGCTAAATGTGTATTTGGTTCTTCTGCCTGCTTGAAACTGCCATGCCAGTGCAACTGGGACATGGTGAATGCCCTAAAATGTGGGGACAGTCAAGATGCATAGATTACTATCACTTTCATTTCAATACATGAGCATACAGAATGTGTTTGAGGCTCTAAAGGGAGAACAAGGAAGTAACAACAAGTCTTCATGTTAAGCATTTCTCCAAAAGGTCCTATGAGTCTTTGGTCCTACTGAATCTCTCATTGCATAAATTGACTCAATGAACATGCCAGATCCTGAAACTTAGCAGGCTTTTGCAGGTTGTCATGGGTTAGCATGACAGTAATGAGTATTTTGGACCAAACCACTACACAGGTGGTGTTTGAAATGAGCTGCAAAACAAGACAGCCTTTGATAGGTGTATGAATTTGTATAAATATATGAGGAATTGTTCACATAAATCCCTGTGCTGTCACGGTGATTTATTACATGCGCAAAGCTCAAGACATCAAAATGGAACTGTAGCTGTGTTGCCTAACAGCTGGACCTGGAATGAATTAATGCAATATCATAATTCAGTAAAGGAGCTCTGCTCATGTCACAGAATCAGAGAGCAGCATATGAGTGTTTTATCAGCCTAGCAGTGACCTGAGAATATATTTTCCTAAGTGTGTAAAGTATGTAGTATATATTGCTCTTCTATTCATTGCCCTCTGCATTAAGACATTATTTCTGTGGCATCATACTCAGATTTAACCAAAGGAGCCAAAGATGTAAAAACATACAGCTAATTGAAAATGTTAATAGAAAAAATCCAAGAAAATGGCTACTACTTTGACCATTTCCTTTGACTTTTATAATCTGCCCTATCTAAATGGATCAATGCACAAGGTCAGATGAATGACAGTCTCCTCAGCTAAACATTAGGAAAGCTGCACATGGTGGATGAAATACACTCAAACTCAAATTGAATGCCTCAAATCCTGGAACTGGATAGCCTCATCCTTCTTGTCACAGCCAGTAGCAGTGATGGTGAAGTGGTGCAGGCTGTGATGTATTGAGAACCTTACCTGTAATATATAGTACTCATAGACATTGCTGTATAGAGATTTTTTAGCAGAAAAAAAGTGAAAAGCCAAGTTATGTGAAAACTTGCTTGCTTGTTTCAGGTTTGTTGAAGTTTTGCTCCTTAAGAAGGCAACCTGCTTCAGAGAGATTTATGATTCCATCTCTCCTGAGACCCATCAGTGCATTGGATGAGTGTCCAAATAGTGTCTTGTGCCCCCGTGACAGAGAAAATTGTGGAACAGTCAAACATAGATCATAGTCAGATCTCCATAGAAGAAGAGGTATTTCAAGAATATTTCCTTCTGCTTTGAGGAAGCCCAGAGCACTCAGCGTGCTGGAGTAGAGGCCTTAGGATTGATTGCTGCTTTACAGTTTGCCCACATTTTTTCTCTAGACTTTAGGTGGCTGTGTGGGATGGTAGTGTTATAGGGCTGGGCTGCACTGCATTATTAGCAGCATGGCAAGTAAACCCAGCAGATATGAAATCTCATCTTTTCCCCCTTTCATATGCACAGATAAAAATTACATCTGCCAAGAAATTAAAAAGGAGCATGGCAGGAAGAAAAAGACCATGACCAAGACAACTTGAAGACTCCTGCTCCCCAGCGTTTGGCCTAGGCTAATGTATTCTTTTGTCCCGTATTTTCCTCAGAATGCTGCTGGCATCTTGAGCAACTTCAGATCCTTCTAGCCTAACCCTGGAGAAAGGGCCAGTACTCAAATATCAACCCAAAAGTAAGCCTGAATCCTATGTATCTTGTCAGCTATGACATTCATATCACAGCAGATATTTCTGTGTGCAGTTCTCTGTTCTTGTACGTATACCTTACATACAATTTGTAGGTATTTATAGATGAAACGTACAATCTGCAAAGTAAAAATACAGAACTCTATAGGTTAATATCAGGGATACCATTTTTCTTGCCCTTCCCTTGATTTTTATCAACTGCTGTTTGAAGCTAATAGTCCAGTAGCCCTGCTGCCTGTTTGAGAACTGCCAGGAAGCTGGTGCTTTTATTATGATCTTTCCAGATATGGTATTCTTCATTTTTATTGTGTTATAAATCCTGGTTCACAATGTGTCCGCCTAATTTGTTTTCTCTTGCTTCTAGGTGTAGGCACTATCTCTTCATTTTTCTTACAGTTGGTTATGAATGCATTATCAAACTCAAGGGATGCTTTGTTCTCCTCCATTCTGTGCCCCTTTCAAAGTCTCCCCCGCAACTTGGGCAGTTTATTTACTTCTCAGCCCCCATTAATCATTGCCATATGTGCCTCACTTTGCAGAGATACTCTGGGCCACTCATGGCTGTTGAACAAATGTAGAAGATACACGAGTTGCTGCTCATACTCTACAGAGAGAACAGACCACACACAGTCACAGCCTCCAAAGACTGAGAAATCAAAGGCACACATTAATTTAATATGGACCAGCTTTATACAGCCAGAGAGAGAGGTGGGGAAACACTGACTTCTGTTTTTGCACAGAAACTGATTACATGGTGATTATTTTAAAGGGAGATCAGGTCAGATTTCTGTTGATAATACATCCCTAGGAATTTATTTTAATATGTATCCAGCTTGAGGTTAAGCTTAGGAGTTTAATTGAAGCTCACAAGACAGAGATTTGGTCTATTGTTCATTAAATAAAATATGCTTCATATAGATGACATAAATCTATTTGCATGTTCCAGGACGTGTAGTTGCTTTGAGCTGTTCAGCTGGTTCCAACATCCAAGTTGCTTAATTCCATGGTTCCTCAAAGGTATGTAATGTGTCTGACTGCTGCAGCAAAGATGGAGCAACAACAATAAAACACAGACAAGCATGCTGATGTAGCTATAAAGGAAATATTTTTTCACACAGCACTTATGAATAGTAATTAGGGAGTAGAGCCTTCTGTTGATGAATGTCAGTGAGACTAAGGACCTAGCAAGATTTGAAGTGACACTGGATCTTTACAGGCTCTACTATGATTGCTCTGCCTAAGCACAATAAAGAAAAATAACCCAGAACTTACGAAAAGTTCTTGATTTCATGATGAAACCTGAAGACTGCAACAGTTGAAGTTGTCAGCTGAAGATGTCAGCTAGTAAAGACACTAAAATCTAAAATTTCTGCTAGACCTTTCCATGGTGCCAGTGGTGGTTTGCCTAATATCTGAGTCCTGATGTCTCAGTACTATTTATCCTGTTAACACATCCCAGTTACTTTTTATTTTTTATATGCTTATATTCCTGTCTAAGGGTTCCTGAAAGCTAAAGCAATGAATTACGTAGAAGTTCTAGAATTAACATGACCTGTTGTGTAGCACGTCACCAATGCATGTTTTGCTAAATAATGATATGTTCTTTCTCTTTCCTAATAGTAGTAACTCAGATTGGTGTATGTGTACTTACTACACATTGCTGTGTTTTAGGAATATACACAACTTTATAAACATTTAGAAATGATAGGAAAAGAAATTTGAAGAAGTGGGCAGCATAAAATGAATAAAAAAACCAATAAAATCTTCCCTATTTCAGCACATGCTTTTCATGTCCCGTTATGGCTCCAGAGGAATGCAATTCAGTGTTGTCATACACTTACTTTTGGAGGGATTTCTCTCAGTGTCCTCTCAATCTATTCAAGTTCTGAGGGTGAAGGAAACTCAGCTGCCAGTACCATCTGTATAAACTCATCAGGGCCTTGTTCAGCATGTAACTCCTGTAATGTGTTTCCCCAGAGCTGTTGCTGGCTTGATGCTAGAGGTTTGGAAAATCTTTTGGTTCCCTTTCCTTTCCGGCTTTGCATCTGAGACTTGAGATATCTGTCAGCACAAACAGCTTAGCCTCCAGACCTGCTTCTCTGGCTCAAAGGTATGACAAAACTTTTCAGAGCATAATCATTAAGTGTGTTGCTAGCATCAGATTTCAACATGTTAATAAATATTGCTCCATCAAAAATGCTGGCATCAATGGCAGGAGTTGTACCTTGAGGTTAAAGGTTGGTCTCAGCAGTAGCCATCAGATCACTATTCCTTTTGCCAAGGTGATGCTTTTGCATTGCAATTTCTTCTATGAACTTTTGAAGGTTTATCTCATAAAACCCAATGTAGCACGATTTCTGTCATTGACAGTAGCTCTTTTAAAACATTTCTCTAGGCCATTACCATCAAATCTAGTAATTTGTTTATACGAAAAGTTTATTCAAATTAACATCTGACATTTTCTGCAAACCATACAGAATTTCTCTTTCTGCTCTACTGCAGTAGTCTTTATTGCACTGTTGTCCTGCCACAGACTGTATTTGCATGGGACGCAGAGGGATACATGTGTTTACATGGGATACAGAGGCATAGGATGACTCTTCTGATGTACCCAGCTCATGAAGGGATGTGTGTCTCTATTATTTTGAAATTAGGAAGCTATTAATAGTCTTGTTCTACTATACACAGTAATTTTCCATAGTCACCAAGTACCTTTTACAGACTCAAGTTCCAATGAAGTAACAGAGAAATGGATTAAATTTTCCAAACCACATTTGTTACAATCTATTTATCATGACAACTAACATTTAGGCAAATTAAATGCTCACTGGAAGGCAGAGCAATTTCTTTAATCTGTGCAGCTTCAAGCATCACCAGAAGATGATGCTACAAAGTATGGTGATTTTTACATAATGCATTGTGTGGCATGGGAACAAGAATATACATATGTACGTACATACATACATGGGTTTTCAGACAAGAATGTACCTGGCAGGATTATATATGTACATACCTTGGACTGTGATTTTGCCTGACTATCAAAATTGCTAGTGAATGTGTCCTTAAATCAATCACAGTGAAGTTCTTGTTGGAAGAAAAATACAGAGTACACTTTGTGTATGCAGTGTGATAAAATGGCATGTGGCAATGTCCTTAAAATGGTTGCTACAGCCAATAAAGCTGGAAAGGTCTTGATGCAATATCCAGATTTATTTATTAAGTCAATATCAAAATTTATTTATTAAGTCAAGATCCAAGTTTATTTATTAAGTCAAGCTGTAGGACTAATAGTTTTAAGGCTTGTTACATTTGCACATATTCCCTTAGTTAATATGCAGAGGAGGAACATCTGTCCCCAAGCTTCTGGGTAATAATGGCAGTCAGACTGAGTTGGCACAGGAGATTTATCATTGCCATCCAGTATCTAAGTCAGTACTCACAGGTTTTGCCCTGTAGGTCCCCACTGTTGATACCCTCTCATCGCTCTGTAGTGTGTGTGATAAATGATACTCAGTCTCTTTTCCTTTGTCCACCCCATCAGGGTCAGTCAAACAAGGTACCAGCTAAATAAGGAAGATGCTTATTTCTTAGAAATGGTCTCTAACCAGTAAAAGCACTAAGACAGCATTCTAAATCCCCAGTAGTCACAACCTGTGTTACTGTTTAACACAATGAAATTTTACATTCATAATGCTTAGGTGGAAGCTCTTATCTCCCTACTTCAGCTGCACCATGTTACCTGTTTTAAATGTTTATTGATTTGTTATAGATATGGTTTCTATTGATAAACATTCTCAGACAAAGGCTTGTGTACAGATAGGTTTCCTAAAATACTGTGCAATCCCAGAGGAAAGCACTACTTTCACACTTAGTAGAAGTGCTGCAATGGCAAAATAAAACTGTGACTGTTTTAACAGCTTGGAGATAATGGAGTTTTCAGGGTAATTCATGGGTATGAAAGGACAGATTTCTTAATTTGTGTTAAGAGAAATGATTACATCTTGCAGTCAATGTCCTGTGATGGGAACATGTGGTGCACAGGACTTCTGTCCCAGATTCACAGCTTGGTGTTAGACTGTGACAGTCATTTAATTTTCAGAGTCTCAAAAATAATTGAGCTTTGCTTTGTATTTGAAACTGTGTTGAGAGCTACAGAGGAAACTTGACTTCTAGTCTGGCCATTAAGGGTATCCCAAATTAAACAGCAGTATTTCTGTATGCCTATAAGGTATATGTCATAGAGGCATGATTTGTTGATATTTTGTGTTTTCCCAGAGTGGAGTGGTTTATTCAGCAGACAAGTAACAGCAAAAGCCGTGTAACTCAGGGTATGTCTTTCAGTAGTTCTCTGTAATTTATATGTTTATTTCAAAACAAATGCTACAAAATGACTTGTTATCTAACATTCCAGAACTTTAGGGATTCTGTATATACAGCTTACTTCTCCCTCATCAGTTTTAAGCCTCAGACCGAGGCAGATGTAGACTATGTAGCAAAATACAAATGTGAGGACTCAAGGGTTTTGGTTGACTAGTTGTAATAACTTTTAAAACAATACTGTCCTCAGTTTTCCTTTTTGGCCCTTTACTAAAATTAGACATCCTGTCAAAGGGGCAGCACAGCAGGATTTGTGCTCTGTCCTAGGACTTTAATACTGGCCTCTTGCTTAAGCTACTTGGTAGATTGGTTATTGGGGAGCAAGTCCACGTCTAAAGTTTGTGCACAGCACTTAATTTACTGCAGTGGGATGGTGGCTACTCAGGAGACTAGGAAATCATGATTTTCAGAGTGTGGATTACATTGATAGTTTGGGTATTTGAAAGAGACGGGATGAGTCAACAAAGCATTACTTAGAAGACTAGAAAATCCTGATTTTCAGAGTGTGGATTATATTGGTAGTTTGAGTATTTCAAAAAGACACGGGATGAGTCAACAAGGCATTACACTTGAATTTGCCATATAGGATACTGAGGCCTAGAACTAAACTGGGTGCTGAAAGCAGGCTACCCATGACAGGCTGGGACTCAGCAGGAGCTCATATATTCCCAGCTGCAAGTAGATTTGTCAAAGGACAAATACCTGGGACCTACTACTTTACTCTGTCCTGGCATTATACAGGTTTTGCGTTAAATGCCCACCCACTAGGATAAGAGACTGCACTGGTGGGAAATGGAGATTTTGGGAGCTTGTGAGTAGAGAAGAACTCTGCAGCTTTAAACAGGTCATCTAGGGGATGTTTTGAGTTGGGTTATTGAGTGAAGACTTACAGATTATTTTAGCTTAAATTTTAAGGCTGAGAGGGGGATTATATATCATATTACTTAATTTTTTTGACAAAAAGAAATGTGAAAAAACCATCTGTGCAATGGCTGCACTGGGCATATTAGTTCAGTAATAGTTCTGAAATGCCCTCCAAGCCTTTAATGGAAATGGAGATTACAATGATGATGACTGTTATTTCAAAATCTGTGTGTTAAGTTTACCACTATTTCTATGATTCTTTATGCAAGATAGGTCTGAACTTAGATCTAAGATTCTCTACAAGCATAAATCTTCTTGATGCAGGAGAGATGAAGGAATCTCTAAATTTTTTTAAAATAAATCTTTGCTTTGTTTCTGGTTTTATTTCTGTTTGTTTCTGTTTAATGTTGCTGTGCTCAGATCCTTCAAATTGCAAATGTTTTAGGCTTGCTGTGGGTAGATAAAGATTCCCTTGCGGCTGACAGAAATAAAGACAGAAAGCAAATTAAATCCCAGCAGAGAATAAGTGCTTGCTCCTCTCCCAAATTGCTTTCAAGACTTCAGTCTTACAGTGAAAATACTGAGAAATAAACTTAACTGCCAGTGGTGCTGAGTAAGAATCCACAGGTCAGAGATTTCATGATGGGCCTTCGTCTAAAGTATTACAAGCTTAGGTTCTCTTGCTTTATGTTCCTTATGTCCCCATAGCTTCTTGTTCCCTATTTCCAAATAATTTTAGATTCAGCACATCTCTGGGTTGTCTCTTTATCTATCTTTTGGGTAAAAACAGGCAGAAAGCAATGCAAAGAAGACATTTCAGAACTTTTCCAGACCTGCTCAGTTCAATTTGCTTTATAAATTAAAAATTAGGCTAAGGAAGATGTATTGTTATTTCATCCAAAGCAATCAGCTTTAAGTTGATCTACATGAAGGAAAAAAAATCTATCATTACCTGTACTTTTGCTCTCCCCATTGTCTATGTAAACTGTTAAATCTGTCTCTAACCCTACATTGTTTCAGCAATTTCACTTTTAAAATCTGTCCCCAACAACATAGCTCACTCTCTCCTGAAGGTTTGTTGGTTTTTTGTTTTGGTTTTTTTTTGTAGGTTTGTTTGTTTGTTTGTTCATTTTTTTTTTTTTTTAAATTTCTTCACTCTCCCTTTCTAGGGTGGATGGGACAAGAATGGGCAGAAGGCCCCACTCAATTATTCTATGAATGGAAGGGAAGAAAATGTCCTGAGCCACAGATTATTTCTGCTCTTTTAAGGTAGAAATAATAGCGAATCTTGAAAAGTGGAATTACATAAAAGGCATCCAATCTGAATGTACTTTTACAGCTAGTCATGGACATCGCATACTCTTAGTGATTGCTTAGCATTTTCCTCACTATTTACTTTTGAGACCTGGCACACTTCATGCATCTTGCTGGGCTGTGTTTCCCTTTCCAGCTAGGTAAAGGTATTTTTCTACCTCTAGAGATAGAAGGGAAAAGTCTCCCTACTGCTGAAGCTTCTTGTTCCCTATGTCAGATCTGATCCCTTTTTTGGGATGGGATGTCCCTAAGAGTTCTTATTAGAGATGAGAACTTATCAGTGAAAGTAAACGTATGTTGAGAATTGTTCAAACCAAAGCCTGAAATACACTTGGACTCTGTCCATACCCTTTTAATGTTGTTGTTGTTATTTGCTCATAAACATTCAAGTCTGATGTCAGTACTATTAATCACAACAAAAAGTTGAAGTAGCATTATAATGCATTTATGGAAAGTATTTCAGGTTCATAAATTATTTCTATTTTTATGGAAAATCTTACTCTAAGTATTATCTGTATCTTACTAGGGAACACCATAATACCTGTTGAAATTATGAGCTGTGTTTAGTTAGCAAAGATGGCTGTATGTTTTCTGTGTGAACCTGTGTATATGTGCACATATATATTAACGGATGTGAATTAACCTGCATAGCCTGCCAAAGAAGAATCGGTTATTGAAATCATTTAGTGATTAATTAGGCCAGGCAGAAACATATGCCCACACACCCCGTCACAACTGCACAGCAAGACATTCCCTTTGAGGAAGCATGGATGTCTTGCACATATGGTCTGCAGTAGACTTAGACAAATCAAAACTTCCTTGACTTTCTGTGTAAGGGACAGAGAACATATCTGTGGACACTGGTATGTGTGTGGCAGCTGCTATTTGAATTGAAAGGGCTGGAAATACAGGCAATGCACAGAGTGGACAAGTGTTTTGTACAAGGCTGCATGTAGTACTGGCAAAGCTGGAAATTCAGCCAGGTCCCTGAATGATTACATCTATATATCCTCCTTTATACTACCCTGTCTACCAGACAGAGAGAAGGAATAGGCTGTGGTGGAAGGCAGAGAAAGAAAAGTCAAACTTTATCTCTGCTCAGAAAAAAGCTGTCTTCATTTGCAGAATCTGTTTGTTCTCTTTACATAGTTCCCAGCAAGAGAAGTGTTAAACCAGCATTCATAGTCCTCATTCCTCCTGGGATTTGGAACATAACAGCAGATGCCAAGGTTACCTTTGTCCTGTCTCCAGTGAGGCTCTAGTGCAGGCACAAACAGAATGCTGCTCTCTTCACTTTCTACTATCAATACCAACAATAATCATAGTTTCTTACAATGATCCCATTTAAATTATAAAGAATAAAGGTTGTGGGACTGTCTAGCTTAAAAGTAACTCAGAGTCTTTTGAGGACAAATGAAGACTGCTCACTGAGTTAAAATCTTTTTTTCCAAAGGATTTCCAGAAGACAGTGCTGTCCTGACCCCTTTCATACCAGCTGGGAGTCTGCAGCATTTACCACCAAGGTTGAAAACCATGACACAAAATCTCTGAGCTGTTCAAGATCACCTCATAGCTGAAACCTTTCCACACTGTAGTTTCTCTGCTTCCCTTGTTTGTCTGTGCCAAGTTGCTATAAATCACCATAATACTGGTTTAATAATTTGCAATCATTCTGATGCAAAAACAAGGCAGTGCTGCCTAGTGGGTAGATGATGAAATTAGGACTAAGAAAGCCTGAGATCTCTAATGTGCCACTGATTTGTGGGGTGGCCATGGTCAGATTGTCAGTCTCTGCCTCAGTTTTCTCCCTTTGCAAATTGAAGGCAATTTATTCACTTTGCATTTGCCCACCAGATATGAATGGTGGTCTGTGATGTAAATAAGGTGGATTCTGGTTTTTAATTTTTTTTTCTCTATTTTTGGCCCTCATCCTTGACAGCTTTGTACTTTGTGCCATCATTTCCACTCTACACTTTTCATGCAAGACTATAAATGGGCGAGGACTCTTTCCTTGATGGTAGCCCATGTGCAGTAGTCAAGATACAATGTTGATGGAAAAAGCAGGGAGGTGAAGTTCCAGGCCATTCATTCTGACAGATGACAGCAGAAACCAATGTGTCTCACTTTTGCCCTACTATTTACTCAAGCAGAAAACAAAACAATAGAGATGGGAAAAGATCTGAAAGCGCTGTCACAGAACAAGTGCACCATGCCAATAATTTGAAGGATTAAGGACCCCAAGCTGTAGGTCCTGACACAATAGCTAGGGCCATCCTGTTCACTGGGTTCATGGATTAGAGGGATGTTTCATATGATTCTGGTTTTCTTTTCAACTCCGGTTGAACAAACATAGCCTGTGTGCTTGCAAATCCCTTGTTAGCAATGCAAAAGGTCAATACAATTTCCCTTTCACTACACTCTATGATTTTGCCTTTGGAAAATGTTGCAGTTGGTCTGTCTGGATGCCTTCACAGAATCAGCATGACTTTGTGTCTGGTTTAAATAGTGTGATGAAGAATGGTGGGAAGCCCAGAGGAGGGGCCGGAAGTCGGTATACCTGCATTGAGTTGGAGGCACTGGGAGACTGACCTAAGACACACTTGATTTTCTTGTTTAAGCTGCTGTCTTACGAAGTAGGGTAGTTCAACCTTGAAATGCAGTTTTGTTCAGGCTATGGCCATGGAAATGGCAGGATTTGGGATCAGTGATGTCACAGATTTTATTTTAAAGACTTCTCTGTTTTACAAATAAAAAGATGGTGTTGGTTTAGTTCTGTGGAAAGTTTATCTAGGTTTGAGTCAAGAAGGGATTTTTCTTCTTCTTGCATCACTGCCAGCAGGCTGTTAAGAAGCTGTCCCATCCTGTTCCTATGTCACCTCAGGCAAAGGATCGCCATTCGAGCACTAAATATGTGCCTGCTTTAACATAATCTAGTGGCACAATTTAGGAATTCCATGGTCGATGACATAAATTCTCATCTCCAGGAAAGATGACTGCAGAAGTCCCACGAACTTCAGTAAGTGAGGAGTATTTGTGCCCATGTACTTATTACTTATGAGTATTTGTCATTAAGAATCTAAAAAGTTACATGGTTTGTGGGAACACAGAAAAATTTTAAGAGAGGTATCACAGCTCCTGGGACCAGCATGTGGACTCAAATACTCCCTGTCTAATGAAGGATCACTTCTCTTTTAATCTCACAGCTCAAAATTTCCATGGGAAGGGATGGGGGTGGGGAGCAAACGTGCAGTGCAGCCAAAGTCTTCCTGCTAAGAAGGATTCTGATACATGTTTGAGTGCTTTTTGTCTGTGTTGCCCTATAATCCATTTATCTCAGTTTTCTCATATCAGTTATTTAGCCATTACATTTATCTTGTTTCAGTGAGGGTACTTACATTAGCATTAAAATTCCGATGCACCTGGGTAATGTCTCAGGGTTGTAAGTGTGATGCAGTCTTTGTATGTGCACACAGGACATACCCCTTAAAGAGAGGGAGACCTGTCAATTGATGTTACTGTGAAGGCTGTTAGTTGCTTTTATGGGTCTCTACCTGAAGTATCAGCACTGTTAGTTTCCTCCTGGTACTTGTCCCTGAGAGACACTGTTCAAGAGAAAAATAGAGTTCATTCTTTGCTCTCTGGGGCAGTTTGCTGAGGATGCAGTAGCAGTGGGGAATATTCATTCATTCACCCTGAGATGTCTCTGCATTGGATTCAAAGCAGTAACTTTGTGATGAAAGATTTGCTCCCTCTGGTAACATAACTCTTTGCAAGAAGGGCTGAGTTCACTTCCTAATGAAACCATTGGCCCTGCTACACACTTTGAGCTCTCGTGTTCGCGTGTCATCTTAAACTGCTGTTATTAGTTTGGCTACTAGTAAGATAACAGTCCATTACATGCCTTTTTTAGTACAGCCTGGACATAAGCAGGAAGGCAGACTTCCTGCTTTTGAGAGGAGCAGGAAGATGGGGCATTTCAGGAGACAAACGTTTGATATTTACAAAATGTATAGCAGATGGGCAGCTGTAAAGTCACCTGCTGACAGCAGCGAGGTACAAATCCCTCTCCTGTTTCAGAGGAAATGCTGGTTTCTCACAGATAGCCCAAGTAAGATTTGAAGGGTTTTTATCTGCATCAGCTACATGCGGCAGGCTTGAGGTTTGAGCATATTTTGAAAAATATCTGCTCTTATTTAGATGAATTTTCAGAAAAGCTCAATGGCTTTTGAAAATCAGGTCATGTATGTAAGTGTGCTTTCACTTAAAATCATCATTTCTCCATTGTTTGACTTGCAATTGCCTGCTGCTGTGGGTGGAACTAGTGTGGTGGCCATGCCAGTGCTGAGGTTATTGCAGACCTGACTCCTCTCCTGCCAACAGAAAATACCTACATTTGTGCATTCCTTGTGATCTTGTCAACTCATTTTTACTGTTCCACCGTGTCCATAAGCAACTGTATGATCTAAGGATAGTGGGAGTGGTATTTCAACAGTGCAGATAAAAAACGTGGTCCAGAACTTCTTGCACTGAGAAGCACTAATGCAGTAGAAGGGCAAAACCAGGTTTACTTTGTGCTGCTGGTGGATCTCCATGATGGATGAACTTGTCCTGCTAAGTAGCTAGCTGCCTTCCCCACGTAAAAACCTGGAACAGAATAGCTCTTCTAGATTGGTGGATTGACATTCCTGGGTTCAGAGATGAACCAGCAAGTCCCCAATCTAATTAAAGGTATTTGAACTGGTTTTTAGAAGTACTGTTTCTGGAGCAGAGACAGGCAAACAATGCTTGCAGACCCTGAACAGTTCAGGAGAGAACAAGGTTACAATGTTTAACTGTCTGTCTACCTACATTGCTCCTGGCTTCTGCCTCTTTTGCATGGAGATGTACATATACACTTGCACACATTTGGCACTTCAGTAAGTCTCTAAATTAAAAATGGGCATTTCAGCTATTAGGTCAATCCCAGGCCTTGCTTTCAATTATTCTCACAGATGGCTATTCTTATGATGAGGGGTTTTTTGAGGGGTGGGAATACCATGAATAAAATTTAAATTTTTTTTTTTTTCTTCTTGATGGTATTAGGCCTGGGTATATGAGGTTTTGTGCCTAAGTGGGTTCAATGGCTTTGGCAGGATGCCACAAATTTTATCACCCTTCTCTCCATCAGATGAGTGAGAAACAGACATCTATTTTCTGCCCTAGCTGGATTTCAGATCTGAGATTTCCCGGCTGTCCATTCTGCTCTGCGATGATGGTCACGTTCCCCTCTCCTGGGGATTTCAAGAAGCAGAGGGCTGCTCGGGATCATCACTGCAAACTTCCTGTCCCCATCTGGAAGGCAGCTAGCCTGCCTTTTGTATTTATTCATCTCTCTGAAATGAAGGAGATTTCTCCAGCTGCCCTTCAAGCAGTGTCCCTTCAAGTTAGTGTCCTTTTAGAGGGAAAAAAATTTGGGGTTAAACTTTCTTTGTGTCTTCTGGCCATCGAAAACAAAACATGTTTGATCTTTTCTCAAACAAATTTACAGATCGAGATCTAATTAATTTATTTTGGTAATTGGTTTGAATTATTTGGTGATATTTTTGATTAATGCATAACAGTCAAATAAAGACAAGCCGCATTCTTATGGCTATCAGTATATTAAAGTCAACAGGAACTTTGAAGGTAAGAAAAAAAGAAAACACAATGATAACCTCTGAATATTAAAAACAAATATACATGATGTGCTATGACAGCCTTGAGTAGGAAATTCCCTCTGTGTCCATGGTGTTTCTTCCTAACACAGAGGCAGCACAGTCAGGCCATCTGTGGATTGGTACCTTCATGTGTTTTGTCTGTATGCTCTTGAGGCTGGACTGGCTTTCCTCCACTTTTGTGGAGTACCTAAGCTGATCTGGGAGTTGTGCCCTCCATTAATGAAACCAAAATAGTAATATTAATAATAATATTAACCCAGTGCAAAGCAGAGTGAATGAGACAGGGGTTTCCCCTCTCCTCTGTTTGATCTTTTTTCCCCAGATGGAGCATTTAGGGACTTACCAGAGTCCTCTTCCCCTTCCTTCATCTCTTCTTCCCTATTCTTCAGTGACTTGGGTTACACACAATCGAGACAAACCTATGGCTGCGTTGAAAGCCCCTTGCTCAGCCGTGTACCCACCCTCACCGGTGCACGGCCTCCGCAG